>NC_133936.1:43962883-44307505 GCF_031877795.1 Strix aluco
TTCCTAAGAGCCAGTCTGACCCTGCCCTGGCACAGCTTGAGGCCATTCCCTCTTGTCCTGGCGCTTGTTCCTTGGCTCAAGAGACTCATCCCCCCTCTCTGCACCCTCCTTTCAGGGAGTTGTAGAGGGCCATGAGGTCTCCCCTCAGCCTCCTCTTCTCCAGACTAAACCCCCCCAGTTCCCTCAGCCGCTCCCCATCAGACCTGTGCTCCAGACCCTGCACCAGCTCCGTTGCCCTTCTCTGGACACGCTCGAGTCATTCAATGGCCTTTTTGGAGTGAGGGGCCCAAAACTGAACCCACTCATCGAGGGGCGGCCTCACCAGTGCTGAGCACAGGGGTCAGATCCCTTCCCTGTCCCTGCTGGCCACGCTATTGCTGATGCAAGCCAGGATGCCATTGGCCTTCTTGGCCACCTGGGCACACTGCTGGCTCCTGTTCAGTCAGCTGTCAATCACCCCCCCAGGTCCCTCTCTGACTGGCAGCTCTCCAGCCACTCCTCCCCAAGCCTGTAGCGCTGCTGGGGGTTGTTGTGGCCCAAGTGCAGCACCCGGCATTTGGCCTTATTGAAGCTCATACAGTCACCCTCAGCCCATCGCTCCAGCCTGTCCTGATCTCTGTGCAGCTAGGAGGGCAAAAGGGCTGTACTGGGTCTGGCTGAGCCAGAACTGGTTTTCCCCTGTAGCAGCCCTCATGGTGCTGTGTTTTATGTTGGGAGCTGGCAGGGTGTTGATAGCACACTGGTGGTGTGGCTACTGCTGAGTGGTGCTTACACAGCACCAAGGCTCTTTGTGACATTTCCCGCCCCCCCCTGCAGTGGGACAGGGTGGGCAAGATCTTGGGAGGGGACACAACGAGGACAGCTGACCCAAACTGACCAAAGGGATATTCCAGACCATATGACGTCTGCTTGAGTATAAAGCTGGGAAAAAGGAGGAAGGGGGGGGGTCACCCTTGGTCCTCCGAGGCAACCACTACGCGTATTGGAGCCCTGCTTCCTGAGAAGGCCCGACATCGCCTGTTCATGGGAAGTAAAGAATAAATCTGTTTGGGTTTTTTTTTTGCTTCCGCACAGGGACATTTGCTTTGTTTTGCTTATATTAAAACTGCTTTTGTTTTACCCACAAGGGTTGTTTTTTTGGTCCTATCTTATTTTCTTTTCCCTCTTTGCCCTGTTGAAAAAAAAAAAGGGGGAAGGGGGGGGAAGTGATAGAGCGACTTGGTGGGTACCTGGCATTTAGCCAAGGTCAAACCACCACAAGGGCTCAGAATCTTAAAGGTACAGATTAGATATTAACTGTTTCCCCTCCTCACCGGACGCAAGCCAGGCCGGCCCGAGCTGTCCCCAGCCCCCGTTGCAGCAAAATTCCCGACGAGGGTGGGATTCGAACCCACGCGTGCAGAGCACAATGGATTAGCAGTCCATCGCCTTCACCACTCGGCCACCTCGTCCTGGCCCGCATCGCGCACGGCCCCGCCCCTCGCTAATAGACGCGAGGCCCCGCCGCCCCCAGGTGCGGCCCCACCGCCCGCCCGCGCGCGGGAGGCCCGGCCCGGCCCTGGCCCGCCGGCGCCCTCTTAGCGCAGCCGGCAGCGCGTCAGTCTCATAATCTGAAGGTCCTGAGTTCGAGCCTCAGAGAGGGCAGTGCTTTTGCCGCCCGGCCTGAATGGGAGGGCGGGCCGTCGTTTTCCAGCCCCGCGCAGCCGCGGCAAGGAGCTCGGCGCTGGGACCAGCCCCCACCCCCCATTCGGGAATCCCACCTTCGCCTGGGCTTTTGCTGCCGCCCTCGGGGCGCCCCCGACGCCTCAAGGGCTGGGGGGGGGGGGCGGCCAGTGACACCGGCCTTGAGAGCACCGCCACCCCCTGCCACTTTACACTAAACAAGGCACGGATTAAACAAGGCAGCACGCTGGGGAGGGTGCTGCACCCGCAGCTTTTGGGTAGGAACAACGCGACAGCACGTTTCAAGTCACTACAAATTTATTCGGTAGAAACCACATTTACAGCAGATGGCGTGAACCCCGTCCTAAACCGCCTCTGGGCTTTTACAGCTGAATTCCAGGTCAAGCAAGAACAGCAACAGGAGCGCTGGGGTGAAGCACAGCAGAGAGCAGCACGAAGGCTTCACTGTGCACGCAGCTATGACAGTTAACACAACTCCGCCCAGCAAAAGGAGATGGAGCATGAACAGTCCCAAAGCGTAATTTATTCAGTTTAAATTTCTCATTTCAACTTAAAGTCACTATTGCTATTCTAGTTTTAAGAGAAATAATATAAACGGCATTAAAAAACTAACGATACCATTATTTTTGGAAAGTAGCTGACAGGTTTGGACTGCTGAAAACTCCAAATGAAATCAGAAGCAAGTCAGACAACTGATCTCTGGCAGGCGAGATCATCGCTGTTTACTGCCAAAGCTGCAGCAATTTGTACTTCACCAGGCAGGAGTCTGGCAGCAGATTCTCCTCAGCTATAAGTAAATTATAAAGACTACTTGTACAGGAGCGCTGCAGACACGAAGTTCATCTTCATACTATTTACCGGGAATCAATATTAAACTAAAACCAAAAGTCTTCCACTTCCAAAGTCACAGCTTTTTAAAGACGGGAGAACGCAGGTGATCTGCTTTTCCAAAAAAGGAGTATCACTTCTCCAGAGCTGTTTACTGAAGAAAGTGTCCCACTTTCAAGCACGACAATTAAATCTGTAGAACAAGCAACTCCTCTGGTTTTAACGCTCTAAACATTCAATACATTCAAACTGGGTCCCAGCAGCACAAAAATCCTTCTGGAGCACCATTAAGTACAAAACACGGCCAAGTGTTGCACTGGCTCAGGAATGACAGTGTTGACATTCCTGGGCAGCAAAGCAGCAACTTCAACCCACAGCGCTGCTGCAAGGCAGCTTCTGCGTGGAGCAAGCCCCGAGCTGGGACAACATCGCAGGGACGGTGTCTAGTGAGAGCAACTGCCTTGATGTTCCCAGGGCCTCTGCTCCCTTGTAGTTCTCTAACTTGGACGTAATGGGAAGCTGATTAGGAAAGAGCCTAATCTCCAGTTTCATCTGATTTCATCAAGCACATCAGCGCAGTGCGGTTCCCCGCTAACTGGATGGTAGAGACACTTGGAGTTTTGAGGAGCAGTTGGAAACTGTGGTCAGTCAAGCCACCAAAACTACAGCAGTGCCGTGTGTACGGAAGTCTGTGTGTCCTGCGGTCACAAAGGGCACTCGTCCTACCTGACCCTCAGGGCAGGATGGCGGGCACTGGTCTGTGCCATCTACCCCAGCAGCGGCCGGTGTCTCCCCGCAGACAGAGCTGCCGAGGGGAGAGGCAGCAGCGCAGCCTCAGACCGCGGGACGTGCCCAGACCTTTCTCCTGGGGCAGGGACAGGCAGCAGACCTGCCCGCGAAAGGTGTGCCCAGGTGGAGGAGCTCCTGCAGCAGGTTGGCTGAGCTGCAGGAGGTGGTGGGAAAGCTGCCTTAACATCAGGGAGGCTGAGGAGGAGGAGGAGTTAGATGGCTGGTTCTAAGTGCAGTCTGCAGTGAGCCCACGGCCAAACAGCCAAAACCTCCTGCACCGGCGCACGTGGAAGGGAGGGGGGCAATGATGCAGAAGAATGGAAGCTTGCCAGGGCAAGGACCTGCGGGAGGGAAAGACTTCCCCTGAAGCCTGAGGTGCCTTTGCAGAACCGCTTCACCACGCCACACACTGAAGAGGAAAGACCCATCGCATCAGGAGAGACGCTGGAGCTGAGTACGGCCGCCTGGTCTGCTCCTGTATAACAACCAGTGCGAGTAAGAAAAGGCGGTGGGTGATGGTAGGTGACTCTTCTGAGAGGTACTGAGGCACCATCTGCCGACCTGAGGCACGCCAGAGGTGTGCTGCTTACCGGGGGCTGGTGTCTGAGATGTCACCCAGAGACTGCCAAGCCTCCTACAGTCCACTGACTGTATCCACTGCGATTGTTTCACGTGGGCACCGACGATACAGCCAGGAGCAGCCTGAGGAGTCTCAAGGGCTCCGGAGCCCTGGGGCTGGTGGTAAGGGACTCTGGAGCACAGGTGGTTTTTTCATCAGTCCTCCTGGTCAAAGAGAAGGGTTTTGAAAGGACTGGTTGAATCTGGCAAGTCAACAATTGGTTACAGGGTTGGTGCCACAGCCAGGGGTTTGGCTCCTTAGAGCACGGCACTGAAATGGCAGGGGGTGGCGGTGCTCTCGAGGCCAGTGTCACTGGCCGGCCCACCCCCAGCCCCTGAGGCGTTGGGGGCACCCTGGGGGCAGCAGCAAAAGCCCCAGCGAAGGTGGGATTCGAACCACGGCGTGCCCGGCGCCTCTAAGGGCCCACCGTGGGTCGCTCCACCGCTGCCCTCTTGGCGCAAGCGGCAGCGTATCGGTCTCAGGCCCACAAGGTCCTGAGTTCGAGCTGCAGAGAGGGCAGCGCTTTTGCCGCCCCGCTGGGCGGGGAGGGGGCAAATACCCACCGGCAGGGTGGCCCTTTTGCTGTGGGGCGAAGGAAAGGAGGAGGGGGGGCGCTGGGCCCAGCGCAGAGCCGGGCACCACTGCTGGGAACAGCCTCTTGCTGTCAATTTAGTGTCACCCACCTGGTTGGAGAAGTACTGTTGCAAACGTTGGGATGATGAGAGTTGATTTGGTTCTATTTTGCTGCATAGCATCTTCGACAGTCTTACATCAAACTTAGGCTTGTAGGATTGAATCCTTTGTGCCCTGATCGCCGCAGAGCACTTCCCAACTACGGATGGTTTGCGTGCATCCCTTCACACAGAGACAAGATTTGAAGTCACAAGCTCAAGCCAAGTCATAAACACTAAACACACGCTCTAAAGAAAAGCTAGATGTGCAGTAAGCACAGCGTCGTTCTACAAGAGGAGATCAAGACCATAGTTCCCTCCTGTCAAGTTACTGAACACAGTCATGTCAGAAGTATCATCTGTGTTGCACAAGGACGCAAGATACCTGGTGTAATAGGCAGTTTGGGTGGTTTCCAGTCTCTCAGTTTATGATCAATGCAGACTGCCAAAATATCGTCCCAAGGGATCCCTCAACAGAGGGGGGGAGAGGGGTTAGGGTTTAGGGGTTGGGGACAGGGGATGGGGGGTTGGGGGATGGGGGTTAGGGTTTAGTGGTTGGGGTTTAGGGGTTAGGAGGTTAGGAGCTGGTGGTGGGGGTAGGGGTTAGGGCTTGGGGATTAGGAGGTTAGGGGCTGGGGGTGGGGCTGGGGGGTTGGGGGTCGGGGGTTAGGGGTAAGAGGTAAGGGGCTGGGGGTTAAGGATAGGAGTTAGGTTTTAGGGGGGGTTGGGGGTTGGGTTAGGGGTCAGGGTTATGGGTTAGGGGTTAGGTTTAGGGGTAGGATGTTTGTGGCTGGGGGTAGGGGTTAGGGGGTCGGGTGTAGGGGGTCAGGGGTTGGGGGTTGGGCGTTATGGTCAGGGGATAGGGGATAGGGGTCAGGATTATGTGCCTGGCCCAGCAAGGTGTGACCTATGACAGATGGTTGCTGCCATTTCACACACTCAGGCTATTACTCTTCTAAAGCCAGCGCACAAAGCTTGCTTGAAGGATTCAGAAGCATGTTGTTTCCTACCAGGTCTTGCAGGAGCTGGTTTATTTCCACTTCATGATCAGCTTGCTGCAGTTTGAGGGTATTGTTACACTGCTGTTCCGTCTGCAGGAGCTGTTGTGCCATGTTTTCCCGTTCCTGCCTCATTAGAGATCGCTCTGCTTCCAGCTCACACTGAAGGCACTTCACTTCCCCTGGACAGGACAAACGGCAAGATTCAGAGTCTACACAATGGTTCTGACTTCACTGACCTTACGCCATCTGCACTTCAGTGCAGGAGAGATCTGCCTCCATCTCCTTCACTCCTCAGAAGCACTCGGACACAGAGCTAGTTTTATACCACCTTCCCTAGCAGGGGGATCACCAGAGACAGGAGGCTCTCACCTTGTATCACCTCCTTGGCCTGCGTGACTCTGTGAAGTTGGATTTCCAGCTGACTCCTGGTGATCTCCAGCTGAGAGAAGTGCTGCTGAGCTTCAAACAGGCTGGATTCCAGCGTCTACTTCACTGACCTGTGAGTTGTCAATACAGAGAGAAATGAGTTTGTTGCTCCTGACACCCACTGAGAGTTATTCCAGTAAGAAGTCATTCAAGATCCCTACCCCTGAGTACAGAAGATGGCTTGCAAGGAAACTTGTATACAGAAAGCATATTTCTGCCATTTAAAATAGCAATGCCGGCCCCTCCGGGGGATGCCCAGGCTTTGCTTATGACCCGGCATAACACAGAAAGCCCAGCTGAATTTGATCTCAACGGCCAAATCTGGAATTGCTGTTGGCTGACACACAAGTAGCTGTGCCCAGAGTCTGGGCCAACAAGCAAAAGCCCGGGCTCTGCTCACAGCCCTCAGCTCATCAGCGCTTCCAAGCTGCTCTGCAGGGGGACAGAACAAGAGTATTGCCCTGGGTGACTTTTTGAATGCTGTTCACAGTGTAGCTATAGGTAAGTAACTTTCCAGACTCCTTGTATTTAAAAGGGACTCAAGAAATACATCAGATGATACAGCAGGATCTCTCGCTTGGAGCGGCACTCGTAAGAAACCTGAACTAGATTCTATCTGAACAAGGACCACTGAAAGGAGAGATGGCAGCCTTCAGTTTCAACTGTTGAAAGTTCAAGAGAAAAACTTGCTGCTTTTCTCTAAGTGTTGCTATCTAAGTAGGCAGCAGCCCAAGTGACTTGTTGCTCTCTAAAATGGAAGCTGTAGTACTGCAGAGCCAAATTCTTACAGCCACAGACTTCAACCAACTGCTGCGTATGACACGAGGGTTCTGGAACCAGGAGCTGAAGTGACCTCCCTGATCTAACACAGCGCCCTGTGTGCCAGGTTCCCACAACACACAGCACTGCCTCACTAGGACGGGGGTGCCATAAAAACCACAGCAGTAGAATTTCACTGCTTGGATGGACAATGGAGGGTGTATCTTCAAGGAGAACAAGCACATATTTCTGATTGTGCCAATCTCTGGCAGTCCAAAGCAAATATGCTCCATTTTAGGATAAATAGAATCAGTCTCTAAAACAGAACAGAAAAGATAGAGTCCAAAACTGTGACAACAAAAGGCTCTTGAGAACAACATCTGGCAAGAACAGTTGCTGAATTTTTATCTATTGTCAAAGGTTCTTCAGAACTAATTTATCTTTTTAAAAAAATAATGTATCCCTTTCCAAAAAAATTTTAAAAAGGAGCTGAACATTTAACAGTTTAGTAAGAGCCCAATAACTGACCAAACATAACTCAGCTGGATCAAATAAGAGAAGCTGGAGCTCAGAAGAAGCAGCAGCTCTCAAGAAACACACTGAGTCAAAACGGGTGTTTATCAGCCACCCTAACGACATACTCTGGAGTAATAAAGTGTAAAAGTCAAGAAACATGAAAAACAATGTCTAAAACATCATTTGTACAGCTCTGCAAGTTCAGGAGTCTTCTAAAAAACACCTACAAGGAGGACAAACGACTCTTTTTTTTTTCTGAGCAGAACTTGTCACATATGACCTTAGAAAGGCAGAAGGACAGAATCTCGCTCCTTCCCCGTGTAACTTCTCCACGACATCTGTCTCTAAACAGCAGGTGGTAAGGAGTACAGGGCGCAGACATCAGTGATGGGCAAGAATCCTCAGACACGTGAGGATTCAAAAGAGGTTTCCCAGCTGCTGGAGTAACCAGCCCTGGGTCCTGCACCACAGTAACAAGAGTTACCTTCCAACCAGAAGGCCCTCGAGATCTGCAGCACCAGCCTCTGGCTCCACCCTAGATGGCAGTGTCCTACTCACAACGTCTGCATGGAACAGCCATCGACAGCCAAACTACTTGATAAGGACGGATCTATGTTCAAATGCATAGAACAAGAAACCAAAGCCAGAGAGAAACTTCAGTTTCAGTAAACACCTCCAGGGTTTAATTATTGCTCAACTCAGAGCCAAGCTGCCTTGCTTTGGACTTCACACAGGAATGTGCAGGGGGACATAAACCTGAGCCCGAGGCCCAGGAGATGTTTGCTAGTTTGAGCTGTCAGGAAAACAACGTTAAAATCATAGTATACTTTTTTTCATTTTGCTCAAGATTCTTTCATTTTCTGCCCGTGGAAGGTGAAAACATTTGAAAAGCACACAGGATGCAGTAAATCCTCGTGGAATGATTACCACCTTTAGAATTACAGCCATTATACAATGTCCTGCCTAGGGTTTCCTCCCCGCCCTTACCTGGCCTCTGCCAGCTGCTCTGACAGGCCTTGTCTGTCCCACTGCAGGGCTGCCAGGCGCACCTCTAGGGCAGCCTCCTCATGCTCCAGGAACTCCTTCTCTTTGGACACCGTGGCCAGTGCATGCCCCTGGCGAGAGGACTCCTGGCGCAGCTGCTCCAGACCGCTGCGAGCTGACTCTTGCTGGCGGTAAACCTGAAAGCAGGACAAAAGGCAGTTAGAGCCCTTTCTCTGGAGTTCTGTGCAGAGCCAGCCAGTGCCACTTCTGCCTCAGCTGGAGGAGAAAGAGCTCCTGTACTGCGGGCTGGAAGTTTAAGAGCATCTGCTCCATACCACGCTAATACCCTGGGCTGCCAAAAGGCACTGGGACTGTTAACTTGGAAGTGATGAGTAAGGCCACGCTGGGCTGCCTGCGACCACACAGCTCCTTCACAGCAAACATAAATACACCAGACTACGTGTTTGCACGCAAAAATACGGCACCTTCCAGAACTGCCACCTTGCAAACTGGAATTCTATCAGAATCTATCCCAGTGCTGGAAATTTTCAGAAAAGTTTGAGCAAAAGCAACTTTGCTCACTGAAGAAAGTGAAAATACACGTGGTTTCTCCTTCTGGAAAAAAAAGAAAAAGATCCAAGTGCATTGGCTGCAATGAGGTGATGCTGGGCAGGGAAACAGCCCTTGGGGTGATTTATGAAAGTCTGGCTGATGCGGCCAAAGAGATGGTAGACTCTGTTTGTACAGTAGTTCATGTCAGCAACACTGTCTGCTTGTTTCACACAAAGAAGTTGTCTAATATACCTTGCTGGTATTCAAACTTGAAGATTAACCATGGGTTTTTAGCTTTTTTCTTCAATATAACACCTCTGCTGGGTATTTGCCAAACATACCATGGACTCCAAGACGGACCATCTAACAGAGAACAGACCATCAGAAACAAACAATTCTCTCAAAGTTATCCCATAATACCCAAGATTTTACATTATGAAACTGACATTTAAATGATGACAAACTCCCTGGTCTCCTTCAGTGACATGATTCTCCCAAGCTCTTTTTCCAGGGTATCAAAATCAGTTAGTCCAGAGTGAAGAGTCTTGTGTGATCACCTCTTTCTCATCTTCCTCAAAGCCTGAAGAGGCTCTAACAGCTCACAGAATCATAGAACCATTTAGGTTGGAAAAGACCTCTAAGATCAGCAAGTCCAACTGTTAACCCAACACTGCCAAGCCCTCCACTAAGCCATGTCCCTAAGCGCCACATCCACATGGCTTTTAAATACCTCCAGGGATGGTGACTCAACCACTTCCCCGGGCAGCCTGTTCCAAGGCCTGACAACCCTTTCCATGAAGAAATTTTTCCTAATATCCAACCTAAACCTCCCCTGGTGCAACTTGAGTCCTTTTCCTCTCATCCTATTGCTTGTTACTTGTGAAAAGAGACCGACACCCACCTCGCTACAACCTCTCAGGTAGCTGTAGAGGGCCATGAGGTCTCCCCTCAGCCTCCTCTTCTCCAGACTAAACCCCCCCAGTTCCCTCAGCCGCTCCCCATCAGACCTGTGCTCCAGACCCTGCACCAGCATCGTTGCCCTTCTCTGGATACGCTCCAGCATCTCAAGCTCTTTCTTGTAGTGAGGGGCCCAAAGTGAACACAGTATTCAAGGTGCAGCCTCACCGGTGCTGAGCACAGGGGGACAATCCCTGCCCTAGTCCTGCTGGCCACACTAGTTCTGACACAAGCCAGGATGCCATTGGCCTTCTTGGCCACCTGGGCACACTGCCAGCTCATAATCAGCCAGCTGCTGACCAGCACCCCCAGGTCCTTTTTCCCCAGGCATATTTCCAGCCACAGAGTTGCATGTATGTCTTAAAATACAATTTCAACAACTTCAGGATCTCATTCCCGTTCTTAGCAGTACAAGACAGCAGACACTGACCTGCAGCTTTGTTCCACTCTCCAGGCTCCAACAAATGGAGTTTTGAAAGTTGCAGATTCACAACAAAAAGCATAAATAGAAACATGCAACCCCAGGTTTTTTTGACTTAGAAAAAGGGTGAAGAGCTACGCTGTTTGCTTCTTTTGCCACATGGGAGAGCAGCAGCCTCACTCAGATTCATGGGCAAGACAAATCATCTCTCTGCAGCTTATCAAAAGCCAAAAAAGAGGCCACCACAGGCAGGTGGACTGACGTCATCTGTAGCAGCAGAGGACAACTGAGAGAATTGCAGAACAGCTCTGCCAGCCATCAACTCATTTCCAAAAGGCAGTAAACAAAGCTTCTGACCTCCAGCACTACCAAGTGTCTCCTTGACAAAACCACCGCAGAATCCAACAGACTGAGCTTCACCGAGCCGAGCAGCCAAAAGCCCACCCGGAAAGCACCAGGTGTTTGGTCTCACCTGACTGAGCTGCTCTTGGTTTCTGCCTTCTCCTCTGCCAGTATCCTCAGCTCTACCTGCAGCCCCTCCCGTTGCTCCTCCACTTTCTTCAGCAGCTGCTCCAGGTGGGCTTTCTCTGCACTGAGCTCTTCATTTGTTCTTTCACACAAGCTCAGCTTCTCCTGGTCAGAGATCCTTACTCTCTCCAGCTCAGCCACTTTACCTGACAGAACTTCATTCTCTTGCTCCAGCTGCAGTCACAGAAGCACAGAGGAAATGAAATACAGTGAGATTTACCATGGAGAAGGTTTGGCTTCGACAGAAAAAGGAACATTTCCATATTCAGGCAGTCATACGTCTGAAGGCAAGAAGTCTGAAAAGCAGCAGCAGCTGCAGACAAACACTTGCCAAGATCTTTGGCAACTGCTCACCTGCGACACAAGTTTGCTCAGTCGCACTTTATCCAGTGCAAGAGCTTCACTGACACTGCTCATCTGCGCTGCTGCAACGTGTAGATCAGCTACTTCAGCACTCGGCTTATTCTGAGCCCCTCTCAACTCTGCCACTGACTGCTCTGCCTGAAGAGACAAAAGAACAACATGAAAGCAAAGACAAGAAAATCCCTGACTTTAAGCAGCGACTCCAGATCCCCTTTGGTGGCTCTGACACACCCCCAGCCCAGCGCTCCCAATAACCACGTGGGGACTGACTGCACCAAGGAGCCTGTGTGGTCTGATCTCCCTTTTCCAAGAAGGAGAACAACACTGTCACTGTCTTCTGCTGACAGAAACGGCACCTGTGCTGGTCTTGCTATCACAACTCCCTCTCCCACAAGTTCTGCTAGGAATAAGGTGACCATACCTTCTCCAGGGCCGTGGTAAGCTCATGCTTCTCTTGCCTCAGCAGATCCCTCTGAAGGTGCGATTCCTCCAGTGTCTCTCTCGCAACTACCAGCTCACTCTCTAATAAAGAATGTTCTTCTTCAAGTGCAGCTAAGTCCTTCAGCCTACAAGAAGGGGAAAGACAAACAAGTCTTTAATGTAAAAACAGTCTCATTTCCAAAACCAAGATTACATACTATTTCTGAGATATGGCAGTTTGAACGATTTACAACAGCTTTCTATTTACCCCCAAAGAATGCTGTAATTTCCTGCCTAGCGCTGCATCAGTCTTTGTCACTGACCCAGGTGAAACATTCATCACTGAGAAAGTAAAACAAGCTTCCAGAAATCACAGGTTTCCAAAAAGTTCAGGTGCTCTCAACAGCTTCCTGCCTGTTAGCTCTCTCTCTCCTTTTTGATACATTAGATACCAGACTTTCCAAAGTTCTTCTTTGCATACGACAGACTTTTAAAGTCCAGATTAACATTCTCTCCATTATTCTTGCCTGTGGCAACAAAACGATGAAAGAGCCTGCAATCTATTTGGGGAGATCTGTATGAATTTCCAATCCAATAACCATAAGATGACAGGATGATTCAGGCTGGCAGGGACCCCAGGAGGCCTCTAGCCCAATCTTCAGCTCAAAGCACCTGGGGTCAGCTATGGGATCAGTCCAGGTTGCTCAAGGCTCGATCCACTTGGGGCTTCCAAATTCCCAGGGATGGAATCTGCACAACCTTTCGAGCAACCTGTTCTGCTGCAGGATTGCCTTCATGGTTCCATTTTTTGTTCTCCTTAAATCCAGCCTGAACCTCTCTTGTTTCACCTTAGGCCTGTCACCAACTACTCCGGTCAGCTTTGGAATGATTTTTTTCAAGGGCCATAAAGAAAGTACAAGGAGGCACCTCTGCTGTGTGTCAGCAGGGAGCCAGACCTGCCCACGTGCTCCCTTCACCAGTCCGTGCTACACATGCTGAGCAGACAAAATCCATTCTTTTAGGGGGGCCTCCCACCGTCCGGCAGCACCCACCCCTGCCCAGAGGAAGCTTTAATACTCACAGGAGCTCCTGGTCACAACGTGCTCTCTCCACCCTCTGCTGCTGCTCCACCCTCTCCCCCTGGGCTGCATCTTCCCTCAGCTGCAGCTCAGTGTTACTCTGATGCAGACGCGAGGCTTCTTGCTCCCTCTCTTCAAGCTGTTGCTGTAGCTCTGCCCTGGTTTTCTCGAGGTTTGCACGGTCACTGCAGAGACAAGGCTCAGTCAGAAGAATGAACAGGCCTGAAGAGTCACGGATGCCATTCCGGTCACTCCAGGCTGGCGCTGTGGGCAGCACGGTAAGGAAGAACTTGCCCTTCCCCTCACAAGGTCACTGGAGAGGGACAGAGGAAGGCAGGCAGGCTTTTGCCTTCATTCACTGAGAAGCCGTGGCTAGGAAAGGGCCCCCTAAGAACAGAATTCAGAGAAGCAGCACATCGAGAGGGAGGTGTCTTGTATTCCAACGTCGCTCTGAGTCTCCGAGACAGCCTTAGGATTCACAGTAGAGCAGGAAAAGCAGCGACAGGAGGATGCTGAAGTGCCAAACAGGGGCATACATGGGGAGGACAGGCGAGTTCTTTGCCCGTAACAGCTCTGAACTGCCAGAACTGGAAGCAGATTGCCTCCAGACCGCAGGAGGAGGAGGGAACACTCACCTTCTGAGTGCTTCTACCAGAGACTGCAGGTGCTGCTGGTGGCTGCTGGCCGTCTGGCACTCCTGCTCCAGTTGCTCGAGGCTTTGCTGCAGCTTCCAGCGCTTCTCCTCCTGCTGCCTGTGCTGGTGCAGCAGGAAACTGATAGAGTCCTGCCTGGCAGAGAGCTCTTCTTTTGGGGCCTGCAAGGAATGGGCAGGGAAAAGCACAAACAAGCAATAAGGAGCAGGGAAGATGGCTCCTGATAGCTGTGAGAGAAGCAAGCAGCGAGACAGCTCACCTGAAGGCAAAAGTTGTGATGAGGGGGTGGAGATCAAAGAGAGAAAAGCAGCAGAACACAGAGCTGGTGAGACCGGTGAGGCGATATAGTACCAAGAGTGGGATGGCTAGAAAGAAACTGGCTAAGGGAATGGAAAGGTTTCAAGATAAGCAAGGCATCAGCAGCTGAGCCTGCGGCCAGTGGTGAAGGCAAGGAGAAATTCTCACCTGTGCTGCTCCTCTCCTCCTTGCCAGCGCTTCCTGAACCAACACAAAGGCACGCTCTGCACCAACGGAGCTCAGACAAGAGAGGACGTTGCTAGACTCTGCCTGCTGGGAACTGTCAGTGACCACGCTGGCACATTCATCTAACACCACCTGAAAGCCCACATCAAGCTGTTACTCTCTGCTCATTCTGCTTGATTTTCTTTGTCTATTTCTCCTTTTTCTCCCACTTCACCCTAGAGTCATTAAAAACTCAATTCTCTCATTTCTTCAGTCAACAAAGAAGTTTTGTCCCTGCGGTCACAAGTACTCCAGGGGTTTCTGAATACAGCTACTACAAACAAGAAGAAACAAGTGTGAAGTGGCTGGAGGCTGCCTGAACGCTCAGTTTCTTGAAGCTCTCGTGAATGATTTTAGTCTCCTTCAGCTTCTTAGAGCCACGGAGATGAGGAGCACCAGGTCAACACTGGAAATAGCAATGAAAGGAAATATTAATGCTACCCAGGGAAGAAGGAAGCTGATGAATACTGGAAAACAGCAATGAAAAAGCTAATGTTTATTCTGAGCAGTAGCACAAGAGGATAAAAATGACTGCATAAGGGGAAAGAACTGACTTTGTGAGAAGCTGTGTAAAACATCTGATGATTAAACCCCCCTCCCTAGAGTGAGGTTTAGGACTAAGCTAAAGTTAGCCCTAAACAGTTAGATCAGTTGCAATTCTGGGGAGATAATAATGGTCAGTGAATGCAGAGTGAAGGAGCAGAGTTGGCAAGCGCATTGATTCAGTCAGTGACCTTTTATAAAAACCTAAAGAACAACAGAGTCATTGCTCAAGGAGGTGGGAGAAGCCTCCAGGCAACACTAGAACACAAATGTCAAGTAGCCAACTCAAAGCACAGTCAAATAGAGACCTTACGGGAAAGGCAAAGGTACGGAAACTTCTAGTGACTTAGCTCAAGTGTCACAGGACAGCCAACTCAGCAGTTAGAGCAGGTTTGATGTCAGAAAAGTGGTATAATAATTAAACAGCCAGTAGCAGTTAACACAGACAGTATAAAACATCTATCTATTCCCTGGGCCAGTCGTTTGCCTTCCTCAAGTACTTTTAAATCAAATTACAGGGATGTGGTCCCAACTCTGTACTCACCTCTGTTATATCTTTTATCAGCTTTTGGAGGGAAAGATTCTCTTCTTTGACACTTTTAGTCAGTGAAGCTTCATATTCTTTCTCTAGCAGACTTGCTTCCTGAGAATAGAATAAGCAAAGGGTGGGTGGGGAAGAGCTGCTCCCCTCTGCAGCATTCCCAGCCTCAGCAGCATCGTCGTGCTGATAAGCCTCAGCCCTAGTGATTCCAGTGTATCCCTTCCCACACCTATTGAATTCCTTCTTTGCTAAAACTAAGAAGAGAAAGACCAACAGCTGGTTTTCACAGGCTGCTATGAAGCTGTCAATTCCAAGGAACTTTGATCCCTAGAGATTTAGTCACAGGCAGAATAGCACTGGTGCAACCCTCGGAACTGTCTGCAGCTCCCCCGCCACTGCCTGCCCCTGGGCTGACTCACACGTGCCTGATGCTCCCACACAGTCAGCGTCCTCACCGCTCTTTCTCTTGAGGAAACCACACCCCTTTGTGCTAAAGCTGGAGAGCAACCATTGGGCCATCTCCCAAATAAAGGTAAAACATACTAGAATCTCCACAGTGTCGTTAAGTGTTTTCACGGTCTTCTCCTTCTCCTCGTTCTGCTTCTGAGACTGTACGAGCAAGGCTGAGAGCTCCGTCCCCCTGAGAAGAGAAGGTCCACGTGCCATTCCAAAAGCATCGCACACCAGCACCCGCTGAGGAGCTAAGCAGCTCCCAGAAGCACAGCAGAGAAAGTTCAGCCCAGAAAATACAGCAAAGGCAGCGTTCATCTCTACAGGTTAATATGCCTGATGTTGCAAAATGGCCCTTCCTGCCCCAAAGGACTTCTGCACTCAGTCTGGTAAGGAACTGTCAGTGCAGAGGGGCTTAGGATGGCCCTGGGCAAATCCCTCCCAACTCCTCTGCACAGCCCTGGGGGTACCAAGGGCTGTACAAGAGACACAGCTCTCTTTATGCTGGTCTCAACTTCTCACCAACAATCAGGTAACAGCAAAAACACTGTAATACACTGTGATCTCTTTTCCAGTCTTGTCTTACAAAAGCTTCTGTCGGTCAGACGTGTTTTTCTACCCGTGCTGTTGAAGGCCATAGCTTGGCTAGGGACAGAAACAAGGCTGTGCAGAACGGGTGGGTTTGAAACGTGAACACAGCCCGCCTGTGAATCCAAGAGGCAGCCACAAAAGGTAATGTTGGTAACAGCAAAGTTTAAAACACATTTACCTGTCCTGAAGCTCCTTCTTCTCCAGGTCCCCCTTGACTTGTAAGGGCATCACTTCCCAAGTCTTCTGGCTTGTTTCCTGTTCCACTTGCTGCTGTGCCTGACCCTTTAGGACAGGTCTGCCCAGGCTGACGGGCTCCCAGAGCTGCACGCCAGAGTTCAGGTGGGAGCAGTTCACAAGTACAGAGCCCAAAAGCCTCCTCTGCTCTGTCTTCAGCTCAGACACATCTCTGCAGAAGGATCAACAAAGAGATCATACTCACACCACCATCTTTATCAGCTGACTCACTTCTGAAGCACGTTAATGGTGCAGCAGTAAAAGCTGGCAGGAAAGATGACATCTTTGCTGGGGACAAATCACCCATCTGACACTTTGGGATCGGGACACATCTTGATAGTTGAGCAATGGGTCCATTTGACGGGTTGAGGAGTGAGGCTATTTTCTCCTCAGAGATAAGAAGAAACATATGGAACAGCCAAAAGGCTGCAAGTAGTAGGTGAGGGCATACCCTGCACATTGAGGGAAGCTTACAGTCAAGTAAGGTAAGTGGCTGACAGTAACTCACAGTTTGAAACTGCATGACAGGAGAAACCTCCTGGGGTGAGTCCCCCAGATTCAGCTCTAGGGGGACTGAAAGGAGAAATCCCCCGTGCTCAGCAGTGCCCTGGCTGCTCCCTGACAGAACGGGGAAGGAAACCCAGAGAAACTCTGCAGCAGAGATCACGATGGGCAGAGGCAGCGCTGGCTGTGAAGGCGATGGCGAGGGCTGGCAGCTGGGCTGGCACTGGACAGTAACTGGGCTGCCTGCTGACAGAAGGGCAGCAGCACGCGAGCTCAAAGCTTTATACAAAAAGTTATTTAGTGATTGTTCTCTCCAGTAGGTACCATTAAAGCATCTTGGCAGGACCCTGCCCTGCAGGCCCAAACATGGCTTCTCTCTCCTGGCCAGCTTTGCCTTGAAGAAACCTGCAGTAACGACATCACCAGAGCTCTCGGGGCCTGAGAAGATTCACTCCGCCAAGAGCAGCTCTGAGTAGCCCCAGAGATCCAGAGCAGAGGGAAGAACAGTCCCAGGGTGCAGGGCTGAGGCAGATGGGGGCTTCTCTTCAGGGCAGCTCCTCTTCCCCCGACAGACTGTCACCCTCCTCCTGCAGGTCAAAGCTCTGGGAAGGAGCAGGACAAAGAGCTGATGAGAAGTATGAAAGCAACAGCTGCACTCTGCTGTGGGTCTGTCAGATTGGGTCTGGGGCAGCGTGGGCTCTTCAGAGGGTCCCCACCTCAGCCCTTCCAGCCCAGACACCAGCAGCACACAAACCCCGTGGGTCACCAGCACAAGGCCAAGCTTCCCACGCCTGCAGAGTTTTACCCTCTGCCCCAGGCTCTGCTTTCCCGGAGGGAAAAAAGAGCAGAGCTGCAAATGACTCTGGAGCAGCGCAGGAAGTGGAGCCTTTCTTACCTCCAGTTCTCCTGCGACCTGGCCCAGGAAATCTGAATTCTGTTGGCGAGCAGCTGCTGGTTCGATGCATCACTGAAGAGCTGATGGGAAGGAGAATGTTTGTCACTCTAAGCAGGGGGCACTGCGTGTCTGGAACACACGGAAACTGTTCCCACCCCCCAACAAAAAACCCCAAACCTCTGCAACTCCCTGCAGCGACCGCCCCTCCCACGCAGCCCAAGAGCTGCCCCAGCCCATCTCCTGCTCTGTGCCTGCAGCAGCCTCCGTGTCCCTGGGCTGCACAGGGCTCTCAGGGGTGGTGACCCCAAGAGCTGGGTTCTACCTTCACTGCACTGGTGCCACCTGCATTTCTGTAGGTCCTACCCAAACCCCTCTGTGTGCCCCAACCCCACACATTTCTGTAGGTCCTACCAAAAACCCCCATATACCCCACTCCTACACAGTTCTGTAGGTCCTACACAAACTCCCCATATTCACCACCCCCTCACATTCCTGTAGCTCCTACCAAAACTCCCCTATACTCCCCATCTCTACACATTCCTGTAGGTCCTACCAAAACTCCCCCATGTCCCCCACATTCCTGTAGGTCCTCCCCAAACCCCCCCATCCCCCCATACCTCGAGGACAAGCCAGGTGGAGATGGTGATGAAGAGGGGCAGGACCTAGTAGGGATCATTTCCTGTGGTTTTTTTAAAGCATATAACGACGTCATGGCCGGTGGTGGCATCACGCTCCTCCGCCACTTCTCCCTTGCGAGTGTTGCCCTCCGTGGTGACGTCACGGCCGTGCTGGGGCTCTGCGGAGGGAGGGCTTTGCCCCTGGGGGTGGGAGGTGTGGGTGCTGATGATGTCATGTGCCAATGATGTCATGTGACATCATGTGTGTCCCCCCCCCCCGCCCATATGATGCAGGGGCCCCTCTGGGCCTGGACACTCCCCCTGGGGCTGGGCTCCGCACCCCGAATCCTCGCCACCGCCCAAGTGAGGGGGAGAGGGAAGGTTCGGGGGGGGCAGGGGGGTAGACTGGGGGCTCTGAGGGGACCACGGGGCAGGACAGGGATCTTGGGAGGGCACATTGGAGGTCTGGGGGTGCAGATTGGGGGTCTGGGAGGGAGGGTTCGGGGTGGGAAGATTGGAGGAGCTGGGGGGTAGACTGCGGGTTCTGGGGGGCTCCACGGGGTAGGGTGGGGGCTCGAGGGAGGGGCTGTGGGTCAGACCCCCCTATAACTCCCCTTCTCCTCCCCCTCCCAGGCAGCCTCCCCACCCCCCACAGCCACCATGGGGCAAACAGAGCCCGCCGTGGGTCTGAACCTGCCCCTGCTGTGGGTCCGTGGGTGTGGAGGGGGAGGAGCGGCTGGAGGATTTGGGGCTGGGGGCCTACACCCCCACGGGGCTGGTGCAAAACTTCAGTTCCTGCACCTCCAAGTAGGGCTGCCCTGGTGGGGGCCATGGCCATCGGTGAGCGGGGGGGGGGCTCTGTGGGGCTGATGGGGGATCTGGGGGCTTGGAGAGGGGGTTCTGTGGGGCTGAGGGGGGATCTGGGGAGTTGGGGGGGGTCTCTGTGGGAGTCTGTGGGGCTGGGGTGTTCTCTGGGGGGTCTCTGTGTGGTTGGGGGAGGATCTGTGGGGCTGGGGAGGGGTGTCTCGGTGGGTTGGGGTGTCTCGGTGGGTTGGGGTGTCTCGGTGGGGCGGTGAAACGCCCCTGTGGGGGTTTGTGTGTCGGGATCTGTGGGGGCTGCCTCGGGGCAGGTGTGGGAAGACTCCCTGGGGGCTGCCCCTGACCCCCCCGTCGCCCCCCAGGGACGCTGGGCCCCGCCTGGCCCCGCTACCACCGCTGGTGTGTGGGCAGTGCGAGGCCGCCCGCCTGCCCGCACCCCCCCGCCTCCAGCGGCTCCGCCAGCGCCGGGCCGAGGCCCGCGGGGGCAGCGACCAGCTGTCGGGGTGCTCGGCGGGACGTCCCGGCCCCCGGTGACCCCCGAGAAGGACGGAAAAGGAGAAGGCGAAGAGGGGAAAGGGAAGAGGGGAGGAAGGACCCCAAGCCCCCCCAGAGCCGCCGGGTTCACACCCCCCCGGGCGGGGTGAGGCCGCGACGCGGGCGTGACGCCACACCCGAGGTCCCCCCGACCCCAGGTCCCCCCCTACCCGCCTTCCCGCCTCACCTGAGCCCGCAGGGCCCGGAGGAGCGGCCGGAGCCGCGGGACCGACGCTATCACAGTGGCCCTGAAGGGAACGCGGTCCGCCATGGCGAGTGTGGGCACTGCTGGGGCGGGGCCAGCGGGGCGCATGCGCGGACTTGGAAGGCGAGTGCGGAGCGACGCCATGACCGCCATGGCGGGTGAGGGCAGCCCGTTCGGGAGCGGGGCCGGCGCGGCGTGACGGCGACAGGGTGGAAAGGCGATTTCCTCTCCTCACCCGCCGCCGCCGCCGTCGTTGTGGATGCGGCGCCGGTCGCTGCCTCCTCCTCTTCCTCCCCTACTCCAGCAGAGGTAACAGCAAAAGCCCCGCGAAGGCGGGATTCGAAGCGCGGCGGGCCGAGCACACTGGCTTAGCAGCGCATCGCCTTCCCCGCCCCTGCCACCGCCCGCCCGCCCGACGCCGCGCTGCCCCGGGGCCTCTAAGGGTCCGCCGCGGGCCGCGCCAGTGCGCTGCCCCCTTGGCACAAGCGGTCGGCGCATCGGCCTCAGGCCCGCAAGGTCCTGAGTTCGATCCGCGGACGGGGCAGACGCGCGTGCCCGCCCTCCCCTGCGGGGCAGGCAGCCACCCGGCCCGTAAGGGGTGGGCGGTTTTTCTTTCCAGCCGCGGCAAGGGGCTCTGCGCTGGGACCAGCCCCCCCACCCCCCCCGCCGTTTCCTTTGCCCTCCAGCAAAAGGGTGGCCCCGCCGGTGGGTATTTGCCCCCGCCCGGCGGGGCGGCGGGGACGCATTAGCGCTCCATCCCCTTCACCACTCGGCCACCTCGTCGCGGCCCGCGGCGCGCACGGCCCCGCCCCTCGCCTAATAGGCCACAGGCCCCGCCTCTCGCTCCCGCCCTCTCTAGCGCAGCGGCAGCGCATCAGCCTGCTCAGCTCAGGTACACGAGTTCGAGCCTCACACGGGCCGACGCTTTTGCCGCCCGGCCCGCCTGCCAGCGGGGCCGGGACGCCGTTTTGCTGCCCCGCGCAGACGCGCCAAGGGGCTCTGCGCCGGGACCAGCCCCCCCCCTCCGCTCCCATCCGCTTCCCTCCCCTCCGCTCCCCTCCCCGCTCCCCTCCCCGCTCCTTTCCTTCGCCCCGCAGCACAAGGGCCGCCCCGACGGTCGGTATTGGCGCCCCCCGCCCCCCACCCTCCCCTTCGCCCCGGGCGGCAAAAGCGCTGCCCTCTCTGCGGCTCGAACTCAGCACCTGGGGGGCAGCGGGAAATACTGGGATATATTGGGGAGTGCTAGGAGTGTCACTGGCACATACTGGGGGGACTGGCAGGGTTACTGGGACGTACTACAGGGCACAGGGACACACTGGGATATATTGGGGAGTGCTAGGAGTGTTGCTGGCACATACTGGGTGGCACTGGGAGGGTCGCTGAGATGTACTGGGGGGCACTGGGACATACTGGAACATACTCAGTAGTGCTGAGAGGCTTACTGGGACATACTAGGGGTCACTGTGATATAGGTATATTAAGAAAGTTAAGCATAACTGTAAAATAGTTAGCTATAGTAAACTTAAATTGTATTTTAAACTAAAATTCCTTTAAGCTGTAAAAGCAAGGCATGTCTGAGCTGTCAAAGCAAGGCATTTCTGAATTGTAAAACAAGGACAAAGGACTGGGGCCTCTGACACCTGGAGATGGAGGACACCTGCATACCCGGAGATGGAGGACACCTGCACCCACCCCCCTGCAGACGAGGGACACCTGTGACTTGCAACCCAGAGGATGACTCCCCATTCAAGGATATGCATCACACATCAAACCGAGAACCAAGGAAGATGGCACCGCTCAAGGATGCGCATCATGTCACGTTTCGATAAGATGGAGGAAAGCATGACAGTGCTGATACATTTATGGCCTACGGAAGAGACTGTTGATACAGAAATTCCAGGACTAATTACCCATCATTATGAATACGTATGTTTGTATTGTAAGACCTTGTGAATATGTGTGAGATACCTGCATTCAGGTCGGGGTTTCACTGGCTTAAGGTGTGCATGTTTGGTGGAGAGATCCCCCAGCACCCAGCGCTGAAATAAAGAATGTCTGCTTTCTAACACTCTGACTTCTGGGTTTTAGAGAGTTCATCTCCGACCGACTTTTACGGTATCAACTGGGCCATAGTGGTGAGTACTGGGAGGGACACTTTGATGTACTGGGAGGGCATGCAGCTATACTGGGAGGGACTGGGAGGAGGCTGGTCTGCACTGGGAGGGGTGGGCAGGGCACTGGGCTGTACTGGGGGTTTGGCTCCTTAGAGCACGGCACTGAAATGGCAGGGGGTGGTGGTGCTCTCGAGGCCGGTGTCACTGGCCGGACCCCCCCCCCCAGCCCCTGAGGCGTCGGGGGTGCGCGGGGGCGGCAGCAAAAGCCCCGCGAAGGCGGGATTCGAAGCGCGGCGGGCCGAGCACACTGGCTTAGCAGCGCATCGCCTTCCCCGCGCCTGCCACCGCCCGCCCGCCCGCCCGACGCCGCGCTGCCCCGGGGCCTCTAAGGGTCCGCCGCGGGCCGCGCCAGTGCGCTGCCCCCTTGGCACAAGCGGTCGGCGCATCGGCCTCAGGCCCGCAAGGTCCTGAGTTCGATCCGCGGACGGGGCAGACGCGCGTGCCCGCCCTCCCCTGCGGGGCGGGCAGCCACCCGGCCCGTAAGGGGTGGGCGGTTTTTCTTTCCAGCCGCGGCAAGGGGCTCTGCGCTGGGACCAGCCCCCCCACCCCCCCCGCCGTTTCCTTTGCCCTCCAGCAAAAGGGTGGCCCCGCCGGTGGGTATTTGCCCCCGCCCGGCGGGGCGGCGGGGGCGCATTAGCGCTCCATCCCCTTCACCACTCGGCCACCTCGTCCTGGCCGAGGAAAGGAGCGCGGAGGGGAGCGGAGAGGAGCGGAGGGGGGGGGCTGGTCCCGGCGCAGAGCCCATTGCCGCGTCTGCGCGGGGCAGCAAAACGGCGTCCCGGCCCCGCTGGCAGGCGGGCCGGGCGGCAAAAGCGTCGGCCCGTGTGAGGCTCGAACTCGTGTACCTGAGCTGAGCAGGCTGATGCGCTGCCGCTGCGCTAGAGAGGGCGGGAGCGGGGGGCGGGGCCTGTGGCCTATTAGGCGAGGGGCGGGGCCGTGCGCGCCGCGGGCCGCGACGAGGTGGCCGAGTGGTGAAGGGGATGGAGCGCTAATGCGTCCCCGCCGCCCCGCCGGGCGGGGGCAAATACCCACCGGCGGGGCCACCCTTTTGCTGGAGGGCAAAGGAAACGGCGGGGGGGGCTGGACCCAGCACAGAGCCCCTTGCCGCGGCTGGAAAGAAAAACCGCCCACCCCTTACGGGCCGGGTGGCTGCCCGCCCCGCAGGGGAGGGCGGGCACGCGCGTCTGCCCCGTCCGCGGATCGAACTCAGGACCTTGCGGGCCTGAGGCCGATGCGCCGACCGCTTGTGCCAAGGGGGCAGCGCACTGGCGCGGCCCGCGGCGGACCCTTAGAGGCCCCGGGGCAGCGCGGCGTCGGGCGGGCGGGCGGGCGGGCGGGCGGTGGCAGGGGCGGGGAAGGCGATGCGCTGCTAAGCCAGTGTGCTCGGCCCGCCGCGCTTCGAATCCCGCCTTCGCGGGGCTTTTGCTGCCGCCCCCGCGCACCCCCGACGCCTCAGGGGCTGGGGGGGGCGGGGGGTGGCCAGTGACACCGGCCTCGAGAGCACCGCCACCCCCTGCCATTTCAGTGCCGTGCTCTAAGGAGCCAAACCCCCAGTACAGCCCAGTGCCCTGCCCACCCCTCCCAGTGCAGACCAGCCTCCTCCCAGTATAGCCATGTGCTCCCCGCGCTCCTTCCCAGTATAGCTGCGTGCCCTCCCAGTACATCAAAGTGTCCCTTAGTACGTCCCAGTGCCCCTCCCAGTACTCACCACTATGGCCCAGTGACCCCTAGTATGGCCCAGTATGCCTCTTAGCACTCCTCAGTATGTTCCATTATGTCACAGTGCCTCCCGGTACATCTCAGCAACCCTCCCAGTGACACCCAGTACATCCCACTGCTCCGCAGCACATACCAATGACCCCCCCAGCTGCCCCAGTATGTCCCAGGGCCCCCCAGTACATCTCAGCGACCCTCACATTGCCCCCCAGTACGTCCCACTGCCCTGCAACACATACCAGTGACACCCCCAGCTGCCCCAGTATGTCCCAGGGCCCCCCAGTACATCTCAGCGACCCTCCCAGTGCCCCCCAGTATGTGCCAGTGAAGTGAGAAACCTTAACAAAATAGATGCAGGCCTCTCAGCAGGGTGGGCTCTCAGCAGGGTGGGCTCTTGAGATAAGGGAGGAGCTGCAACTACTGAGTCCCAAGATAAGGAAGGGGAATTCAAAGAATGCTAAATTGACATGCTGAAGAGACCTAATTGGGTGAAAAGTCACGAGAGGAAGAAGAGGAATCTTCAGTCTTCATCCTGAAGACCCCTGCCCAAGACCATCAGGAGACATTGCGCAGGCGCAACGGGGAGGGACTTGGGGCGGGATTTATGATAATGATTTCTCAAAACTAATTGTAATATCTCTCCCTATTCTCGGGATTATCATGAATATGTAAACACGCTGTAGAAAGGAGCTGCTTTTTGCTCCAAAATGTGCACGTTTGTGGAGGAGCGATCCCCCGTGCACCCAGCGCTGAATAAACATACCTTCTTTATAACCTTACTGGTTGTAAAGTCGTGACTCCGTACGTCACCAGTGACACTCGTAGCACTCCCCAATATATCCCAGGGTGTCCCTGTGCCCTGTAGTACGTCCCAGTAACCCTGCCAGTCCCCCCAGTATGTACCAGTGACCTTCCTAGTGCTCCCCAATATATCCCAGTATTTCCCACTGCCCCCCAGGTGCTGAGTTCGAGCCGCAGAGAGGGCAGCGCTTTTGCCGCCCGGGGCGAAGGGGAGGGTGGGGGGCGGGGGGCGCCAATACCGACCGTCGGGGCGGCCCTTGTGCTGCGGGGCGAAGGAAAGGAGCGGGGAGGGGAGCGGAGGGGAGGGGAGCGGAGAGGAGAGGAGCGGAGGGGCGGGCTGGTCCCGGCGCAGAGCCCCTTGCCGCGTCTGCGCGGGGCAGCAAAACGGCGTCCCGGTCCCCGCTGGCAGGCGGGCCGGGCGGCAAAAGCGTCGGCCCGTGTGAGGCTCGAACTCGTGTACCTGAGCTGAGCAGGCTGATGCGCTGCCGCTGCGCTAGAGAGGGCGGGAGCGGGGGGCGGGGCCTGTGGCCTATTAGGCGAGGGGCGGGGCCGTGCGCGCCGCGGGCCGCGACGAGGTGGCCGAGTGGTGAAGGGGATGGAGCGCTAATGCGTCCCCGCCGCCCCGCCGGGCGGGGGCAAATACCCACCGGCGGGGCCACCCTTTTGCTGGAGGGCAAAGGAAACGGCGGGGGGGGTGGGGGGGCTGGTCCCAGCGCAGAGCCCCTTGCCGCGGCTGGAAAGAAAAACCGCCCACCCCTTACGGGCCGGGTGGCTGCCTGCCCCGCAGGGGAGGGCGGGCACGCGCGTCTGCCGCGTCCGCGGATCGAACTCAGGACCTTGCGGGCCTGAGGCCGATGCGCCGACCGCTTGTGCCAAGGGGGCAGCGCACTGGCGCGGCCCGCGGCGGACCCTTAGAGGCCCCGGGGCAGCGCGGCGTCGGGCGGGCGGGCGGGCGGTGGCAGGCGCGGGGAAGGCGATGCGCTGCTAAGCCAGTGTGCTCGGCCCGCCGCGCTTCGAATCCCGCCTTCGCGGGGCTTTTGCTGCCGCCCCCGGCGCGCCCCCGACGCCTCAGGGGCTGGGGGGGGGGGTCCGGCCAGTGACACCGGCCTCGAGAGCACCGCCACCCCCTGCCATTTCAGTGCCGTGCTCTAAGGAGCCAAACCCCCAGTACAGACCAGTGCCCTGCCCACCCCTCCCAGTGCAGACCAGCCTCCTCCCAGTATAGCCATGTGCTCCCCGCGCTCCCTCCCAGTATAGCTGCGTGCCCTCCCAGTACATCAAA
Source organism: Strix aluco (assembly GCF_031877795.1). Classification (NCBI taxonomy): domain Eukaryota; kingdom Metazoa; phylum Chordata; class Aves; order Strigiformes; family Strigidae; genus Strix; species Strix aluco. Next base: position 43,988,561 of record NC_133936.1, read on the forward strand.
GTGTCCCTCAGTACATCCCAGTGCCCCTCCCAGTACTCACCACTATGGCCCAGTGACCCCTAGTATGGCCCAGTACGCCTCTTAGCACTCCTCAGTATGTTCCAGTATGTCCCACTGCCCCCCAGTATATGTCAGCAAACCTCCCAGTGCGCCCCAGTATGTGCCAGTGACACTCCTAGCACTCCCCAATATATCCCAGAGTGTCCCTGTGCCCTGTAGTACGTCCCAGTAACCCTCCCAGTGCCCCCTACTATGTACCAGTGACATTCCTGGTGCTCCCCAATATATCCCAGAGTGTCCCTGTGCCCTGTAGTACGTCCCAGTAACCCTCTCAGTGCCCCCTACTATGTATCAGTGACCTTCCTAGTGCTCCCCAATATATCCCAATATTTCCTGCTGCCCCCCAATATCTCCCATCGCCCTCCCAGTCCATCCTTGCAGTCTTCCCAGTGCCCCCCACTTTGTCCCAGTGCAACCCAGCACTCACGGCCTGCAGCAGGTCCAGCTTGGCACACAGCAGCAGGACGTTGGCGGTGACAGCCAGCACACGGGGGATCTGGGGAGCCCCCCCGCCCCCGAGGGGGAAGCTCAGCCCCTTCCCCGTCTCCTTCGTGTACCCCAAGAGCCGCAGCACTCCCCAGCCCCCCTGTGGGGGAGGGGCACCATCACTGGGGGGGATTTGGGCTACGGGCGGGGGTGGATGGGGGGAATTGGGGTGTCCTGGGGGGGGGGAATTGGGGTTTAAATTTCTCATTTGGACTTATTATTAAAGTCACTATTGCTATTCCAGGTTTAAGAGAAATAATACAAACGGCACTAAAAAACTAACGATACCATTATTTTTGGAAAGTAGCTGACAGGTTTGGACTGCTGAAAACTCCAAATGAAATCAGAAGCAAGTCAGACAACTGATCTCTGGCAGGCGAGATCATCGCTGTTTACTGCCAAAGCTGCAGCAATTTGTACTTCACCAGGCAGGAGTCTGGCAGCAGATTCTCCTCAGCTATAAGTAAATTATAAAGACTACTTGTACAGGAGCGCTGCAGACACGAAGTTCATCTTCATACTATTTACCGGGAATCAATATTAAACTAAAACCAAAAGTCTTCCACTTCCAAAGTCACAGCTTTTTAAAGACGGGAGAACGCAGGTGATCTGCTTTTCCAAAAAAGGAGTATCACTTCTCCAGAGCTGTTTACTGAAGAAAGTGTCCCACTTTCAAGCACGACAATTAAATCTGTAGAACAAGCAACTCCTCTGGTTTTAACGCTCTAAACATTCAATACATTCAAACTGGGTCCCAGCAGCACAAAAATCCTTCTGGAGCACCATTAAGTACAAAACACGGCCAAGTGTTGCACTGGCTCAGGAATGACAGTGTTGACATTCCTGGGCAGCAAAGCAGCAACTTCAACCCACAGCGCTGCTGCAAGGCAGCTTCTGCGTGGAGCAAGCCCCGAGCTGGGACAACATCGCAGGGACTGTGTCTAGTGAGAGCAACTGCCTTGATGTTCCCAGGGCCTCTGCTCCCATGTAGTTCTCTACAATGAGAACTGGTAAAAAGAAAAAAAATCACCACTAAGTGTCAATGTAAGGCCTTCCGAGAAAAGTGTCTGAGAAGCAGAAATGAGGGAGTCCCAGACCAACCAAAGTTTAGTCTTGAGTCCAAGGGACACAGTGAGCCCAAGGCAGCTATGCTATGAGGGCCCAGGCCCCACCTGTGCTCTCTGTTCTCCCAGAAGTACACCTGCTTTTTCTGCAATGCTCGCCGGGAGCTTATCTGTTCGGTCAGGCAGACCTGAATTTCTTTGCCAAGCCTCTTGGTCTGCACTTGTGGCATCGCTGGAGAACAACGGACATGGTGTGAGCCATCCAGACCAAGGGGCCTCACTGTAACAGCAAGCTGCAGCTGTGTTCAAGGACAAAAACAAGGCCGAGACGGCCTGAGGAACTACATTTCTGGCCAAGAGATAAAGATGTGGGAATGTCAAAAACAGGGGGTCTACCTGGGGGGAGAGCAGCGCGTGGACACCACGCTGGGACCAATCACAGAGGGCAGAAGGGCGCGTGAACAAGTAGCTTTAGCCTATGAGCAAGAAGATAGCGGCGTGTGAAGCTTGAGATAGAGTATAAATTGCTGTGGAACCTTTAATAATTAAAAGTGGCATCAACTTGATCAAATTGGTCATCTAAGTTTTGTCTGAGACTTCCGCGTTGGCATGCACATGTTTCTCAGCTCCACTCAAATATCCACCATGTCCACCAGAGCAGACAGGTGGAGCTCGGAGACAACTTCACTCTCCTTGGTTGATCCGAGGAGCCATTGCAAGTGCTTCAGTCTGTCCGACAGCATGGGGCTTCGCTCCTCCGCCAAAGGCTTGCACTCCTCTTGACTCCCACCCTGGGCAGAAGGAAAAGAGAGGAGACTGAGAAAGAAGCATTACCCAGTACCAGCAAGGAACTACTCAGCGCACTGGCTGTTCCCCCACTTCTGAGAACAACCATGGAGGTCAGCACCACCACCCCCCACCCGCCCCACTCCTGAAGAGGTAAGGCAAAAATGGCATGTTCTTCTATTTCTGTCCCCAGCTTCCCTTCAACCGGGGGAAGATGACCCACAACAGCGATTCCCTGTGTTACAGGGCAGCACCACAAGGGATACTGTTATGACTGCCAGCAGCAGAAAGCATGAACACCTGTGAAGAACTCTTATTCCAGATCCCTCCCTGGAAAGAAGTTATTTCCAAGGCGTAGTTTTTCGACTCTTTATTTCCCAAGTCTATCCAGTACTGCACACTAAGGTAATTCCCACTGAAGGTTTTGGAACTGCAGCAGGTTTGGCACCTGCACTCCTCAGAGCTAGTTAATTCTCAGTACCACCCTTTCTTACCTCTTGAGCAGATGATGCAGGACTCTTCATCAGTGGACAGATGAGAGCTGGGGTGGAGACCAGGGACTGGGGGAGGTAGAGAGGAAGACCTACGAAATTACCACGGGGCTCAACGCCCTCAGCTAGACGTTGGTGCAACTGTTCTTCAAACCTGGACAGAAAGATCAAGAGCACCAGTCAGATTACAGCCTGGCTTTGTTCTTGTAACCAGTGGGTTAACCAAGAGTTTGCAGTTCAGAAACATCTGCAAGAAGGATCTGATGCTCCCACTCATTGCCAACACGGTCTGCCGTGTGCCACTGCTATGACAAAAATCCATCATAGATGGTACAGAAAGGAGCCACACAGACTGAAGATGCCCAACTGATGGGGAAGGCAGCAAAGACAAGAAAACCCTGTGCAACCTCAAAAGCTTTAGTTCTTCAGCTTTGTCATCTGCATTGCTACAGGCACCATACTGACATCCCAAAGTGGGCTTCATAGACATGTCATACAATCACAGCATGGTTGGGGTTGGAAGGGACCTTAAAGATCATCTGGTTCCAACCCCCCTGCCACGGGCAGGGACACCTTCCACTAGCCCAGGTTGCCCAAAGCCCCGTCCAACCTGGCCTTGAACCCTTCCAGGGAGGGGGCAGCCACAGCTTCTCTGACCTGTTCCAGTGTCTTACCACCCTCACAGCAAAGAATTTCTTCCTTACACCTAATCTAAATCTCCCCTCTTTCAGTTTAAAACCGTTACCCCTCATCCTATCCCTACACTCCCTGATCAAGAGTCCCTCCCCACCTTTCCTGTAGCCCCTTTTCAGTACTGGGAGGCCGCTATAAGGTCTCCTTGGAGCCTTCTCTTCTCCAGCTGAACACCCCCAACTCTCAGCCTGTCCTCACAGGGGAGGTGCTCCAGCCCCCTGAGCATCTTCGTGGTTCACCTTCAAGGCACCCGTCTGCCGACCTGACGCACTCTCTAGAGATGACCACTTTTCCTAGGCCCCTCTTCCCTCCACGGCTTTATCCCCTGTTACTCTGATCTGAAGAGGTCAAAAGCTGCTCTCCTGAAGTCCAGGGTAGCAAGCTTGCTGTGCGCCCTTCCTCACTGCCCTAAGGATCTTGAACTCCACCATTTCACAGTCACTGCAGCCAAGGCTGCCCTTGAGCTCCACACTCCCACCAGGCCCTCCTTGTTGGTGAGAACAAGATCCAGCACAGCACCCCTTCTCATTGGCTCCTCTATTACTGGGAGAAGGAAGTTATCATCAATGCATTCCAGGAACCTCCTGGGTTGCTTATGCACAGCTGTGTTGTCCCTCCAACAGATATCAGGGTGGTTGAAGTCCCCCATGAGGACCAGGGCTTGTGAACATGAGGCTGCTCCTATCTGTATATACGGGGCCTCATCCACTCGGTCTTCCTGGTTGGGTGGCCTGCAGCAGATCCCCACGATAACATCTCCTGTCCCTGCCCTCCCATTAATCCTGACCCATAAACTCTTGGTCAGATCCTCACCCATCCCCAGGCAGGGCTCCAGGCACTCCAGCTGGGTACTGACATAGAGGATGAACCCTCCACCCCCGCTCCTTGTCCCTCCTGCCTGTCCTTCCTAAAGAGTCTGTATCCTTCCATGTCACCACTCCAGTCATAGCTCCGTGATGCCAGTAAGATCGTAGCCCTGCAGGCATGCACACATCCAGCTCCTCTTGTTTGTTCCCCATTCTACATGCATGTGCATAGAGGTGTTTAAGTTGGGCCCCCAATGAAGCTGATCTACTGGCTGGAATTCCTTTGTGCTGCTCTTCAAGTGCTCTCCTGCTGCCCTCTGACCCTTCTCCACACATCTATTGCTGACATTGGCATCAAGCTGGTAGGAGTGGGATGGATTAAGGTTCCCCTCTCCTGGCTACTTTAAAGTTCACCAGTTTGGCAAGCCTATGGCCGAAGACGCTCCTCCCATTCTCTGACAGATGAACCCTATCAGCCCAGGTTTCTCAAAGCGAGTCCCATGCTCTAAGGAGCCAAACCCCTGGCTGTGGCACCAACCCTGTAACCAATTGTTGACTTGCCAGATTCAACCAGTCCTTTCAAAACCCTTCTCTTTGACCAGGAGGACTGATGAAAAAACCACCTGTGCTCCAGAGTCCCTTACCACCAGCCCCAGGGCTCCGGAGCCCTTGAGACTCCTCAGGCTGCTCCTGGCTGTATCGTCGGTGCCCACGTGAAACAATCGCAGTGGATACAGTCAGTGGACTGTAGGAGGCTTGGCAGTCTCTGGGTGACATCTCAGACACCAGCCCCCGGTAAGCAGCACACCTCTGGCGTGCCTCAGGTCGGCAGATGGTGCCTCAGTACCTCTCAGAAGAGTCACCTACCATCACCCACCGCCTTTTCTTACTCGCACTGGTTGTTATACGGGAGCAGACCAGGCGGCCGTACTCAGCTCCAGCGTCTCTCCTGATGCGATGGGTCTTTCCTCTTCAGTGTGTGGCGTGGTGAAGCAGTTCTGCAAAGGCACCTCAGGCTTCAGGGGAAGTCTCTCCCTCCCGCAGGTCCTTGCCCTGGCAAGCTTCCATTCTTCTGCATCATTGCCCCCCTCCCTTCCACGTGCGCCGGTGCAGGAGGTTTTGGCTGTTTGGCCGTGGGCTCACTGCAGACTGCACTTAGAACCAGCCATCTAACTCCTCCTCCTCCTCAGCCTCCCTGATGTTAAGGCAGCTTTCCCACCACCTCCTGCAGCTCAGCCAACCTGCTGCAGGAGCTCCTCCACCTGGGCACACCTTTCGCGGGCAGGTCTGCTGCCTGTCCCTGCCCCAGGAGAAAGGTCTGGGCACGTCCCGCGGTCTGAGGCTGCGCTGCTGCCTCTCCCCTCGGCAGCTCTGTCTGCGGGGAGACACCGACCGCTGCTGGGGTAGATGGCACAGACCAGTGCCCGCCATCCTGCCCTGAGGGTCAGGTAGGACGAGTGCCCTTTGTGACCGCAGGACACACAGACTTCCGTACACACGGCACTGCTGTAGTTTTGGTGGCTTGACTGACCACAGTTTCCAACTGCTCCTCAAAACTCCAGGTGTCTCTACCACCCAGTTAGCGGGGAACCGCACTGCACTGATGTGCTTGATGAAATCAGATGAAACTGGAGATTAGGCTCTTTCCTAATCAGCTTCCCATTACGTCCAAGTTAGAAATTGTTTACAACCCTAGCCTAGAGCTACAGGGAGAGGATGCTGCTCTGGCAACTTACCTCCTGCTTTCCCTTTTTTCCAGCTGCAACTGCGCCAACAGACACTCTGGGAGAAGCTCCTGGGCTGAGGCTGTGTCTGTGAACTCATCTGCCCTGGGAATGCTCTTTTCTTGACTGGACAGCATGCTCGTGCCAGAACCATATTGACCTGGCATCATGGAGACGCTACAGGGCTTCTTAGAGGAGTTGGAAGATTTTACCCTTGACCTGAGGAGGAAGGAAAAAAAGAAACAAAAGCACAGAAATTGGCATAAGTGTGCTGATTTTTCCCTATTAGCTTGAAGTCTGGAAATAGCAGGGAGTGAGAATTGATCATTTGGAGACTAATTCCCTTGTACCAGGGTCCAACATACCACCACCTGTGTGTGGGATTTGAGAGGAACTAATCTGACAGGGGGCTGGGATTCACCCCAAAGAAAGGTATCTACACATCTGCTACACAGAAGAGCAGCAGCTAAGCTTCCAGGAGAGAAGAGAAACAAGGCTGGGGAAGCAAGCTAGACTTTTGAGATCTCACACAGCCCTAAGGCACACTCCCCGCTCAACCTCTATCATTTTCTCTTATCAGTGGTCCCTTCCTGATGTCTTCCCACAAGTCAGAGACAAAGCCTTCTTCTGAACTCAAAACGCTGCAAAATTAGCATGTAATTACCAAAGAGTAAATCAGCAAATCGTTTCACATGTCCAGGCTGCAAGTGAAGGTGAATGTAAGAGAGGGGGCATTATGAAATAAAGGCCACGCTCATGATTTATTCCTGTGCTCTTCCCCAACCTCACACTGTTTTTCTTCCATGCTTTGTCTACAAGTCTAATTCCAAAGCCTCAAGAATATTTTCTTTGGGATAAGTTAATATCTCCATTTATAATACTTAAGCATCTCCCAAGCAATCCATTTCTTTGAGAGCTGAGTAACCCCACAGAAATAAAATCTACTTACTACCAGGTTTCAGCACACCCTTGTACAGTATTTCAAGGAGATGTGCACAAGCCCTTTCTGGGAGGATGCCATATGCTGGTTTTCAGCATCGTGACAGCACTGTATGTTCATCACAGAGGCCCTGAGCAACCTCCATAGAGTTCACCGAGCAACTCTGATGGCACAATGGCCCGCTGAATGCTACTCCCCCAGGCAGTGCCAGCAGCCACCTCACCTCTCGTGGCCTTGCCGGATCTCCTCCTGTGTGCGCAGTCTGGCTTGTTCCCAAGAAAAAGGGAGAGTGAAGTTCTTTAAATGCTCCCTGAAGAAGTACACACGAATCTGACCATCTTCACTTACTGCTTCTGTGAATAAACCCAAACCCAACATTTAACATTAGAACAGACTTTCCCCTTCAGAAGAAAAGCTCAGTACTGAAAAGCCAATTTGAAGAAAAATTGCATGTTCGCTTTCAAGTAATTTAAACTGTAATCTGCAGGTAAAAAGAAGCCGCCTGGGCAAGACTGTAAAATGCTGCTTTATCTTCATTTTAAAAATTCTAGTGCATCCAAGTTCAACGTTCAGTGGGTTAAGCAGTCGTTTCATTAAAAGAGGCTCCCTATAGTTGAGCCAAACACACTTGAAACTGAAAGCAAGCAGAATCTGAGACAACCTTCATTAATCCATAGACGTGCTCATTAACAGTCACAGCCTGCCATCTCAGCTGACCTGAGCTTACGTGACGTCTGAGGGACTAATTCTTGGCCTTTGGTTGAATGTAAACCCTCTCCTACTGGGAGAGGAGGGCTGAAAGACTCTGACCACATCCCTTCACACAGAGACAAGATTTGAAGTCACAAGCTCAAGCCAGGTCATAAACACTAAACACACGCTCTAAAGAAAAGCTAGATGTGCAGTAAGCACAGCGTCGTTCTACAAGAGGAGATCAAGACCATAGTTCCCTCCTGTCAAGTTACTGAACACAGTCATGTCAGAAGTATCATCCGTGTTGCACAAGGACGCAAGATACCTGGTGTAACAGGCAGTTTGGGTGGTTTCCAGTCTCTCAGTTTATGATCAATGCAGACTGCCAAAATATGGTCCCAAGGGATCTCCTCAACAGAGGGTCCTTCTTCATCAGAGTCCCCAGATGTCCTGTTTTTCCATTTCTGATAAGTTTTGCTCAGCAGATTCTCCACTTGAGACTGGATCAGCGGTTGAGTATGGGAAGAACTAGCAATCTGAGACATGTACTGAAAAATCATGTGGCAAACAGGACGCCAGGGAGCTATGGGGAAAAAAAAAGCAAGTTAATTGCAAGAACTTGTGACAGAGTGAAACTATCCACCTTACAGGCTGGTAGTTCAACATGGCACAGGCACATCTGAGAGAATGACGTGCCACCAGGAGCACACCACAGGGTGAAGTACATACCACCTAACGGAGGCAGATCTAGGTACGGGATCTGGAAGGACAGCACAGCCCTCTTCAGCCAGGCCAGGTGATCAGGTGTGTTCCAGTGCAGGTGGGGCAACAGCTTGTTACCCCCAGGCTCAGAAAACTCAGTAACAGGCCAGGACAAATCACAAAAGTGCTCTGATGACACCACATCTGAAAGAAACTGCAACACGCTGTTGTACAGCTCTACGATGACCCCAGGCTCCTGAGATGACAGGCCAGCTAAACGCCTCTCCTTGCAGTCATGGTAGAAGCGCTGGGCAAATTCACCATTAATCCCATCCTCGATGTACTCCCGGAGGGTCTGACTGCAGAGCTCAGGGGAGTCAGGGCCCTGGGAAACCAGCCAGCCCACAGCCGCTGCGATCTACAACACACAAAACACGCGTAGTTGGGAAGTGCTCTGCGGCGATCAGGGCACAAAGGATTCAATCCTACAAGCCTAAGTTTGATGTAAGACTGTTGAAGATGCTATGCTGCAAAATAGAACCAAATCAACTCTCATCATCCCAACGTTTGCAACAGTACTTCTCCAACCAGGTGCGTGACACTAAATTGCCAGGCAGCAGGCTCAGGAACACACAGCAAGAGGTGGTTCACACCAGGTGCAGTCACACAGTGGAATTCCCTACTGCAGGACACTGGGGATGCCAAAAAACTTATCTGGGAGAAATTGGACAGTTTTACAGAAATTAACCCAAGGTGACTATATCAGAGAAGCCATGTCTGATACTGGCAGGCCTTAACTGCAAAGAGATGCAAGCGGTGAGGGTTTGTGGGGGAGCATCACTCTGGGCTTGTTTTGTTCTCACCTTTCTGAGGCACCTTCTTCAGACACCTTGAGAAGGGAATACAGGGCTGGAGCTGCTTTTGGTCTGAGTCAACTTACCTGCTCTTGGTCATTACCCTCTCCCACCTCTCCAAACCACCCCGCTGTGACTTACACACAAAAAACTCGTTCAGACTTATAACTATAATTTTCTACCATAGGTTTTATGAGTTATCTCCAGGTCACTATTACCAAGCACACAGCAAACTGAAGGACAAAGGGAGAAGCTGGTGTCTGGAGTCTGTCAGGGAGAGCTCTGTACAATCTTTCTTTACACATGTGAGAGCATAAAGACATCCACCGAGCTTGAAGTCCCATCCATCAAGACGGAACAATACTGGCTGATCTCACAGCAGCTAGAAGACCTACAAAGGGTCCTTTGCAATTTAGGGCTGGCAGCTTAGAGGTACAAAGGCTTAACTACCACTAACGCTCATCCATTAGGCAGCAACAGTACCCCTGCTAGTCAAGGCAGGTGGGACAAACAAGAATGGGTTTACATAATCCACATACTTTGGTCTCAGTGCACTTTTCAGTATTACACAGATGAAACTATTATCTTTCATGTAGGAAATGCCATTGATCTCTACTCAGTTAAAATACAACAGTCTCAAATAATGGAAAGTTAGAAATATTTAACTTCAGAATAGTTCTGGCTGATGTTGGAACCACTATTAACAAGAAATCACCTGACTTCAGCAAATTCAGGTATGTGAAAAAAATGGGAAGAGAGCTTTTAGAACAAAAACTGTTACAGAAACTTCAACGGAAAAAATACCCCATTACACAAGCCTCGGTTGCTATTTAAGCTACTGAGAACACAATCATTCTTTATAAGGCATTAGTAATTGAGAGGTTAATGCTAAACCAGTCAAGTATCTCTTCATGTGAGCTGCTGTTCTTACCCTTCTCGTGCCTTCTAAGTCATTGATAGAACCTGGGAGCTCAACAATGGTGTAATCTGAAATAAGCTGGGCTGAAATCAAGTCCTGCAGCATCAAACCTTAAAAATAAGAAAACACGCCATATAGAGAGAACAAACAAATGGGTACCTCCTACTCTGACCACACTCTCTGCATACATCCACAGCATCACTTCTCCATCCTTGCCCACAGACTCTCAGGATCAAATACTGTGTGCAAAGGGCAACTGGAAGCCAAAAGGAAGTTCATCTCTTTCCATACTGATCAATTCTCAAGGCCCCAGGTTTTCTAGCAAAGCTTTAAGAAGTGTTGTACTTCAGTCTCTCCCTTTACTAGATGCTGCATTTGAGAAACTGCGGTAGCCGCAACAGTTCTACTTGGGACAGCCCTAAATATTCATGTTCTTTTTTCAAGGCACAGAAATAATTACATACCTTCTTCTACTTCTTTCTCTGTGGCCGCCTCTTCCTGACCAGGGACTAGAACCACCAGGGGAACTATTGGGTGGAAAGGTTTGGCCTGGAGCAACTGTTTCAACTGTAGCAAAGCCAAAAGCCAATAAACATCATCATCCGCAACATCTTCACTCCTAACTCGAGGGGGCAGGAGAAGAATGAGACCACTGGTTCCAAGCACGTCTTTTTGCGTCTCAGCCATATCGAGCTCAGAGTCAGAGAGCACACCGTGTGCCACCTATACAAGTAACAAAGAAGACAACGGTGATGTAGCTGAAGCTAAACAAAGCTATTGTCATACTGAGATCTGCAGTTTACTACCATTAGCATTCAGCTTTGACATTTGTTACCAAGAGCTCTGCAAACCCTAAAACAACGAGCTGTTAGATAAATGTGTTCAACAGATGCTACAGAAGTGCACTTCAGCACCTGATGTGGCATCAGGAATTGAGATGACTGAGGTTCTAACTATTGCACTGCATTTAGGCAGGTTATTTACTCAGTTGACTGGAAACAAAGACAAAATCCATCTTTTTTCAGACCTTTTCGTCAACCTCATCCCTCCCAGTATCATCTCCCTCCATCTGACAGGACAGTGTCAAAAGCCTCTGCACAACATCCACTGGCAAAAAACACACCCTGCACTTACGGCCTGTTAGATATCACGAAATTGTTCTCACTTACCTTTACACACACACTGATATTAACGCTTCTGCTCCCTTGCATGCCAGGAGAATTAAATAACGTCAGTGTTTGAATTCTGCCTTCTGTATGTGAAGTGTTTTTCTTCCAGTTTTTGTCTCCCTTAAATTTGGCTTTTAACCAATCCACCAGTACCCTGGCAAACAAGAAAGAGTGGGCTTCTGGGGTGGTTGTTTGGTTTTTTTAAATGGCATTTTAGGGTTTTAACACCAGCACCTCTAGGACACCACAACTTATTATAACTCCAACCTTCATATTGCTTGGATTTTACTAAATAGCTACTAAATGTGCTGAAATGATCCACTGCTACGTATCTCAAGGTTTTCTGTTTTCAGCAAAAGGAATTCAATGAACAATGTCAGAAGATAGAGACCACTACAATAAACTACAGCTATATTCTTTAGAGTGCTCTGGAGAAAAAACCAAACTGGATATTTGACATGGTATGGGGAAAAAAAAATACATCGAAGACTGTATACTACTACTCTTCTTCTATTTGACTGCCCTGTTTGAGAAAGTGACCCAGCAATCAACTCTTACTTACCTGTTGGGATCATCCTCTGCATATTCATCATCATTTGGCAAAACCAATAGCACCTTCCAAAAAACCTGTTCTTGTTGAACTGGAGTATGTTCAGTGATTAATGAGACAAGATCCAGGGGAGTCCAAGCGAAATCACTTAAAAGAGAGAGACAGAAGCTGGTGAAAAGACCCCCTAGTGCTCATTTCCCACCTGGGGAACGTTTTTCTCGCTTTGAACAAGTTACAATACTCTAAGTAGCTACCACCCAGTTCAAACAGTCAAAAGTTTGAGCTAATTCTTTAGATCTGTTGCCTTCACATCTATTTCACTACAGACCAGATGCCTTCAAGAACTGCAGCTGCCAGATGTGTTGCATGAGCCTTACTTTGGGGATTGTGGGACCATTTGTGCACCGCTTCACTTACACACTGCACCCTACACACCTGGCTCCAATAAACACACGGGCCATGCATGATGAGCTGTGTGAAGGGAGACCTCCTGCTGCATTTTCAACATCCAGATCAATTCCTTCCTGCCACAAGCCAGGCCAGTAACAGCTCATTTACTCCTCTCCCACTATACTCCAGCCCAGGCATCATCCCACCCAGGTACAAGAAAACCATAATATCCATCAGATCCTTAAAGTTACACCCACGGCAATAGGATCAGATGGCCTAACACTTTCATGAATTTATTTCTCAGTTTCCCTTCTCTAGAAAATGCTCCCAGAAGCAAGGCTGCAAGTGGACAACCGAGTATGATTTGCCATTCCTTACTGGTATTTCCAAGATTTCTGGCATTTGTTACAATTTGCTAAGAAAACAAGGATCAAACGCCAACATACCTTAACAATTGCTGGTAGAAGTGCTGAACTTTGATGTCATGCACTGTCTTGTTTCTCAGCCAATTCAATCTGGAAACAAGAGATTCTTGGTTGTAATTCTGGGTACAAAACAGGTACTTTAACCAAATTTAAGAAACACCAAGACCTGAAAAGTACTGCGGACACTTTAGAAAGCTGCCATTAATAGAAGAAGGGTTTCTTCAGGTTTGCAGTCTTTGTCCCAGCATTTGTGCAGAAAGGGTCTTTTTGGGGGTATTTGAGAGCAGTTTTACAAAACCATTAACGTTCACAATGGAGGTTCAAAGAGGACTACTTTGTAACTTACTTTCCAAAAACCAACCAGATTGCCAACTACTGTCACTGTAAGTATCCTTACCTCGTGCAAGAGACTCCCAGCTTTCCTCCGTTCCCCAGGTCTACAATTCCCCTGCGCAAGTTCTCCATGGTTACAGGCCACTCAGCACTGGGGGCCAGCGCTTTCAGTTTATTTTTTGGATCTGCACAACAGGGAGCAGCTGGAAATGCCCTCATTTGACGTCTCAACTTTGTTCGAGCTGCCGCTGCCTCCCTCCACCTTTGGAAGAGAATAAATAGGTCACATTAATAAACCCTTCTGCAGACCAAACAAGGTTTTCTCACCTTTGCTCTGCAGACTGGACTGGGCTCTCAAACACCCAAGTCCCAGTCTGCCCAGGGGCCAGCGTGAGGTGCTGCAGCGGGCTGAGGCTGTGTTTCTGCACACAGCTGCGGAGTCAGAGCTCAAACAGAGCACGCAGAGGACGAGACCTGCCAGCTGTACACATGCAGCATCCAAACGGGGCAGCCTTGTGCCCCAGTCAAAAACCAATGCAGACAAAAGGGAGCAGCCTTCTGCTCAGCAAGCTGCACTTGCTCTCAGTGGCCAGAGAGATGATAGGAGGGAAACAGGATTACCGCTCTTCCGTCTCATCCCATCCTCAGCTGGCCTAGCTGTGCTCCCCAGGCAAAAGTATAGTTCTCCTTCACCTTTTTCAGAGTGTTTATTCCTAGCCCATAGAGCATTTTACAGTGACCCATTATAAAGCTTCTCTTATCTCACTTGCTGAAAACACTTTTGCAACACCTATTGCAGCAAGAAAGGTAAGCCTCTCTTTTTTCTTGTTCTGTTTCTAATGAACATTTAAAAAGGCAAATTCACCAGCAAGGAGAGAACATATAATAAAGCCTTTATCATTAGATGCTAATCTATTTTTCTGTGATCAAATGATTCAAAACGTATACACCTAACAGGTTCATAACACAGAAATTTATGAATTGAAATCTTTTATTACGTTTCCTCAGGTATGTTCAGGGCTCATAAAAAACATTCCTACATCATCCACTTCTCTTGACTGCTGCATGTACATTTGTTTCATGTATCTTTAGGCTCCTCCTTAACCTTCACTATCACACTGAAGGTGATTTAGGCACACTCTGAAGACACACATAAACTCAGTTTTAGGACAGAAAGCATTCTGCAAGGGAAGGTGCTCCGCATTAAAGAGACTAGCCTGCTGCTTCCTCTTTAGCAATGAGAAATGCCACCTGAAATGCACCTCACCCTGACTGCACTGGGGCAGCACAGCACAGGAAGAAATGGATCTCTGCCTTGGAGCACCACAACAGCCACTGAACGCTTAGCACACACCCAGAAAAACCAGCATCCAGTAGAAAGAAGGAAAAATTATTACAAGTTTCTAGATAGTGGAGCTGAAATCTTTCAAGCTCATTTCCTGACTCTGATGAGGTATGCTCCCCTGCCCACATAGAGCTGAGCAACTTCCTAGAGGCTAGTAATAAGGCCTTAAGTCTACCCTTATCAAGACAACAGCAAAAAATGCAACTGGACATCTGTAAATTCAAACTCTATTAACCACTCCGTGCCAACACTCCCAAGAAAAGCAGCTGTGTCATAGGGCGGCAACTCACCGTTGCAAGTACTTGCAGAAACACTGGAGCTCCTGAAGGGTTTCCTTGGCAATCTGGAAAATCTCGTCCTCCAGAAAGAGGTCCATGACCTGACCACAAACTTCTTCTGAACACCGGGCAATACGGGCTTGACGGTCTCTTTCCAAGGCACATCTAGTTCAAAATGAAACAAACCAAGACCTCTAGTGAGGTGGAGACCACCACAAGTGCCAGCACAATTAGATGAGGTGCAAACAGGGAAGACCATCACATTTAGCAAAGGGGAGGGATTTTCCACACTTCTACGTTATTGCCCTTCTAAACAAGGCCCGTAGTCCGTCAGAAATCATTCAAGTTTTACACTGATCATGGGCTTCCAAAGAAGCATCTACAAGAGAGCCCACAGTTGAGCCATAAGGGATTCAGAAGAAAAATTAGCACACAGGGCAGCCTTGTCCTTGACAAAGCCTTTATTTCCTCCACCCCAGAGGACTGCTACTACCTGATGCAGTGTGACTGCAAACAGGCAGCCCCCTGTACGACCAAGTACACTTACCCTCTCCTTAAAGTACCTTATTGAAGATGGACTCAGAGAAGGCCAAGCAAGAAGCCCACCACTCCCTAACAAATTCTTGCCCTTAGGAAAGCATACTACAGCAAAGTATAGCATACAGTATGTTGTACGTACCTTAACTCACTGGCTGAAGCTTCTTGAACACTCTCCTTTATTACTTCTTCCATTAACTCCATACCCACCAACTGGCTCAACTGCTTTATTAACTGTTCTCTTTCCTGCTTTTGCCTGGAAAGACAGAGAAAAGATTTGCACAAGTGGCAAGATTTACAGTGGTAGACCTGCTGCTTAGTTACACAAGCACTACATGTGGTGTCAGTTAATTCACCTAAAACTCAGCTGGTTTTAATCTTTGAACAGCTCTGCACAGATCCAGGTTTCCCTCAAAAATGGGACAACATTGGCGTTATTTTATTCTTACCCCAGTAAATTACAGAGAAGTAGCACACTCGGAAAACAAAGTTCCTGTGTATAGCAGCGCCAGAATGCATCTCCCTCTCTGGAAGCTCTGGGTGAATAAAAGTTCCCAAAATTCCACCATTTTCATAGTGGCTCTGGGAGGTCACCAAAATACTAACCAGCAGATCACCGGAGAACATAAAAAGGACAGACTGACTGCACGATCCCAGGGCAGTTCAAGGTGAGACAAACTGAGTGCTATGGGTGTGGCAAAGACACAGGGCCTGAGCACACACGCAAGGACTCGGGTTGGCACCAGCTGTCGTTACGTTGCCTAGGGATGTATACAACCCTGCCCCGCAGAAAAAGCTTCGACTCACCTCTCTTCCTCCACCCTGCGCCTCTCCTCTTTGACACGCTCCCTTTCTGTGCTAAGCACACTCCCAGCCACTTGTCTGAGCATCTCCCCCATCACTTCAGTCACGAGTTCCTCCGTGGTGGCCTCTGAGGTGCTGTGCAGAAAGAGCAATTCTCTTTTCAAAAACGAGAAAGTTTTCATTCAAAGCCCTATGTCTGTGCTTTCTCAAACATACCCTTGTTCCGTTGTGGTGGGCTGACTCCAGCCACCGATCAAGCACCCACACTGCTACTGGCTCACTCCCCCACCCCATATCAGGACAGAGGATAAAATAGGAAGAACAAAAGCAAGAAAACTTGTGGATGGAGATAAAGACACTGTAACAGGTGAATGGAAAAAACCCCACACCTCCACCAAACAAGGCAAAGGCAGTCAGCCACCACCTCCCTCAGGCAGACCAATCTCCAGACAGTCTCCAACCAATGGCCACCCTGGAAGCCAGAAAACTCCACCACCTTCTTCCTCCAACCCAGTTTTAATGCCAGTCATGACATCACATTGTACAGACTTTGGTCGGTCTGGGCCAGCTGTCCCAGCTGTGTCCCCTCCCAGCCTCTGGCACGCCCCCAGCCTACTTGCAGAGCTGCGGAATGGAAAACAGGAAGGCCTTGACCCTGTGCTGTTCAGCAATGATGAAAACACTCGTGCATTAGCAACACTGGTTTTGTCACAAACCCACATCTACAACTCTACTAAATGCCTTGGAGAGGAAGCATTATCTGAAGCAGAGAGGCAGCCAGATCTGGGCTTTACTCCTCTTGTCCCCCTTCAGGCCCCTTCCCTTCCACAACACACGTTTCTCGTGGCAGCAGCGTGGGCGCCACGCAAGGCAAGGTTTACAGGTTTGCAGTTAGCGTTCCATTAGGCTAGCAAGACCTTGCCTTGCTTAGTTTTATGATCTTCCCACTGCTATGGCAAATTGCAGCTTTGATGACAGACTCCAGCAGTACCAGCAATAAATGCTCTTTACCAGATGGCGGCAGTCACGTAAGCCGCTCCTGCTCCGGCGACTTCTCGGCACTCTCCTTTGAGGACGTCGTCCACCAGCCCATCCACCACTTCGTCGATGTCCTACAAGACAACAGAGAAAACAGCTGAAGCAAGATACAGTCCTGCTCAGGATGGCCTGGGTGCACATGTAAAGGAGAAGTGAGGCTTTTCAGCCTTGTTTAACTGACTGTAATTGGCGACATCATCTATATTTCTACTAAGCTAACTTAAAACACAACAGCGTGGAAATTTGAGGCTAAAAGGTTAGTAACAGCCCAGAAACAAAAAGCAGCTTTCTCTATTAAAACAGGCAAGTCAAGTTAGGAAATAATAGCTAAGAAAAGTGAATTTTGAGAGGAATTTATTTTCTGACTTGAGAGTTTCTCTCATTCTAGCTCATTTAATTCCAAATGACCAGGTCTAATCTTCACTGAAATGCAGCCACATTTAAGTAGAATATAGCAGCTGTACTTTACAAAGCAATGGGACACTCTGGGATGGGTTCAGCATTAGAACATATCTAAACATGTGCGGAGGGAGAAAAAGGGGAACGGCACAGATACACGGGGTACGCACTCAAGACCCAACATTAATAGTCATATACCCACAAGAAGAAACTTTGTCATGTCTCACTTGAAATACGAGCCATTAAGAAACAGCTCAATATTATTCACTAACGCAAAGTTTACCTGCTAAGTAAAAGATAATAACTTTGTACTATCACTTTCTGACTCTCTCCCTACAGGTTTCTCAAATACTAAGCAGACAGGACTGTTTATCCTATGAAGGGTAAACACTGACATTTCAGGCTTGCATCTGAAATCACTCAAGACCTTCTCTTTTCAAAATAGTCCAAGAAAACAACTTCTTACAGTATCCAGAGCACTGAAGCGTCTCCTTTTGCCTCTACATAACACATGCAGGTTCTGGAAAACTAAAACCACCTAAGAACTTGGTTACCTTTGATTATATCGTACAGATCTTTCCCAAACGCTTCAGGATGGGTTTAAGTTTCCTTACTGTGTCTGTGTAGACAGGCTGAGGCTTTGAAGAGAGGGGCTCAGGTTGCCCAGCAGGTTGGGAGATTGTCTGCGCAGGAGGCAGCACTGGCACAAGCTGACAAGGCAACAGTGAGGGCAGAAGATGAGCTGCAGGCTGGACTCTCACTGCTGCGGCATCTAAATCCACACCTCTGCTTTCCCCTCTTCCTTCTTGGCAAAAGGGGAAAGAGAAAAATTAAGGAAAGCAGGTCAGTCACAAATAGAAGCAAAACAACTCATCTTCAAAAGCTGGCTTGTCTGATAAATCTCGACAGGTCATAAAACAAGTCCATAACAGAAGCTTGCTGCCTTAAAGTTAAAAATGGAATTATATCATGGAAACTACTTTAGGAGTATTTTATACAAAACATGCAAAAAATTTCACCGCACCTTACCTCCAATACCAACTACATTAATTTCCAATAAAACAACCGTTGAAAGTCAAGTACACACCTAGCACCTACACACCCCCACTGAATAAATGCAAAATATCTGTACTTCCAACAAGGACCAAAAAAGCATACATTCAGCTAACCTGATAAACAACATGACTATATATACAGCGGGAACAAACAGTTGCAATACAAAATCTGCAAACTGAAGAGGGCAGCTGATTGCCTGAAGTAGCCAAGTATCTAGTTATTTCACCTATGTTGGCAAAATTGCATTCATTTTTATTAGTGCCTTTCCTGTATTGGGAAATATGTTTCATGAATCAGGCCACTTTGTAGATTTTACGGATATATAAGTACAAATCAAAACATGCTTTCATTACATCCAAATTTCCATGGAATTCCAACCTGTGTGAGCCAAGAACAGTTTATGCTTTGTAAAAACTACTTCTGGAGCTGACTCAACAGGTCATCCCTGAGCAGTATCTAAAATGCATGTTTGCTCTTACCTGTTGCTTCCACTCTGGATTTCTGGCTACTACTAGCTTGATCCACAGGGGTGCTTCCGCCGGTGTACTTATTCTGTCCGTTGAAGCTGGACACAGGCACGTGGTGAGGCACCGAGGGCAGCGGCCCACCATTTACAACTTCCCCAACGGAGACAGTTAGCTTCTGGCTGACAAACACCGATTTACATGGCTTGGGTAATCCGTCTGGCTCCAAGAAAGCTGAGCGATTCAGCTCCACGTAACCGCTGGGGAGAAATAAACAGGACTACATCCTCACAGCTCCAGGTTTTCAGTTGGCCAGCTTAGCAAGGCAAAGCGAGACAGGCACTGGGCACTCAGGATTGCTCCCTGTAGCCTGTATCGCCATCTTTGGCTGGAACCAGAGCAGGGAAGGCAGAGAGCACTGTCTTCACAGCTATCCTCCCCGGACAGAGCACAAGCTGAACTAACATTTTTGGGCACCCTTGTGGGTGTATTCTGTCTCTTTCTCCTTTTAACCTTCATCCACTGTGTGTATTATCCATGCACATTTTGCCTAGACTACATCCCACATGACAGATGCCATGGCTATCTACAGAAGTCATTTTAAAAGCTGCAATCTTCTAATCTTGGCACCTGTAGTCTGGCTAATTTATTATTTCAAAACAGAATGTTAACAGTATTAGAGTAACTGGCATGCTCAAGTTTTTTTGCCTTCTCAAGTTCTTGAGATTGCCAGTCTGCGTGAGCACACCTTACAACATATCTATTTCCATGCCAGACACTTCTCTGCAAACCATTGGCCTCCAACATCCTCTCAATTAAACTGCTCTGCACTGTTCAGCTTCACCCCACCCTACATGCATCACCACAATGCCAGTTTCCTGAGAAGCAGAACTGTATTCTCATTTCCTACAGAGCTGCAATTTACTACAATTCAGCTGCAAAAGAAGAAGCCGAAACAATTTTTTTTTTTCTACTGGGTTATCCACAACATCTCTTTGTAGGGAAAAAAATCCCTGGAGTCCAATGGAGACTGAGCTCAATATACAGTCTCTCTTTTGGGGGAAATGATTCTCTCATTTTTCCACCAGCTTCCAGAAAGTTGAAGGAATTCTGTATCCTCGAAATCCCTATCAAACCAAGTGAAAAAAGATGTACAAGTGCAAAAAAAAAAAGCTATTGTGGGAAGTCACAGTAGTTACAGGGATACAAACCTCACTTCTTGAGGGAAAGATGCAAAATTAAAGAACTTTTCATAATTACAGCAATAAAATAGAAGATATTATTAAAATTTGCACCCATCACTATCCTGGTGCTTTGCTTACAGAGCCCAGCCCCTGCCCTTCACGTGTGTTTTTTCTTTTTTGGTTGCAGACTGCAGGAGCAGCCCATTAACACTTCATGTAACTTCAGTCTAACCCCACTAGGCATCTTAAGGCACAGACACCCTTTTCCTTACACTTACCCATCAGATACACTCAGGCCATAATAACTGATAAAATTGGTTGCTTCCTCACAATCCTTGAACAGTAGCATGCGGACCAGGTGATCCAAGGGAAACACTGTACATCTTTGGGTACTCACAGTGTAGGCAATATTGAGAGATTTGAGAGCATCTTTACGAATCTGGGGGGGGGGGGGAAGATAAAAAGAAAAAGCCATGTAACTACTAAGTTAAAGACCCCAAAATGTACTATAAACATGAAAATCATGTTTAAAAGAAATCAATACTTTGTCATCAAACATCTATTCAGATTTAACTTTCTTTTTAAATTCTCTGCACTCGCTTTCTAGTTTCTGCTCCTCCTTAACACTGCTCATTTTGATCGTATCACTGTGGTTCTTGTACAGGAGAAAAACCTTGCAAGGGCTTCTGAAAGTGCAGGTTGATATTTCCTTTGCAAAAGTCTCAGGCCTGCTTCTCTGCTTCCCAATTACTTTCAGTGGAAATAACGTATTTGTACACAGTTATGGGAAGAAAGATGTTAAGAGTAGCATTTTAATATTTGCCTTTTATATTTATATTTTTAATCACTTCTGAAGAAACAAGAATAAGATTATTTTAAAGGCTAAACATCTACCGAGTTTTCTGCTAAGAAGACTTCCTTCCAAAAGTTCCAGACTGGTTTACTGATTAACACTTTAAAAAACATCCATCTGCCTTTTTCTCACCTGGCTGAAATAACAGTGTAAGAGACAGGCATTCAGATAGGAAGCTGCTTGCACTAACTTGAAGAACCTCACAAAGTTGTTGCTGTTTAATGCAGCAAAAGCTTGAACTGCAAATCTAACTTCAGGAGAGTTTCTAACCTCTGGATGAAACTGCTGTACTTCTCTGTGGAGACAAAAAGACAGAGACAAACCCTCTGCTTCAATACTAACAATCACAATATAACAGCAACCTGTAACAAAACAGAATTAAAGTCAGGAGCTTTAAGCACGACATGCAACTCCTGTTCAAAACAAACGGCTGTGAATTAAATTTGCAGCATTATTTACTGATCATTAATCTTCTAATGATGCTTGCATAATCAGCATGTTATTACCTAGGTACATCGCTCCAATCTCTAGGGAGGAAGGCAGTTAAGAGATTGACCAGAAAAGCAAACTATGACTCTGCCCACAAAACGTTTTTTGCTTATTCCTACTGCAGATAAAGCAGTGAAAATTGGATACCACCATGCGAAAAGAAAAAAACATCATGCGAAAAGAAAAAAATTTTCCTTGACTGAGAATAGTGAAGGTTTAACTTTTTTTTTTGGTTGGTTGGTTGATTTTATATACCCCCTGAAGAAGCTCTAGTGAGTTATTCAAGGAAGAAAAAATAAGCTTTGTTTTATCTTTCTTAAAAGATAGAATTTTAAAATGACCTGCTGAAAAATTAAAATAAACCATCACTACAGTACACTTTGTTTGGCAAAAATATTTTGCAACTAAGCACTTCCACTACAATTTGTGTGGACTTAATCCTAATCTCAATTCTTCCCATAGGCAAAAGGGAGAAAATAAGTGTTATCTGTTGTTCCCACCTGAGAATATCACCCTTGTTGAGATTCAGCAAGACATTATAACCTCTGAACTCTGCTTCACTCTTGCAGTAAATCCCCTTGTTAGCCAGGTCCTGATACATCTCCTTCAAGCTCTGCAGGCATTTAGTCATGTTCTCGTTGTTGATTTTGGCATCAAAGGAGGACATGGGCTCTTCACACAAGTGGTGAGCACAGTGGATGTGAAAGCGAGTGCACTTCTCAATCAGAGACACCATCAGAGGGTTGCAGAGATGTTGCTGGGTTATATCCTAAACAGAACGATAAAGAAAGCATTGCATGTATTTTTAAACTGCAGTTGAAGAGCATAGTCATCTGGCCCTACCTTTGGAAAACTCATTTCAACTGTGCTTTGAGTCACTTTGCAATTCAAAACATTTGAATTACTATTGCTTTTTGCTTCACTTTTTACAGCATTATGTGATCTTTTGCTTCCTATCATCAAACACCTCCATCCACCAGTGCTCACCTTTCTTATTCCACGAGTTCTGTTCCAGACAAAGTCATACCACTCTCGGTAGTTTCCTTCTCCTTGGTCCATAATGTTTGTCACTAAATAGTCCATGGTCATGCTCAACACCTCAGAGGGTCTCAATTCATGGGGCAAAGGTTCCTCCTGATCTGCTGAAGACCTACTATATTCCTTGACTGCTGCTGCATGATCTACCTGCAAGACGTGGAGAAAAGAATCAAAGCCCAAGGAGTATGGTCAGCTTTTCAGAAGAGAGCATTTCATCCCATCCATGCCTTTAGTTTAGTAAGGAGCAGACTATTAAAGGAGTTCCTCCACTGTTCACACCAACAGCCCAACAGCAAATGTATTCTGTTTTCTTTTACGACAGGATCCTACATGCTGACTTAGTCTCAAACTCATAACCTTCAAGACAGTGTATACTGCTGCCCTATAGTTTTAGAACTATAGTTCTAAAAGCCTGTCTGTAGCTAAATAAAAGACATTACTCAGACTGAAAAAGCAATTCTCTAGCCTTGTTGTACAACAGGGAATTGAAAGACATTAATTACTGCAATGGCCTCCAGAATTTTTCCACCGGAATTAACCCTGTGATCAACTAAACACTGACACCTTTATATGAGCAGCACGCAAACAGATGTCCTGGGAACAACAAACCCCTGAATACAGAGGGCTCATACCTTGTCAGACCCTAGAAGCAATTCAAAGATACTGAGCTGATTTCTCGTCTCCCTCATGTAGCGCTCCTTTTCAGGACACATGTCTGGGCAAGTGCCAACAACAGTTTTTGCTTTGCCAAGATCAGTCCTTTTTATTCGAGCTAAAAGAAAATACAATTGAACAAACACTAAGCATCTCTCATTTTTGTTTTCATGACAAGCTATTACCCTGGTGTGCCAACGCAGCCCTAAGCGTGCCACACGCCTCAGCTGGAGTACGTACACTGGTCGATGGATGGATGGATGGATGTCCAGAAGTACATTGCTAGGGCAACAGTTCTCAAAAAAGCTGGTGGGACAAGGTCTCTAGGGATTCCCACCCTGCCTCTACTCAGAGCAAGGCTGTACCCATACCTTGGTGTGGTCAGAAACACACAAGGATTGGGTACCCCCACTCTGGGGCCTGTCCCAGAGTTGCACCACTCCTTGTCTTACTGGTTTGTTATTAATTTGAGCCGATTTTAATGATTTTTGATCATTTGGATTTAAATAAGGCATGATTTAGAGTAACTATATAACCAGTTATATACTGCTATGAAGTTCTTCTTTTAAAGTGCCAGGCTGAGGCCATGTAGACTAGTGATAACCATTAACTACATTTCTAGACAAAGAATAAGACTCGTGACGAGGTACCATCATCAGACTGTCCGGTCAGGACGATTTACTGCCCTATAGACCAGGTACTGTAAAAGTTACATTGTGAAAGGGCCTCAA
This sequence comes from Strix aluco, assembly GCF_031877795.1. NCBI lineage: Eukaryota > Metazoa > Chordata > Aves > Strigiformes > Strigidae > Strix > Strix aluco. The sequence goes on from NC_133936.1 coordinate 44,012,516, forward strand.
AGCATGTTAAAATTGCAGTGTAAGCCAAAAATCCTTGGGTCAAGGGCACTGGAGGGTCTTTCTTTTGAGTCAGTAGTCCGTGGTGGTCGCAAAAGCAGCCCACGACTCATTTCAGGACTCAAGTGCGTGTGACCAGAAAGGGGTGGGAATATGAAAAGGAGTTATGGGAGTTATCATGTTTATGTATGAGAACTTGAGTAATATGTCTGACTGTATCCTCTATAATCAGCATGTTACATGAGTTAGGTGTGTGCTGTTGGTGAGAAGACTCCCCTGCGCACCCGGCCGTTAATAAAGGAGCGTCTGCTTATCTACATCCCATCGGTGTCCATAAGTTCTTTTATCCCATTTTGGTGACACTTTGGGGCAGTTTCTCCTACCGTCCCACCTGGATATCGAGAGTTTTGCTGAGAAGACTGAAGCCTCTAAAAGATACCCAATTTTCTGTGTCCTAACTAAGCACCAGACATTCCACATCAAACAGATGAGAAATCTATTTGCTGATATTAAAAACAAGATCTTAAATTAAAAGTAGGGTCAGCCTTGAAATGGCAAGAACAGGACGGAAGGGTTTATGACCCAGCACTGTAAAACAAAGGGCCTTCTCTTGAAATAGTTACTAACTGTGTAGTAGTTTGAAATTAGAGAAACACAGTTAGCCTTTGGGTAGCCTTCTTCAAAGAGCCTGCAGGGATGAAAATCTCCCTACATAGCCTCCTTCACAGAAGACGAACTGTCTGCTCTTCACCTTCCACAAGAAATACGCACATGCAGCGAGTAAAACAGATTTTTGTGTGTTCTACAAGAAATTAATGTATATATGTACAACAGAAGAGTATTTTATAGACTAGTTCATGTTAAATTCTCCCTTTAAAGCAACAGCTTTGCAACAGACACCAAACACTTCCTTCTTTTCAGCAGAGAAGCAGATGTTACACTCGTTAACTTGTGTAATTACCTTGTCGCATGATTTTGTCCCTCTGGTCCAAAAGACGGTATCTTTCTTCAGATGTCTCGGCCACTAATCCTACCAGGTTACCAAGAGATGACAAGGCCTCTGAGCTCTGCCCTTCAGAACCAGAATCAAACAGATCTGCTGCAAGCTGCAGTGTCGTTCGAAGACCTGGCTTCTTTGCCGGAGAACTAAAAAATAGAAGATTTTTTTTTTTTAATCACTAATACACTAAAGCATGCCCCAGCCTTCATCAGTTCACTGTTCCTTTAGGACTTCAACATCTCTGTTTAGAAGATTATTTTGTTCACGAGGCAATGTATCAAATAAACAAAGTACGTGCCAACACACTAAGGTTGTTATGAGCTAACACCAGCACTGGGAGTTAATCCAGTTAAATCCTCAGCACTGCCTTGACAACACAGCCAAGCATTCTCGATTGTGGTGAGAGCCTCAACCTCTGTACAACAGAAATGGTAGTACTGAATCTGTCTGAGAGTGAACAGAACCAGATAGCTGCATTTTTGCATGACTGTGGCACAGCTGTTTGCATTTGAAGCTGTTTGGTGTGAAAAAAACCTAATGCTTTCTATAGCAACAGAGGTTGTCAAGAGATTTTACAAGGGGCCAGACACAAACATATTTTTAAGTCAAGGAGCATTTGTTCCTTCACAATATATTATCAATTTTGTAATCACATGACTGCACACACCAAATTACTTTTGTCAAACTAGACACACCACTAAGGTACCACAGGAAGATGACAACTTTGCCCCTTCAGTGAATGACACGGAACAGGATTCCTGTACAAAGAGCATTCATTGAAGTGAGACCAGATGATGACCCAAACTTACCAGTTACTCTGAAAAGGGGATTCTCATTCCACAGAGCTGTCATTGACTACAAATGAAGCTACTCACTTCAAAAGCTCATTTAATCATGACCACCAAACAGTGTCCTTACTGCTTGGTCCTAGTTTGGCTCTGCACTCTTTCATTCAATTCCCTTATGCCTCACTATTGCAGGTGTTACTTGCTCTTATGAACAAAATATTCAAAAGAAATAGGCAGACCAAAGTAAAAGACCTTCACAAGCCGTCAGACATATCTTTCTGACAAAATGCAAGATCTGCGAGCTTGTAATTCAGACAAACCAGAAGACAAGGGAAGCACACCCCCTGATAAGAACACGACTATTTGGCACACATCATTTTTCCCCAGGCACCCCATTTCCTGCCAGCGGGATTCCCAGAGGAGCAGACGTACCTTTTACCAGGCATGACACCGCTGGCAGAGGATCTCATTAAAGGCTTCTGAAGAGAGGAATGCTGATAGTTTTGCTCTTCACCGCTTTGCCTTCCTTCATCTTCACCTGCTTTCTTCTCCTTGGATGAGAATTCTCTTTTTGCTGGACCTGATGTAACGTAGGCAAAGACCTGGCTTTATGCTTAATAGTTTAAGCAACAACATTTTTCCCCGCAGGGGGGTGGTGGTGAGCAGTTTGTTTCAAAAAAAATACTATTAGAAAATAAAACTAAGAGTCACAGTTTTCTACTTGTATGCAAAACTTCCAGGACTACTTGCACTGGAAGCTGTACCAAGTCAGTCTACCAACTGCTAGTCAGCCTCACTGTTCTGTAAAGGATATTTTACTGAAAAACACTTGTCACTTAGCAATAACTATAATCAGTCAGCAGATTGTCAGTAAGTGAAGTCTGATCATCATCCAAGTTTAAATTCTCTCAGGTTTGGGATATAATCCACAAGTTGTAACTCTCTACGGGCTATGAAACCCATTTCACCTACGTAACCACAATTCCCAGTGCTCCTTCTGAAGCATTTTAATCATTTATTTCACAATCCCAAACTTAGCCTGAGGTTGGCACTCCTTCTCAAGAGTTACATCTACACCTTGCAGGAAGAGAGAATTTCTTCTGCCAGGAATAAATTTTCAGCCAGTTGGATTTCTTAAATTATCTCAGATCAGTTATTTCAGAATACTGCCATTCACATTTCTACAGACACTTAACACCACAATAAAATGACAAAGGCAAACAGGCACCCCTATAGCTGCCGCTTCAAGATGTTAATTCTCAGGAAGACAACTCTGCAGCTGCTCATTTTCTGAAAGGCAAGTCAAAGGTTGGTCAAAGCTGTGGTGAACCATTCATTTGCTGACAGCTGAAGCGTGTCCCCAGGCCAGGATCTCAGAGGTACACACGCAGCGTTCGTAAAGCTGAAGAAAGGGAAGCACCTGACAGTTCAGGTAGTTGCCTAAGGGGTGAACAGCCAAGGTTCACATCTCCTCTTGCCCTAATACTGAACAGGGTCTGGAATACTAAACTCAGTTCTCCGTAGCTTGTTCTCTTTTTGGTTTAAGCAGCGTGTAATTGTTGATAGGCAGAACAGCAGCCTCAGCAACACTGACAATCGCTCCGGGGTACTCCAGAACAGTTCTCAGAACACTTTCCTGTGCCCTGGAAGCCCACATCCCAGACCGTGCTCCGAAGCAGGCAGCAAGGCGCTTGAAGCCGAGTTTTCCTACATCCCCAAAGAACATCCTATTTCTAGATAGGAGCACAAAGTTAACATCACCATATTCCTCTTGCGTGGCTGCATGAATGGTTTCTAATTCTCTCGTGCACTGTCATTTCAAGTGTCTTCAGTTCTTTCATATGGCTGGAACAGCACTTTGGCTCAGACCAAGAAAAATGTTTTTGACGACACGAATTTAAGAAAGAAACAGTGCAATTTCCAACTGTGATTTGCAGTTGCTCACTTAAAACTTTCCCAACACCAGAGGACAGAACTCTGGATGCTGGAAGTTTACACAGCTTACAAAAGCAACTGGGGAACTCCACAAGAGGAAAATTCTCCAAGGTCTAACGCACCCCTTCTGGCACCCAGGGTTTCCCAGCCATAGGCTGTTAAAGGCTGAGAAATTATTCTGGAAGCAATTACTTGCTTTACCCTGTTCTTCTTCCCCTCCCCTACATATTAACTCTTAGCCTTTGCCACAGACAGAGCTAGCCGGGATGTCACATAAAATGCAGAACAACTATTTTTATGCTTCTGCAAAGAACAACCTTCAACGCTGCCGTAAGCTCTGCACACCAAACAGTCTGACTAGCAGAAGTCAAAGAAAACCATCCTACTTCTGGACCTGTAGCATCCTTACTGCGGAGATCATCTCTCTATCAATCTCAGCACATCAGGAAACAAGAACAGAGCAGATGACACGCCATTTATGTATCACCCAGTAAAAATACCTCGAAACACAGACTTACTCGTTTTCTTCTTTTGCCAAAACGTTACTATGCCTTTGTGCAACTCTTTCGCTTTTTTTCTGGCGAGAGCTGCAGAGGCCTGAAAGAAAACAAAAGCAGAGTATGAAAACCTGTTAGCATCACAACACCAAACGAGCAGTGCAGTTTTTGACAGAGAAACATTTACCCATTTCCATGAAATTCTGCTTACTACATTTTAATCTCTCACTCAAGACCTACACGCAACCAGCAGTTTCCACAAAAATTGCTGCTTTTCTAAGAGCTACGGCAAGCTTAGAGCACTTGAGCCAAAGGTGTGTTTTCAAGCACAAAAGAGGAACAGGCCGCGCAGTCTCTGAACTGGCTCCTCAACACACCTCAGCACTGATGTAAGGGCAGTACTCCCAGCGAGCAGGTCACCCTGCAAGGCTGGCACGAGCTCACCTCACCCTCGGTGCTGCCAAGCCAAGAAAGCAGCAGGGTACGTAATTCAGGTTTGGGTGACGTGAGACAACAAACAGGGAAGATCTGTTTGATGCCCGAGATGGGTGCTAACAGGACAGCCAAAGCCAGGCAGAGCTCTGGCAGCGACCGCTTTGACGTGCACCTCTGTACACTTCCATCCCGTCCGTAACACGGCGCTTGTGACACAAAGCTTTCCCCCAGGTGAAAACCACCCTGCGTCACCAAACAGGGGGGCAGTTCCCCCCAGGGCCGGGCCCATCACAAGCGCTCGGGTTTAAGGCTGCTTTGGCACCAACCGCTTCCCACACTCACATGATCAAAAAAGTGGAGAACGGCCATTTTTTTATTGCGCCTCGTCATGATTCGTCGGACTTTGACGAACTGGCCGAAGTGCTTCTCCAGCACCGTCCTGTCGTTGAGATAATCCGGGATGTTCTTGAACTGGACGGCCGTCAGCTCGCCGGGGGACGGGCCCCCCAGCCCCTCCGTGCTCTCTCTGCCCCGGGCCCGGCGGGCGGGGGTGGCGGCGGCGGCGGCATCTGTAAAAACAGGGAGACACCCACCTCAGCCGAGGGGTGACACCCGGCCGTGGGGGCCCCGGCCTGCCCCCCGCTCCCCGCCCCAGCCTACCTTCCCGGGGAAGCTCGCGGGCCTCGGCCGGCGGCGGCTCCTCGGCGGGTCCCCGCTCGGCCTCGGCGGGCTCTCCGCGGTCGCGGTGCCCGCGGCCCTGGCTGCGCAGCACCTCCTGCAGCGTGCGGCCGAACAGCGCTCCGCCGCGGGGCCGGCTCAGCACCACCGCCCGCTTCTCCGGCGGCGCCGCCAGGGCCGCCCGCCCGCCCGCCGCCGCCCGCCGCGGCGACCGCTCCCGCTCCTCCTTCCGCTTGAGGCTCTTGGGCGCCGGCTCGCCCGGCTCCTCGACGAGCGGCCGCGGGCCCTTCTCCTCCGGCCGGCCCAGAGCGGCGGGGGGGCGCGAGAAGGAGAAGGGCCCCCCCGACGCCGCCGCCTCCGGGCCCGGCTCGGGCGCGAAGCCGAAGGGCGGCGAGAAGGTGAAGGCGGCGGGGGCGGCCGGGCCCTTCTCCGCCTCGCCGCCCGCCGGCGGCTTGAAAGCGGCGGCGCTCTCGGGCGCCTTGAAGCGGAACTCGGGCGCCGCGAAGGCCCCGCCGCCCGCCGCCTCGCCCGGCCCCGGGAAGCCGCCCAGGTTGGTGGGCGGCTTGAAGCTGAACCCCGCGTTGCCCGCCGGGGTGCCGCTGCCGCCCGCCGCCGCGAAGGTCGGCGCCTGGCCTAGTCCGTATGGCGGTCCGAAGGCGGTGGTGGGCGCGGGGGCGAAGGGGAGGCCGGCGGCAGCGCCACCCTGCCCGAAGCCGGCGGCCTGCCCGAAGCGCAGCGGCGGGGGGAAGGCGGGCGGCCCGCGGAAAGGGCCCCCAGCGTTCATGGCGGCGGCAGCGGCCACAGCCTCTGCTGGGCGGGCGGGCGGGCGGGGCGCGCAGGCGCGGCGGGCCGGGGGGGTGGGGTCCCGCTGCCGCTGCCGCCGCCGCCGCCGCCGCCGCCATGAGCGTGGTGCTGAGGAACGCGCAGCGGGCCGTGTCGGTGCGTCGCTCCTCGCTCCGCCGCGCTGTCTGCGCCCTGCGGGCCGCCCTCGGCGTCTCCCACTTCGACGTGGGGCTGATCTGCGCCGGTAACGACTTGATGCGGCGCCTGAACGGCGCGTACCGGCAGTGCCCGGAGCCCACCGACGTCCTCTCCTTCCCCTTCCACCAGGTGTCGGCGGGGGAGCTGCCGCGACCGCTCAGCCGCGACGAGTACAACCTGGGGGACATCTTCCTGGGGGTAGAGTACATCCACCAGCAGTGCTGCGACACCGGGGAGGACTTCGACAGCGTCCTGGCGGTGAGCCCCGCCGCGGCCAACGGTGCCCCGGCCTCGCACTGCGGGGAGGGACAGTTGGGCGGTGTCCTACGGGGGCGCGGGAGCAGCTGCTGCGTTCCCGGCCGGGCTAAACGAGAAGGTGATGGTCATAGAATCACCGAATCCTCTGGGTTGGAAAAGCCCTTGAAGCTCCTCCAGTCCAACCATGAACCTCACCCTGACCGTTCCCAACTCCACCAGATCCCTCAGCGCTGGGTCAACCCGACTCTTCAACCCCTCCAGGGATGGGGACTCCCCCCCTGCCCTGGGCAGCCCATTCCAACGCCCAACAACCCCTTCTGCAAAGAAATACTTCCTAAGAGCCAGTCTGACCCTGCCCTGGTGCAGCTTGAGGCCATTCCCTCTTGTCCTGGTGCTTGTTCCTTGGCTCAAGAGACTCATCCCCCCTCTCTGCACCCTCCTTTCAGGGAGTTGTAGAGGGCCATGAGGTCTCCCCTCAGCCTCCTCTTCTCCAGACTAAACCCCCCCAGTTCCCTCAGCCGCTCCCCATCAGACCTGTGCTCCAGACCCTGCACCAGCTCCGTTGCCCTTCTCTGGACACACTCGAGTCATTCAATGGCCTTTTTGGAGTGAGGGGCCCAAAACTGAACCCACTCATCGAGGAGCGGCCTCACCAGTGCCGAGCACAGGGGTCAGATCCCTTCCCTGTCCCTGCTGGCCACACTGTTGGTGATACAGCTTACCCTGAAAGGTTAACTCTTGGTGTTTTAAAGCTTGTTTCTTTTAACCGGTGAGTCAGGATGCTACCCGATCTTTCTCGGTTTGTGAGCAGAGTCCCGGCTTTTCCCCGCTGGTTCCTGGCAGGACGCGGTTAGCCCTGGGCACCCCTCGCACCCCGGTTCGCGCAGGGCAGGGGGACCAAGGCTCCCTGCCAGCACGGGGGTCACCTTGATAACGCGTGTGGCTTGTTGTCTCTTCACCTAGGTGACGGCAGCCCACGGGTTGTGCCACTTGCTTGGCTACCAGCACAACACCCAACCCGAGTGGCAACAGGTACGGCGATGCCCTGGAGCTGGGAAGGCGTGCGGTGTCCCGCCCGTGTCGGGCCGTTCCCGGGTGGGAAGCCTCTCGCAGTCTCCCGTGACGGGGAACCTGCGGGTCCGGCCCCGGGCAGCGGTGGCTGGCGTCGATGCTGGCCCGGCCGCGGAGCGCGGAACCGGCGGCGCTGACCGCGGCTTCTCCCCCGCAGATGTACCAGAAGGAGGTGGAGATCCTGGAGGAGCTGAACCGCCTCACCGGCGCCCGCCTCCGGCCCCTGACCGCCGGCCTCTTCTGAAGGAGCCGGCCGGGGGACGCCGCGCCCGCCGCTTCCCGCCCCCCCCCCGCCCGCACCGAGGGGCCGGGCCGCCGCCGGGGCCGCCCCCAGACGTGTCGCGGCGCGGGGATGGCGGCGCAAGGCCGCGCCCGCCGCCTGCCGCCGGTGCTGCTGCTGGGCCTGGCCGCCCTCGCCCTGCCGCCGCCCGCCGCCGCCCAGCCGCCGCCCGCCGCCCTCCGTGCCGGCCACGCCGCCTCCTCGCTGCCCGCCGCCGCCGCCGCGCCACGCACCAGGTGAGAGGCGGCGCCGCCGCAGCCACCGCGGGCCCCGGCCGGGCCGCGCCTGGGCGGCAGCCACCCCCCGGGCCAGCCCCAGCGCGGCCCCGAGCCGGTCCTGCCTGCCGAGGGCAGCCCCTGCCGCCCCCGGGACCCTCCTGGCGTCGCGGGCCCCGGCGTGGTGCCCCGAGGGACCGGCGGGGCCCCCGGAGCCATCGGCTGGTGGGTACGTGAGGGTCCTCCTTCCCCTGACGGGGCTGTTGGGGTCGTTTCTGGAGGATGCCGCTGTCAGAGGTGTCCGGGGGCTTTTCTGCTCTGAGCGTGGCCTGGGGACCCCCGCCCGGTGGCAGGTGACGCGCACCCTTTCCCCCCGTCCCTCCTGAACGCGTCCTCCCGCCTTCGTGTTCGGCTCACAGGAGTTCGCCTGAGTAACGTGCCAGTTATTTCACCATTCTCACCACACACCCCGTTACCCTCAGGATGAGCAGCACATCTGAGGGGTTCACTCCTTGGCCCCCCGCATCCCACCCCGCCACAGGAAGGGCGTGTGGCACGTGCCACCTTGGTGACATCCCACCAGGAGACACCGATGCTCTCCCCAGCCCCTGCACCACGCACTGCTCTGCCTTCCCCTCCCTTCATCCCCTCCCATCTTCTGAGTACCACAACCTCATGAAAGAGGAAGTTTCCATCCCAATAAAGTTGCATCACATGATCGTGGGGTTAAAAAAAAAAAAACACATGTAAAAGTTTTAAACTTCCCAAAGTAACTACATTGCTTTGTCCTCCCCAGATACCTTTTATATGATGTAAATCCTCCTGAAGGGTTCAACCTTCGCAGAGATGTCTACGTTCGCATTGCTTCCCTTCTAAAGACCTTGCTGAAAAATGAAAACTGGGTGTTAGTTCTGCCTCCCTGGGGACGCCTTTATCACTGGCAGAGCCCTGACATCCTTCAGGTCCGCATCCCTTGGGCCAACTTCTTCGATCTCCCAAGCCTCAACAGGAACATCCCTGTCATTGAATATGAGCAGTTCCTTGCAGGTAGAGTATGGAATTGTACAATCTACAGTTGACTAAATATTTGAGGTGGTTTCTTGATGGGTTTATTCTTATATGTGCTTTTATCCTTATATGTGAAATAAAAAAAGGTGGCGAGAGGCGGGATGGGAAAGAGTTGTGCGGAGTGACAAACCACTAGAATGAAGTAACCCAATTATTTGGCAGCTCGTTTGATGTAGCACCGTCAGCCCCTCGACTTCCTAGGGACCCCGGAGAAAGACAGTTAATGCCTGTGGTTAAAGTCACAGGTACTTCTGCATAATTCTGGCTGTAGTAACAACCCTGTAAGGAGAGAGAGTCAGCCTGCAGCTCTCTGTTGAACTACAGACAAGCCACCTTTTTCTGGAGGTGGTTGGACAGTAAAAGCTGTACAGTGGGTTCTCCAGTGAACTTACTATTTCATCGTCGATGCTGCACATAACTCAAAATACTTATCCCCTGCTTTTTGTATACAAAATGGTATATAAGAGAAGGACTTTCACTAAGAATATGGAAACCATGAAGTTGGTTCCTTTAGGATTTAATGCAATGTTGAGCTAATTGCCAAATGCCAGAATCTGCAGCAGTGTCACAGGTTTTTCATCAAAGGACATAAAGGTGACCAAAGGTCACACCTCTGCAAAGATCTCTGAAGGGATCAGTTGTCCCTTACCTTTCAGGAGAAAGCATTTACAAACCCTGAAATGTAGGGGAAGAAGGGCTTGTGCTTGTCATTTGCTTGGAGGTGCTCTTCCCATAGCAGCTACCTCCAGCACTGAAAACCTCTGTGCTTCATGGTGTGGTTTATCCAGCTTTTAAATTTACATTTCCGTGGCAATTCAGTTCTGTTTGGCACATTAAATCCTGCGTGGCTGGGTGGCAGAAGCAGGTTGTCACATCCCCTGACCCTTTTGGCTTTTCTGGCTTACACAGGACGCCCTTTTCTTTTTTATAGGGAAAACAGGGAAGAGAGAGAGTAGTGTAGCGTTGACATTTCTAGCAGATTTGTAACTGCAAGTAATGCCGATTCATACGTTTATCATGTGTTTTTTCACGCTCACAAATGCTTTGCTTTGCCTTCTACTCAGAGTCAGGTGGGCCCTTTATTGAACAGATTTATGTCCTACAAGGCTACGCAGAAGGATGGAAAGAAGGAACGTGGGAGGAAAAAATAGATGAAAGGCCATGCATTGATCAGCTTATGTACTCCAGAGACAAACACGAGTACTACAGGTAACATCTCGCAGTCCTTGCAGTATTCTTTTTAGTTGTATTCAATGAGACAGACTAACAGAGCAGAGTTGTACGGTTGTTGTAGTGTTGTCTGTGAATCTCTGGATGCTTGGGGTTCACTTGGTTTTTAAAACTCCATCAATCGTATACTGGTACTAGAAGATCTAATTTTAGAAAGTTGTTGTTTCACACAAAAACAGTATAAAGGAGCTGGCTGGTTTATTTACGTGATGTATGATCTTTTTAGGGTGTACTGTTTATGTGTTTCATTATATATGTCATTCATTTAAAATACAAGCCTGTGAACCAGTATTTTGTGTTCCTTTTCAGGGGATGGTTCTGGGGTTACGAGGAAACGCGGGGCCTAAATGTCTCTTGTTTGTCTGTCCAAGGATCTGCCTCTATCGTGGCTCCCATCCTTTTGAAGAACACTTCAGCACAGTGAGTTGCCTTGTATTACTATTTGGTGTTGTACTGCGTGCTCACAAACCCATTGCCAGGTGGGAGGAGCAGGGGGACCTTACAGGTTATGTCTCACTGTTGTCATATTTCATCGCTGAGTTAGTGTAATCTATTAAAATAATTACAAAAGGAATTTACACTGTAAGAAGCGCCCAACTGTAAGTTAGGTTAAATGCTGCAGTGCTAAAACCTAAAAGGAGATAGCCTTGAGCTCCTTCATATTCTCTCTCAGGTAGCTAAATGTCCTTGCCACCCTGTGTTTACCTTTCCTGCCTTTATCCTTCGATGCTGGGTCAAGAGGGAACAAACAGAGTGGAATCAGTGTTTCCCAAGCTCACGTCTCAGATCGCGAGGTGCAGTGCCTGGTCTCCTGTGACGTCCATCCTCAATAGTGTGAGCTGGGTTCAGAGAAAGCAAGCAGCATGTTTTGTCTTTCTGCTCTGAGACGCCACTAGGATGATCAGAGGAAAGGAAAGCTCTTATATGAGAGGTGGAGCACGCTTACATTATCCCAAGAGCAAAGTATTTCCAGTCAGCTGTGACCCTGTAGGAAGAGAAGACATCGTAGCAAAGCAAAAGCTGCTGGGGTGCAGGGGAGAACAGGAAGAGGAAATAATCACTGTCCATGAATGCATCAGGGGAATAAATCCATAGGAGAGACACAGACTCTGTGAGCTCAAGTGCAGTTTTGCTATGAGAGCAAAAACATCCAAAAGTTTGACATCAATATGATTTAATTGAAAATGAGATGAAGGTTCCTCTAAGCAGAGCAGTGGGGATCTGTAGTACCTCCTGCTGGGAGCAGAGGAAGCAAGTCCTGGTTTTTAACAGGGATGTTGTTCTCTTTGTAGGAGTTATACCAGAATCTTTGCCAGTGACAGCAGAAAACTGGATTAAATATGCCATAGAGGTCTCCATGTTTAGCCCTACAGTGAACTTTTTCATGGCAACTGTCAAAGGTCTAGCGATGAGGAAAGTCAAGAGAAAAATTAGGAGTGGTGCCCGAGTATTCCTAACACTCAGACAAGGTGCTTTATACACAAGATCACATTTCTCAGATCCAAGTACAAAGAAGTACCAACATAAGAGATGCAAGGGCAGCTACAGTGTTCATGTTAAAACTAGTGGTTCATGTTAAAGTCAATCTAGTTTAGTGTGTGAAATCCAAGAGTGGCTAAAATCAGATGTCTGGGGGAAAGTATAAGAACTGGGCAAGTGTGTGTAATGCCTCCCCTGAGTCCTGTCACACCCTTCAGATTTGTGATCGTAGGGACCTTCTGAGCCAAAAGTGATCTTCTGTATCCTTCAGTGGGTCCACGGATCTGTGCACGCTTCCCTTGGAACCTCCATGCACGCTGTTAGCATCCACAAAATCTGGGGACAAGACCAAAAGGTTTTGCACCTTAACTGTGCATCCCATGAAAATCCACCTCCTTCTGTAACTCCTACCTGCAAGTTTCATCTAATGTTCCCTAGTTCATGTAGTGGAACAGCTCTTCCATATTCACCTCCATGCACGATTTTACATTTCTCTATCCTGTTCTCCCTCAGTTGTCTCCTCTGCAGTGTGAAGAGTCCTGGCTTCGTTAGTTGTTCTTCGCGTGAAAGCCATTCCGTGCCTTTGGTTACCCTCACTGCCATTCTCTGAACCTTCACAGTTCAGCTGGACCCTGCACACGGAGTGCAGGTAAACCCATTACCTAGTGGTGCAGTGACATGCCCTGTTTAGTGCTCTCTTCTTTTTCTGGCCATTCCTGATATACAAGTTCCCCTTTTTGACCTCTGATGAGTGTTGCCTTGATGTTTTCATCAAACTGTCCTCATTCCTGAGCATCGATGGTAAGCATAGAGCCCTCTAGTTGAAGCTAGTATTTTTTTTCCTAGATGCACTCCTACATTAGATTTTATTGGCCAGTCGTCAGACTTCTCTAATTCTTCACAACTGGCCTTTGTCTTTGCTGCTCTGAGCAGTTTAAAGTGATCAGAAGGCTGTGTCACCTCAAAGTTCATGCCCTGTTGTAGGTTGTTCAGGAATACAGTGAAACGCAGATCCCTTCCACCTGTGACCCCCTTCTACAATGGGAACTGGACGTTTATCCCCGTCTAAACTCTTTTTTAATCTGTGCAAGGACCTCCCCTTGTGTGCCATTTCTGTTAAGTTTTCTTAAAAGCCTTTAACGAAGGCTGTCAGGAAATCCTGGTAGACAATGTCAGTGAGGTTTCCCTTACCTGCATGTGTGCTTATGTCTTCAGACTACTCTGGTTGTTCAGAGTTCAAAGCTCCATGCTGATACTTTCCCAATTTACTTTAGGTATCCATTTACTTCTGTTTTTTATAATGGTTGCTATTAAGTTGTCCAGTACTGACATCAGGTTTGGTGCTGTGTTGCATCTCAGACCTCCCCAAGTGCATTTTTAGAAAATTGACATCACATTTGCTGTGTTGCAGTTCTAAGAGAGGTGTTGCATACCAGAATTAGTGGCACAGCTGCTTCCTCCTTGAGTTCCTTGACAAGTGTTGGGTGAATACCGCCTGGTGTTGGCCATTTGTTGGTTCATTTTGTCTGGTTGTTCCGTTGCTAGACACTTCTTGTGGAGACTTTGGTTTGAGACACATCCTCTGTAAAATATGAATCTTCCCAGTTCCTCCACCTGGCACACAGCTACAAAAGACTTAGGTAGCTGTTTCTGTCATGATGTTACTGTCTCCAAGTGCTTGTTAAGCCTTTGATTCCCTTTTTCTTTGGAAGAAAGATCTGTCATTAGATTGAAGGCCTTTATTTCTTGTCGCTCAAATTCTTTTTTGACCTTCTTTATTGTCTTTTTCTGTTTAAATTCCTGGAGTTTATGAGCCTTTCTGTTTTCTTCACTAGTACAGTACTTCTGCATTTTTGCATAGTCCCCTTTTTGAAACTGAATGCAACTGCAGCAGCTTTCCTTTGGGCATTGTTGATCCAGTAGGATGTTGAAGATGCGTATGTTTATGACCACAGTCAGAGAGTATCTCTTTCACTGTGAGATTTTGGTCTGTGCCTTGCTGCTGCTCAAGACGTTACCAGGAGCTACTCCCTGCTCACTTGGCTCATGGAACTGTCTTTGACACTGTCTCAAACTGAAGTTGCTTGGTCACGTCCTGCTATGACACTTGCCCAGCCTACCTGGGGATAGTTGAAATCTCTCCAGTGGCTATGGTCACTCGTGTACCACGGCCTCTCTGATCTCCTGTATTGCCCTTTTGGCCAGACAATCAGTTGTGTGGTCCTAATACTGTATTATTAGTCTTCAGGTGTGGTCACCTATAGGAATATTCTTGATACATTTAGATTATTAATCTAATTTCACCTCCAAGCTTCTTGTTAATGCAGTGCTGCTTCTCTACCAGCAGAGTCTAGTCTATTTTCCAGATTATTTGTAGCCTTATGTGCAGGTGTCCAGCTGATGCTCAACAGTGATAATCTAAAGTTGATTGGTTATTTGCTTCTACTCATTTTAGTAGAAGAAGGTCCGGATAATGACTTTGACTCCCTTCAGCAGAAGCATTTCTCTGTGTGTTTGCTCATATTCAGTGTGCTCACATCCCCTGCGCTCTTGAACACTCAGAACTCTCAAAATCTCTTCTGCTTCTTAGTACGTGGACAGTGCAGTTGTGTTTCCAGTACACAATCCTGAACTGTGCGTATTTTTGAAAACCATGGGCTGTTTTCATGTTAGTGAAAAATTTTCATTTTAAAATTTGTGCTTAGTTGCTAACGCATGTTTTTGTAGTGCCTACGTGTTCTTTGATCTGTTGTTTTACTGTAGGACATTTTATTCCACACGTGGAGAATACCTTCTCTGGTTTTGCTTTTGTGAGCGTGACTCCTGCTTCCTCCAAGGGGCTGTGACGTGCTCCGAGGCTGAGCATCATCTCATAGGTCACTTCTCCCCTTTGGGTCACTCTCCCCATTGGCAGCCTTATTTCTCCAGCAGCAACTACTGTGAGGACTGTGTGAGGGATTATTAATGCTTGTTTGTGTTTAACTGCCGGAATTAAGAGTACCATTTATTAAGGAAGAGAGCAGGAACATGCAGTGGCAGAGTTCCCCTTTCTCCCCAGCAGGCTTTGGGTGACAGTTTGCTTTATACAGAACAGACTGGCAGCTATCCCTCATTCCCCGTGCTCCCTTTGCAAACAGATCATAGTCTGTGCTTTATCCTGGCAACTGTATAAAGAAACTTCGTAATGTAAATTATATTCCTAAGGGAACTGCACTCAGTTTTACAATTTTTAATAGGTCAGTGATGTTAGACAGAGCTGAAAACCTTCTTCATGACCACTACGGAGGGAAAGATTATTGGAATGTGAGTATTTTCCAGTTAGCTTCTCTAGACTTTCTACTTGGTTCTGATAAAAATTCAATAACCGGTATGTGCTTCGGCTTTGCTTCGGGTTTCTTTTCTTGAAAGTTAACTTGTGTCTTATGTTTCAGCAGCGTATGCTAACGATGGTCTTCAGGTCGCTGTGAATTAATGTCATGCAGGAGTTTGTCCTGGTGCCTTAGTGCTACAGAGCGTGGCGTTTAGAAGGACCTCCCCTGTGCAACACACGTGCAGTCAGAAGGGAACTGCCTTTGTGCAGTTGCTTGTCTAGTCAGCCTCAAGATGAGAC
The DNA here is from genome assembly GCF_031877795.1 of Strix aluco. Taxonomy (NCBI): domain Eukaryota; kingdom Metazoa; phylum Chordata; class Aves; order Strigiformes; family Strigidae; genus Strix; species Strix aluco. Next base: position 44,028,038 of record NC_133936.1, read on the forward strand.
TTTTCAAAAGAATTCCCAAAAGTGCTCACTATTGTCCTAACTTGTCCCTGTTGGCTTTGATGTCAAAATTCCCATGGGTTTCAAGGTAACGCTGAGCACTTTGGGAGACCTTTGGAGCACTTTGATCTGATGGTAAAATAATTCCTAGGGGGGAAGTTTTAAGACAAAGGTTGCAGGAAAACAGAACGCAATATGGAGTGCTTGATATAATCAACATCTCTAAGAGAAAGTGACTCTCATGATATTATGAAAGAAGTTACATAGACCTCAGCCCTGTAAGATGCAAACATCTGGCTATTCACTTGGTCTATGGCATATTTTTCAGAAACGCACCAAGCAATAGTTTGCTAACTATGAATTTTTCATTGAGAGTGAGTTTCCAAACAGAGAAATGCAACCCACGTATCATTTCTGAGTCTTGACTTGTAGTCCTGTAAAAGCAGACTATGAAGTCCATATGGATCCATAACATGCATTTCTTACAGTGGCACTTTAAACATTGTCTCAACAACTTAAACTTCTCTCAAAATTATTTAAAACTTTCTGAAAAATATTCTTCCTTATTTCAATTTTAACTATCTGCATGATTTTTGGTTGTTGTTTTTTTCTTAATAACTCTCTGGATAACATCTGAGGTTCTTTATAAATCTTGCTAACAGATGCCCTCTTGTCTCAAAGAAGCTTTTTAATTGTAACAAGCCAGCTTCCTTATGTAACCAACCTATGTCTTTGGTATCCAAAAATGTTCGAATTTAATATTGAGCCACATTGCTTTCACTGTTGTCACCATTCTTGCCTAGGCTTCCCTACCGCTGCAAGCTGAAAGGTATTGTTTTGGGATTCTTAATGGTTGAATGACCACGGAGCAGGAAAGACCTCCCAAAATGGTTTAGACACAACTGTTGAATCCCTTGAAGAGCGTCAGTGTGGCACACAGACCATATGAGCGCTTTACCATCTCTATGGAAGCAGAAAATTCTCTAAGGACAACTCTAGAAAAGCCAGGAGTTCTGTGTCTGGTTTCACCATTTGGAGGGGGCCCGTCTTAAAGAATTAGAGGATCAGTACCATTAATTCAATTCATGTACACAAAAGGCAGCATAACCAGCACTGATTGTGTTTGTTTGCTTGTTTGTCTTCCTAAACTTAGAATCACACAAAAATTTAGGTGGGGAGGTGCCTTGGCAGCCCTGCCTCCAGGTTTGCACTCCAGAACTTGATCTGGTGGTTTGGGGCTGCGTCCAGCTGAAGGTGGAAGGTCCCCACGGGTGGAGATCTGTCACCTTTCTGGGGCCTGGCTGGTGGCTATGCCACTCTTGTGGGCAAGAGGTTTTGCCTGATACCCAAACAAAAGTTGCCTTGCTGCAGCTTAGGCCCGTGGCTTCTTGTCTTTTTCCATGCAGCTCTGAGAAGCATCTCTCCCTTCTCTGTCGTTTATTTCTTTGCAGACAGAAAGGGAGAAGAAGCCAACCTTGGAGGTAATTGGAAAGGGTGACAATATCACACGTGCAGGTTTGAAACATATACTTTAAATACGAGGATAACCAGATACAGAGAGCATCCACTTCAGAAAGTGTATCAGTGGAGGTTCACACATTCATCTGTTTTCTCTTTTACATATGCTGTTGCAAAACAAGTGTTCATCCAGAACAGCTGCTGTCAGTGCCTTGTGCCCAGGAAGAACTTGGCACAGCATCCTCTGTGGGTGCCAAACATGCCGTGGCAATCACGCAGTCTGTCGGGGTGAAGTTTAGAGGTGTTTGACACCAGCATAGCATTCGAAGATGTTTATTGTCCTCCCCAGTGCACTGCACTGCCATGGGTTGTGTACAGCTTTGGTGCCTCTTGGGCATACTGTGCTCTTCGCATCTTGGGTAAGGTCGCCAGTGACTTGACTCGACGGGATCGTAGTGTGTTGACATAGTACATAAAGGAGGGAAAATATCTCTTCCTGAACTGCAGCGTGACTGTTCTGCAGCAGACAGCGTGTGCACCTTCCCTTAATGTAAATGTTTTGCTGGAGAACTTGGGATGGGATTAAAAAGCTGATCTCTTTAAAGATGCTAGAAGAGCAGGCTCTGTACTTCCATTAAAATTTAGAAGTGCGTGGATCTCCAGCTACCAGTGTGGTGGATCTTACAGAAGACTAAATTGTTGTGTGTCTTGTTGAATGATACGGAGGAGGAACCAGGTCAACCACAGTGAGTTTGGCATATGGAGAAATTGCTGCTCTGGGAAGGGGTGAAGAAAGGCTGGCAGATTCGAGTTCTGTCTCTTTGCTAGAGCAAGGCAAAGGCGATGGGTGCGGCTGTGTCTTGGAGTACCAGTAATGCTCTGCCTGGCTTCTCCGCCGTGTAGACTCTCTCCACTGTGGGCTACACCGTGCTGAGAGATGAGAGCCCTTTGGAAATTGAAGTGTTTTCGTTGCACCTTCTTTGGTGCCCGTCCCATGACAGACTACAGACTTGTATAAAATCAAGAATTAGACCAAATTACCAAGTGTCCTTTGTAAGCAGTGTAAGTCACATGGGATTTCCTTAGTTCTGGTGCCTGTTAATAAGAAGGCTGTGTGTGAGTGTGCAGTGGTAACTGCATCACAGTATCTTTGAAAGAGGTTATTATCCACGAGTGAAGGAAATAATTCCTTTTTCATCACTTTTCTGCTGAATTTGATAGGAGTGTCTATGGCTGGATGCCTGATTCTTTTAAGCAGGTTTTGTTCTTACAGGTGTTTCGCAAGCTAGTCTTTGCCCAGCTTTTGTTTCCAAAGGTGAAGTACATTGCTAGAGTGTTTAATTTTTTAAATAACTCCAGTCTACTCTGTACACCTCTGCATACAGACAAGGTCAGCCAAGTATGCTGGTTATAAATGTGCTAACGATTAGGATTAAACAGTTAAAGCTCAGATGAAAGGTTAGAAATTGCTGCTTGTAGCACTGCATGGATGTATCGGAAGTAACCCCGTCCTGGAAGCTCTGTGTATGCAAAACTATCTCCATTTAGTCATTTTTAGCTCTCCCTTTTTTTTTTTTGACTCAGCATCTGCTGTTATTCCAACAGACCCGTCGGAGCATGGTGTTTGCTAAACACCTCCGTGTAGTGGGAGACGAGTTTAGAAACAAATATCTTCAATCCACGGATGAGGCAGACAGGACTCATTACAAGGAGGACTGGACACAGATGAAGGTAAAACGATAACAGTCTGCTTCCCATAACAAATAAGTTTTTTCTTTTGTTTTATTTGTGTACTCCTGGCTGTACACTGCAGGGAATATTGGAAGATACGTGTGAATCTAGCTCTCCCTGCTCAGATCGAGGTGGACGTGCATGTTCCTACTGTACCCTCTTCTCCCTGTGTGACAGGAGTTAATGCAGTCTGTTGAGATGTGGCTGCCTGGTTCTGGGTGCCAGATTTATCTTACCCTTGTTTCACTAAAGGAAACTTGTATTTTTCCTTGTATTCAGCATCATCTGTGGGTATAAAGTTCAGCTGCAAGCTGCTAGTTGTGCAGGTCAAGGAGAGCAATTTTTGCTTACAAAGATTTTGCACTCTAGTTTCTCTTGTGTAATACACCCAAGATCGAAATGTTGCAATAAGTGTCCCAAAATACTGCCAATCCATGCCTTAAAATTACTTTATGAGCTAGAGTAATTCAGTGCCTTATCCAGAGATTGGGCATTCAGGCCTTTTCAGTGTGAATGAATAGTGGTGCTTTCAAGTTTTAAAGTTGATTGATCTTTCTCTCCTAGGTTAAGATGGGCACAGCTCTAGGTGGTCCATACCTTGGGGTTCATCTCAGAAGGAAAGACTTCGTTTGGGGTCACAGAGAGGACGTGCCTTCCCTGCAAGGAGCAGTAAAGAAAATCCGCAGCCTCTTGGAGACGCATAAACTTGAAAAAGTTTTTGTAGCCACTGATGCTGTCGAGGAGGGTAGGCAGATTATAGTCAGTTTAAGATTGATAACTTTTGACAATGAGAGCAGCAATTACCACTTTGTTTTTATAAATGACTGAAAAGTTCTTTCCTTCCGGCTTGAACAGCTGGTATCCAACCGTTCATTTGGTATTTCCCATAGGAGGTTTGATGGTCTCTACAGTGGGAAGTCGGGAATGGAATTTGCCTGTTCCTCCTCCTCTTCCTTCCATCCCACCTTTTTTTCTTAGCGTTTCAGAGACTCTGGGACATGCAGGTGGGAAGTCTCACACCCAGCCTTCCCCCCCTTGGCTGCCCCCAGCACCAAACTGGTGGTGTGGACCTGGCTGTGTGTGGCCAGCGTTTAGAAACCCCCAGCAGTGGGCTTCCCCCCTCCCCAGCCTTATCCCAGGCCTGTACCTCCCCCCCAGTAATATCCAGGGGCCTGTTTCGATGCATGATGTTAGAATAACCCTGCAAGGCATGGCATCTGCAACAACTCACCTAAGTTTTTCTGTCAAGAAAGGCCTCTTGGGCCACCTAGCCTATAGGATTAGACAGCGAGGCTGGTGGTAGCATCTGTTCTACCCTTGGCAGGCTTCCCCAGCCCCTCAGAATTGCCCCCCTTGGCACCGCGTCTCTGCCCCACTGGCTCCCCCCATGCCTACAATACTCTGACATTTGGAAAACGTGTTGTAAAATTTGTAGGCAGAGTTTGGTTTCGCTTGCTTCGTAACTGTTCACCCAGGGTTTCCTTAAACGCTTACATTTTATGCCAGCAGCGAGTTGCTCTTTATAATGTAAAACTAAATTTGCATCTTTCCCTTTTTCAGAGATTGAATTGCTCAAGCAACTACTGCCTGAGATGGTGAGGTTTGAACCCTCTTGGGAGGAGCTGGAACTCTACAAAGATGGGGGCTTGGCCGTGATTGACCAGTGGATCTGCGCCCATGCAAGGTAGCCAGTTGGGCTTTGAGGAGCCAAATCTTACTGTTCTCACTGTCACAAAACTGAACATTGTTTTTTGACCCAGATAGAGTTGTATACAAATCATATAAGACATGATATTATAGAATTGAGATATATATAATAGAGAATGGTTATATTGTGTATATATAATATATATGATAATTTCATATCATATAATTTCGTATATGAACGTTAAAGTTCATTGGACTGAAATCAACTACTTGCCTTTTAAGAAACTGGCCCCCTTCACAAACCTGTTCTGATTTTTTCACAGGTATTTTATAGGCACCTCAGTTTCAACGTTTTCCTTCCGGATCCATGAGGAAAGGGAGATCTTGGGATTTGATCCAAAAACAACTTACAACCGCTTTTGTGGTGAAAAAGAGAAAAACTGTGAGCAGCCAACTCACTGGAAAATTGTATACTAAAATACAGAGAAATCCAAGGACTGCAATACTGATGAGCTCAAAAGAATAAGGAAAAACTACGGGGAGATACCTCCCGTCGTTCAAACTACAACTCAGTCCTCTACCCTCTCCTCGGCGTTTACTTGACATTTGGGGTTTGAAGTACAAGCAATAGTCATCTTCTTAGTCAGGCATTGATGGCAGTGAGAAAAATGAAGTCAGGCTGGGATCCAGTTCTCAGCATAGCTGGGATTACAGGACAATACCAGACACTGCAGTTGAGACTTGAAAGGCAAAACTTTGTCCTGAAACTGAGTAACAAATGAAGTCAGTCACGGGTTTCTTTGGACTTCTGAGGAAGACAAGGAACAGTTTTAACTTTTACAAATGTAACACAGCTGTGATCTGTACTGCATTTCTGTCTTTACTTTTTGTTCTGATCAGTGTTCGCCTCTCTGATTGCAAAAAATACATCTTGGTTTTGTAACCTGCACTATGTGAGCTGCAGATTGTGCATAAACTCTGCTGTTCCTTGGGGGAGTCTTCCCTTCTCAGATAGTAATTTATGAACATTCAAATTGCCAGGGCGAGATAAAAGAAGAGGAGGTGGTGTTTCTACCTGAACACCAGCTGCTTCTGATAGCAGTCTCAGTGGGCCTGTGCTGAGAGAGGCACAAAGATGGGGCTTAGGTTGGTAAAAGAAAGCTTGTTCCTTCTTACGTTTTACATTCACAAAGGAAACTTTTTTTTTTTCCCCCCCATCATTCTCCCAAAGGCCTCCCAGCAGTTGGACTGATGCAAAAGTCAGCACCCTTTTGGGATCAGCCAGCCACTGAATTCAGGGGTGCTTTGCCTGGGAGTGTGCTAAAAGGCCTTTCAGCTTTCCACATCCCTTAAATGCATCGTCCCAGTAATTTGACAAATGAATTTTCTGCATTTCTGCTTTCAGTTTATACAAGGGAGTAAACTGAGGACAGTCGCAGACAGCAAAGGTCACAGGGCCTCGAGATAAGGTGTGTAAGCCCTGGCAGCTGGGCACCTTGCAGGTGAGGTGGTGCTCTGAGGGAGGCGGCTGGCTGGTGCTACAGGGGAAGAGCCCTGCGGGAGGTGGAGGGAAAGCGTGACTCCCGTTTGAGGAGGGGTTTGTACGAGTACCAGGTCTAGCTCTTGCAGTCTCCCGCTACGTAGAATTGACTGCTCCGTTCTGTGCTTCAGGTGGGTCTTTTGCCCTGCAGGTCAGCATGGCTCTGTTAAGCGGGAGAAACCTTTTTCCAGAAGTGGACTAGGAGACAGATTTCAAAAGGGGAAGCAGACATTTTTCCTTCAAGTCAGTTTTACCAGATTACCTCTGATAGCTGTCCCTTCACCTGCTCTTTCCTCTTGGCTTGAGCAGGAACATACACAACCCTCCTGCACTGTGCCATGGACATTTCACAGATGCTCCCAGACGAGGAGGTGGTTTCCTCCCGTGCAGCTGCAGTGGGAGCTGTGAAGTTTTCTCCGACAGCAGTAGCAGCAGCTCTTCTGTTCTTACCAGCTGTTTATTGTATCTCCGTGGAGTGGTTGAGCCTCTCTGGCAGCAAAGGGGGGAGCCCAGCATTCCAAAGCAGTGCCTTTTCCCACCAAGTCAAATGTCGTTTAGCCTGTGCGCCCTTTAAAGCGATGGTGGCATTTTATGTGTATTGTATACCTCATTCAGAAAAATAAAAAGCTTTGTAGCATTTTATGCGATGTGTCCATGCTTCTTCCTAACGGTGCATTTTGTCATCTCCCAGCTCCATAGCATCAGCCTCCGGTGTAGGAGGAGCTGCATGCCCCAAGAAGGTTTTTTCATGGTCTGTCCCATGAGGCGCTTCGTTAGCGAGCGTAGCCGGTGTTACCCTTCTTGGCACGGGGAGATGGCACTGGTAAACCTCGTTGCCCCCCACTGCACGAGGGATGTAGCCAAAGAGACAAGAGGCCAGAGGAAGGCCGCTAAAGCCAGCGGCAGCTGGAGTACAGGAGGAGAGGAGGGGAGAGTTTGGCTTTTTCAGCCTGGAGAAGGTGAAAGAGGGATCTGACTTGTCTTGCGCTACATAAAAGGGGTCTCAGGGAGGGCAGGGCTCTCTCAGAGGTGCACCGCAGAAGCCCGGGCGCAGCCGGCCACAAGGTAACTGGTGGTTGGGCACAAGGTGCAGTCTCTTGTGCCCAGGAGCTGCGCAGCCCGGGGACAGGGCCTGGAGGGGAGCGGTGGCTCTTCGGCTCTGCAGTTCCAGCCTCGCTGAAAGAGTCAAAGGCAGTGGAGGACAAGCTCACGTGCAGTAGGATGTCATTTCTATCCACCTTTCTGGCTCAAACAGAAAACGGGGATCAGAGCGATGAAAGCAGGGTGACAGCTCCCAGGGTGAAGGGTTTCCAACAACACCCCTTCCCCCTGAATCCCTGCCATCATCATAAAAAGCTGGAAGGGCGACAGCAGTGGGTGAAAGGGTGGGATTTGCTTCTTGTTTCTTAAATCCACAAGCTCTTGAGACATGACTATCTTTTAGCTTTGCAGTGACAACACATGTACTTACAACCACGTATGTACACAAATACATGCACAATGATGCATGTATACATGACCACAACACCTTTTATCTGGTAATCTGTACCCAAACATCTATTGCCCTGTAATTCCATACCTGCTGGTGTTCTACCACTGGCTGCTGTTTTCTGGATTGTAGAGCAGGGAATTGAGCAGAGCAGCCCTCGTTAGCCCATTGCACGGGAAAGCTGAGAAGACTTGTATCCTTGGCAGTAACTCTGTTACAGTTCATTTTTAGAGTAGATGAACTTACAGGATCAGTTCTGTCTCGGTGTGTAGTGGAGGAAGACACATTCATCAATGCAAAAACAAAAAGCAGAAGTTCTGCGAGATGCAAGAATAGCCACAGACAGTATCGCGACGGGTTTTTCTCTCCACCTTCAAGGACAGGCAGCATGTGTTTTTCGTCTGCTCCCATTCCACAGAGGAAGTTTTAAAGAGAGAGCGAAACCTGAAGCACAGCTGTGATCACGTCCTTTGCACAGCCATTGTAGGAGCCTGCTGTATTGGGTTTTTATTCCATAAGTCCTTTTTCAGCCCAGCCACTGAGCACCCTGGCTACCAGCATAGCCTTTTTGTCACAAGGTGGAGACAACAGACCAGTTTGTGACCAGCCCCAAATCCAGTCCTCCTGCTCCACACTGGACCAGAGCAGCTGTCCCCTGCGACCAGCACTGGAGTAGGGTTTGTCAGCACCTGTAAAACCTATAAAGGATGATAGTGTGTACAGATTACTGTAACCAGCCATGGATGGTTGCTGAGAGAGCTGGACGGTGGGGCAGGGGTTATTTTTCCTCTTTTGCTCAACAATTTCCTTTGGGGGAGGAAAGGAGTAAACTAATGGCTACCAGGCATGTCCATGGGTCTGCTTGTGTGGCCTTGTAAGCTCTGGTGTTTAACTGTGATTAGAAGAAAGTCCCTGTGCATTTCCTTTCTCTTCTCTATAAAACTGAACTCAGAATGTTGCACCTCTCGCCCTCAGCACCTCGCTGGCTGGCTCCTGTCACCCATCTCAGCTCCCACTGCCCTTCCCAAGCGGGTGCAACACGGCGTGGCTGTGCTGCTCTGTCACCTTCCGTCTCTGGACACCACAGCGGTTTTACGTGGTAGCCTCCTGGGGCAGGGGCAGCCTCCTTGCTCTCGGGGCAGACATCCCTCTTGGCTGCTTGCACCTGGGCCCCACATGCGTTACACTCCGGGCTTCCTTCCCTAAGAGGTCCCAAATGGGTTGCTGCAGCCCATGGGGGCCTCTCAGCTGTAGTGCTGGGGGCTGGGAGGTGGGAAAGCCATGGCCAGGATCACAGAATCACAGAATCATCTCGGTTGGAAAAGCCCTCAAAGATTCTCCAGTCCAACCATGAACCTCACCCTGACCGTTCCCAACTCCACCAGATCCCTCAGCGCTGGGTCAACCCGACTCTTCAACCCCTCCAGGGATGGGGACTCCCCCCCTGCCCTGGGCAGCCCATTCCAACGCCCAACAACCCCTTCTGCAAAGAAATACTTCCTAAGAGCCAGTCTAAATCTTCCCTGGTGCAAGTTGAGGCCATTCCCTCTTGTCTTATCACTCAATACTTGATTAAAGAGGCTCATCCCCCCTCTCTGCACCCTCCTTTCAGGGAGTTGTAGAGGGTGATGAGGTCTCCCCTCAGCCTCCTCTTCTCCAGACTAAACCCCCCCAGTTCCCTCAGCCGCTCCCCATCAGACCTGTGCTCCAGACCCTGCACCAGCTCCGTTGCCCTTCTCTGGACACGCTCGAGTCATTCAATGGCCTTTTTGGAGTGAGGGGCCCAAAACTGAACCCACTCATCGAGGGGCGGCCTCACCAGTGCCGAGCACAGGGGTAAGATCCCTTCCCTGTCCCTGCTGGCCACACTAGTGCTGATACAAGCCAGGATACCATTGGCCTTCTTGGCCACCTGGGCACACTGCTGGCTCATGTTCAGCTGGCTGTCAATCAACCCCCCCAGGTCCCTCTCTGACTGGCAGCTCTCCAGCCACTCCTCCCCAAGCCTGTAGCGCTGCTGGGGGTTGTTGTGGCCCAAGTGCAGCACCCGGCATTTGGCCTTATTGAAACTCCTCCAGTTGGCCTCAGCCCATCGCTCCAGCCTGTCCAGGTCTCTCTGCAGAGCCTCCCTACCCTCGAGCAGATCAACACTCCCACCCAACTTGGTGTCATCTGCAAACTGACTGAGGGTGCACTCAATCCCCTCATCTAGGTCATCAATAAAGACGTTACACAGGAGGGGCCCCAAAACCGAGCCCTGGGGGACACCACTCGTGACCGGCCACCAACTGGATTTAACTCCGTTCACCACCACTCCCAGGGCTCTGCCGGCGGTTTCTGGATGCTGCCGCAGAGGTGTCCCTTGAGCAGAACGCAAGGGCAGCACATCTGGGACCAGGCTCTCCCCCTTTGTCAGGACAGGTGCTAAGGGTGAGCACCAGGAGGTTGGGCTTTTGCTGTCCCCAGCACCGGGGAGCTGGGTCCCCACCCCACGCGGCAGTAGCACTGGCACCCCACAGGGCTCACCCAGCCCACCCAGAAGCGGGGCTTGAGGCTACGACCGTGTGCAGGATGCAAACCCAACAGAGGATGCGTGCTCAGATGAAAACCCTGGTGACCGCCTACGAGTCCCTAGAAGTTAGAGAGGGACACATCCACTTGGGATTTGAGTAAACAACTGCAAACCTTTCCCAAAAGCAGCATCAGCCGCAGAGCCCTCCCCACACCCAGCCACAGGCCACGCGTCTGTGCTGGAGCTGCAGACCTGTCGCGTGTTTTGGGCAGCAGCAACACCGCACCCCAGCAGTGGGTTGGTGTCCTGGGGGCAGGGAGGGCAGCTCCCACCTCCAGAGCTTCCCCCTTCCAGCCGCAGGCGCCCGCGTTCCCGCTTCCTCCGCAAGGCAGTGCCGTGTGTTCCCGAGCGTGCCATCCCTTTCTCCCTCCCTCCTTGCAAAAGCTGCGATTTCAGAGATCAGATTGGCAGCTTCAGAAACACACCCTCAACTAAGCTCTTTAGGGTGTAACCAAACCCACCATTTTAAGGACACACGGTATTCCGTGACGCCTCGCTTATTTTTTTGCTGCCGCTACCGATATCAAATATACAAAAACAATGATGAAACTTATCAATGATATAGCTCTTTATATTTTCAAATCTCTGTACAAACATTAATTAAACAAAGCAAGGTAGTATGCAAAACAGTCATTGCTTAGAATAATCGACCGATGGGTTGTGCTTTAGCGGTGACACCGGGATAGGAACATGTGCCTTGAGGAAAGCGACAAACCAGAGGTAAAATGAGGTCTCGTCTTTGAAGTCGTGATTATGAATGGAGGAAGAAAGTAAGTATAAAGACAGTATCTGAGAGTGTTCCTTAATATCCTTACACCAGGTAGGTAAAGCTAATGTATTCACACTATCACACAGGAAGATTGGGGAAGAATAACTGCTTAATGCAAATAATATACAGCAATATTATATATATATATATATGTATAAATATATATTCACACACATATTTGATCTTAAATTTGTTAAAGACGTCTCAGCCGGACTACAACAAAAATGATATTGGTATGGTAACAATGAAGATATTATAAATGTGAAAAAATACTGCAGTGACCTCAACTATGGATCTTTCCCTCCGGAGAACGGAAATTCTTTAAATCATTACACCTGCTGAGGCTGGCTGCCCTCTGTACTGACAGCAAACACATCTCTTCATTCCTCTTTTCCAAAATGACTGAAGAAAACAAAACATAGCTACCCATAAAACTCATTCCTGCACATGCAAATGCTGTTGGCACAATTAACAGCCCATTTATTAGCAGGCAATGGGACAGACCTTTGGCTGCAAAGGTTCTGAAAAACACCGTATGTTGACATGATCCAAGGAGAAACTCCAGTCCTATCTGCTCTCCACCAGCTGTGACAGGTTCAGGATTTCAGTCACAGCTTGTTTGTCGGTTTGTATCGTTCCTACCACAACCAGCTCAACAGAAACAACAGAAGAAGTTGTTTTATCAGAAGCACGGTACCAGCTTCGGCACGTGATGCTAGCAGAGGTACTTAGGGACCTTGGCTTTATGTGCCTGAGTGTCTTCCAGGGACAGACACCTGCCTAGTGATGAACCACCACACGTCCTGTGGCTGTAAACACCCAACCTGTCTGCCACAGACACCCACACAACTTTCTTCCTTGGGGGTCGACCCAAAATTATTGCAAATACTCCAGATCAGCTCTTTCCATATAGGAATGGCAGCAAGCCCGACGTACCCTAAAAGCCTCCAATTTACCGACAGCTGGGGCCCGCCTGTGCTGGGATGTCTCCGGGAAAGGGGAGCTGGGAACAATTTGTTCGGCCCATGCTGCCCATCTCCTGCCCGAGGGCCTCTCTGCCAGAGAGCAGGAGGGAGCAGAAATCCCACCCCGTGCCGTCATTCCTGCTTTTAGGAACTAGAGAAAGCAGCAATGTCAGCTTCTCCCGCTCCTCCTGTCTCAGTCAGGTGCAGACGCAGCAGCGGCTGTGGCACATCAGGCTGAGCCCAGCCCAAGCCCACGGCACTGGGGCACAGCGGGAACCTGGCCCTGCCCCAGCTCCCTCCCAGCCCCACGGCACCCAGGCCAGTGTCCCTGCCAAAATCCACTTCATGCCCCTTTCAAAAGCCGTGCCTCTGGGAGCTCCAGGTGACCCTGCGATAAACACCAACTCCTCCTCAAACAGGAGCACGCTAAGGAAAGATGCAAGCTTTAAAACTCGAGGTGAGTAAAAAATCTTTTCAACTCAACTCAGGGAAAAAAAAAAAAAAAACCAACCAACCAAAACAAACACACGGCAATTCTGAGACAGGATAATTACATTTTATACATTTTATTTCTGTGGGTTCGTAGGTTTTAAATAACATTAGACATTTTTGTTCTGACTTTATTCTCTCGATTGCAGCTCTTCTTCCTTTTCAGTAAACTTTGGGATAATTTTCACAGTGGACATTTTACGATGATAAAAATGCAAGGAATCCAAAGCACAGCTGCTCTGCAATCGTGAGCCTCCCAAGCATTAAAGCCTAATTTAAGAAATGGCAATAATGATCTTCACTATTTAGAAAACCGCTGATATTTTAAAAAAACAAAAAAATAAAATCTCAGTTATGCGGTGACTGAGCAATTCTTAGATTTTATTCTCAATTCCTGGTTGGTTATTTTTTTTTTAAAAAGACAGCTTGGTTTCAAAAGGTGGCACTACTCTTCCATGAGACACGCTCTCTGCTTCGTGCTACCAAGCACTCTGAACCAACAGCTTTATTTCACGCACATTTTCACTGAGAGAGGCAGGATGAGATTTATTTTTTTTCCCTTGGGTCAACGGCACTCTTAAGCATCACAGAACTGGACTGATGAAATGCAACACCAGCTCCGAGATCCTCAGACTTTCAGCTGCAAATTATTTTAGATTTAGAGTAATAGCACACAAAAATCTTCTACTCCTGAGTCTCCTATGCAGTAACCAGTCGTGAAAAGATTTCTCTGAGAAGATCAAAATCACCAACTGTACAGAAACGCCGCTGCTGTACAACCCTAAGCAGGCAGAGTCACAATTACCATTCACTAGCTACAGGAGGGCGAGCGGGGCCACGAGGGCCACGTGGACATCCACGCCCGTGGGGGAGAAGAGTTGCTACCAAGCTCCTACACACAATACGCTTCATACATAAGCAGTGAGAAATAATCTATAGTTATTACTACCAGGTCCTGAGTACATCCATAACTGATATTTCAAGTGTTAACCTTTAAGCCCAAATTTTCTTAAAATGATCCTGCAGAACATATATATTTCAAACATCTATATTTAAAATTATCTATTTTACTAACCTACAAACTTTATTATAGCTAGGCTGTCATCTGGAGAAAACACCTTAAATTAGATTTCAAGTATTCATCGACATTAAAGTTGTCACTCTAAGTTCTTTGAAGATCCTGAGACAAACACTCATACTCAATCAAAAATAAGGAAAAAAAAAAAAAATTAAACGAACCGAAGCAGCTCCCAGAGCAGCATTGCAAGTCCCTGTGCAGGCCAGCTCCCATCCACCCAGCCCAGGCTTTTCAGACCAGACCGCTCAGTCTCACAACCCGTCGGGGAGACTCGCAGCTCCCGCCACAACATTCGGCAGCTGCTGGAAGCTGAGTTACCTTCTCTTTTGCAGTCACTCGAAATTCTATACATCGCTATCCATTCTCGCTTGGTGACGGTGATTTGTGAGGAATACAGAAGCATCAACTGATTGCAGCATCAGCAATCCCAACTTCTTTCCACATATTAACTGCACAAAAAGGAACAAGCAAGTGAAGGAAGCCAAGCGGTATTTTATTGACTCCCAGAAGACAGATATGGATTGCATACAACCCTGGAAAACTTCTTACTTTTTAAAATCCTGGAATTATAAACAAGAGAACTCATTCCTCATAAATAACCTGACACCACTCCTTTGTCAAAAGGTTTTGCCATGGAACATATTTCCTTTACAGTTTAATTTCAGTCGTTCATTCGAACAGCTTAAAAAACTATGTCTATAATAATAATTAAATATATTGCTCATATTTGTGACTTCATAAAAAAAATAGTTTGAGCTAATACTTTCCTAGTCATCAAAAAAATCCAGAGACACCAACTTTTGAATGAGCACTTCAGAAAGATGGGTAAAAACATTGTGCCAAAAATTATCAACGGACTTCATTTATCAATCGACTGAGCCCCTTAAAAATGTGTATTTCATCTGAGAGCAGTAGTGATTTCAAGAAAACACACACAGTGCAACCAGCTTTCCCTCGGTCCTGCAGAAACCCAGACCTGTACTCAACTACAGCCACAACAGAACTTCTGCGACGTGAACGAGACAAGGTTGATCTCAAAGGCAGATGCCCAAGTACTTGCAAAATCTGACCACACACAATTAAATTCCTTTTAGTTTTAGAAGGTCAGTCTAAGCCTCAGTCAGATGACAACCAGAGAAGCCTTGTTGGGCTTGGAGAGGCCATGGGAGCACTTCTGGTTTCAATGAGAAGCAGACAGGATGAAGCTGAATTAACACAGCTTTCAACATTTGTTCCTCTGGCATCTGGAAAAGGCAGTAACCTCTGGGAGCATCAGACTTTTCCGAGGGGACCACCAGGCCACAGACTTGCTTGCCTTCCCACAGCAGTGCTCGCTATTATCCATAACACCACCAAAAATGCATTGTTTGCACCTCAATGCGTTACTTCCAAGATGCTAACCCAGAGGCTTTGACTTCAACGTGAACTAAATGATCAAAGCTTGGCCATTTTTTGAAGCTGAAAATGGGTTCCTACTTGAGCAATAACAAAGAGCACATCTCCTTGGCATGCACGATTGGCCAGAAGGGGTTTTACATCAAAGTCTCCAACACCCCAAGTATCTGAAACCCCCCCGGAGATGCTGGGGCTGAGGTATGGTCACTCCAGTTACAGCTTTGGCCATGAAGCTGGCTGCAGGGACCCACGCTCCACTCCACTTCCTCCGCAGATGTGCCAGCACAACTCTAAACTGGACCCCTGACCCAATGTGGGTCTAAAAGCAACCCTTGACTTGACTTCAAAGCACGGACCAAGCCCGCTGATCCGATGTCCCACACAGCACAGGCGAGGGGTGGTGGAGCGGAGGGGCAGGAACCAACAGCTGGAGCAGTGGTGCACCGGTTCGGTTTTGTCAGGTGAACTCCCACATCACGAACCATCACGTTCACTGTTTGCAAGTGAACACGGAGGACATCTGAGATGCTCTTCAGAAAGCACAGGTGATACCTGGATGGGCACGAGCCAAGGGATGTGTTTGGAAACACACTGTGAGCAGAGAAGCGATTGCCTCACCCGCTCCTAAACGTCATGTACTGAAAAATGTTTTTAAAAGTGCCTTCTATATACCAGTTAATCAAACTGAACTCACAATATTTCCCTTCTATGTTACATTTTTACATAAAGCAGAAGTGTCTACACCTTCAGGAAAAACATCTTTCTAAGTAACTGTCAAAACAAACGAAAGCACATTTCAGAGCAACTTACCTAATTACTGCATGAAGACCATCACATGTGTAAAGCCAAAAGGCAATGAAATCTCAGAGACACAGTAACTTGGGTGAAAGCTGATATAACTCACAGGAAAGAAGTTTTAACAACTTTTTGTCCATACAAGAGCTTTCCATTTCTGAGAGGAGAGCAATTCACACCCAGCAAGTGTCTGGTTTTGGCAATTCAGGCTTAGCGCCCTTAAAAGGAGCATTTTTTTTTTTTTTTTTAAAGTTGTCATATTACTGTAACAGTTACGATCGTATCCTGATGAGTTCCTGGGATATACAAATCACCTACTTCTAAACAGGTTTCTGCACATTATAGACTAAACTTCTTAACTTACAAATAATTATTTTGCTGTTTCCAGTTTACAATGGTAAAAAAAAATGAAGACTTCACAATGTGTATAAATGGGAGGTAAATGTATTTTTAAAAACAGAATAAAAAGCTGCATGTTAAAAACTGGGTCACAGACTAATAAATACATACATCAAAGACATGAAATTTTCAGCAGCTGGTTTTAAAGAGCAAGGAAGTGGGGAAAAACTAGCTGTCCAGACTCCATTCTGGCTCTGTGGTCTATATGCTAGAAATATCTGCACTTCAAAAACAAGTTAACAGAGGAGTAGAATCAGCTTTGTCACCTATTTTCTTTTTAAAAAATTAAGCTACTTCCTAAAAGTGTGGTGTAAAACCTAGAGAAACTTTCATTTCTTCATGCACTTGATGACATTGAATTTAAAAAAAAAAAATATTTTAACCCAGAAAAAATGAGTCATTGTATACTGTAAGGACAGCCTTACTGCAAGTTTTCTACAGTAAAAGTATTTCTAGAAATACACCAGAAATTACTTTCCCATAACAAAATATACAATTATGTGTCAGATCATCATTGATTTTCAATACTTAGGCAAAACAGAAACAGTTACTATGAAATTTCAAAAAAACAAAGGAAAAAGCCCAACTCCAAACAGTAAAAAGATGTTTTGACAGCTGTGGAGATGCCAGAAAGCAACGCTGGACACCAGGAATTTCCAGAACAACCCCCTTTCCAAAGTGATGTGCAGTCTGTGAACTAGACCGTGAGAGAAAACTGATCCTGTTCTATGGGCTTCTCCACCCAGGCTCCAAGTCCTGCCTTCAGGAATGCTTTAAACAAACACTCTTTGGCAGTTTGATACTCGGTGGCTCCTTGCTTGGTTTCGTGGTACAGGTTAGGCTTGAGGATCTTTGAGCGCAGGCTAGAGGAAAGCTGTGTGGGTTAAAGAGGAGAAAAGAAGAGAGACAAGAAACTATTAAGCCGAACGGTTTGAGAGTGACTGAGTTATTAAAACAGCTATCATTAAAACAAGTTAATGAACCACTAAACCAAACGTTTGGGCAAAGGCAGGCCCCAACGGCCCCCAACGGCCAGGTGTGCCTCTTGCAGAGCGAGCCCTTGCGCAGCACCACGCCGGGTCACGACATGGCAGAGGCACCCCTGGGGCCAGTCTCGCCTCGGCCAGCCTGCCTTTCGCTGTCTCTGGACTATCAACTTCCTTCAGTGGAAGAAATCTAAATACTGAAAAACCACTGACAGATACTTTCTTGTAGCTTTTCTTTCTAAGAGAGGACAGAATGAAATCCTAGTAGGTTCGATTGCAGTGAAACTGGGATTATCCTTCCAAATGAATTAAATTGCGAAGGCAAGCTCAAAGGAGATAGCACCCTTTGTTTACTTCGCTATAAACCAAGGATTATTAGATCCTTGCACGCACTTTGGACCAGACATCATCAAGATAAACACAGAAGAATAACAAAGACATCGTTCTTTTCCATTACTACACGGAGCAGTTGCTAACATCAGGCTCAGTTTAAACCAGGCTCAGAAAATGGCTTCCAAATACAGCAAGCAGATATTTCATTAAGAATTAAGTAGAAAATCTAGCACTCTGGAAGACATACCTTTGCATGAATACGCATCCAGCGGCTGTAAAAAGCATGCTTACAAAGGCGAGATGCACGACCCATCTCATCTTTGCCGGTTGTAGCATTAATAACTTCAAGACCAGTGTCTCCTACTGTCCAGTTCACGCTGAAGTTTGGTGCTTTCCCTGGCTGACGGGCTTCTGCATTGCTAATACCTGAAAGGAAAGCTTGTTTAATGACAATAGTAAATGCTAACTCTTGATTTTTGTTTTTACTGAGGAGTAAGCGATACAGCACAGCTACTGAAATCACGCTGCTAAGCTAAGACTGCTGTCTGACATGCGGATCTGTTATTCCAAGGACATTCTCCTGCAGATTTTTCACTGACTCGTGGAAATACCACCGTGCACACATCTCATTCTCATCCTGGCTGAAGTGCTCTCTCCTCCTGTCCTTTCTAGCAGGGCAAGCATGTGAGAAACCAGCCTCCTCAGCGGGGGGGGGCTGCGGAGAGGTCTGTGGCAAGGGTCCGTGGGGACAGTGACATGAGCACCTTGTCACATCCGTCTCAGGAGGATCTGGACTTGCCTACAGGGCAAACCAGTGAACTAATTATTAACCTACAAATAATTCTGAAGCAGAAAGAAAAAGAAGTTGCTCTGCTCCTGCACAAGAAACCTCTGCTCTCAGAGCTCACTCAGTAGCAGGACAAAGCAATTGTAGGAAAAAGCAGATACTGTAGATTTTGACAGGTGTAACTCTCCAGTCAACTCCCTTTCACTCTGAAGTTGTAAAAATTTAGGTGAATATTGCTTATCTCATTTCAAAACGGGTATGAAACTACAAACCCTTGTCATGTTTCAACACTCAGTTACAAAGCCAACAACTTTGGATGGCAATCTTATTTGGAGAGGTCGTGCTTATTTAGAAGTGCCTACAACGTGCTTTTTCACTCTCCCTCATGAAAATGGAGTTGAGTCAGAGCAGTGGCACGAGATGGTATAGGATGCCTCGCAAACTAGGGATCTATTTCCTCCTTCTTATGGACTCTGCCGGGCACAGTGTGACCAGCACAGGCAGCGGCACTGATGCTGTGGGCATCCAAGTTAAACAAAATGAGCCCCATCCTCAGCATCCTCCGCAGAAAGCCAAAACCAGCAGACATTTGAGTCTTTCAGCATAGACCTGGCTGTGCTTGGCTGCCACCCCACTTTACGTGCCCATTGCTACTTACAGTGCCCAGGAATGGCAAACCGCAGGACTCAAGAGAGAAACATGGATCATTTTGCTCAGATATTAAATTGCGTGACACCTCTCAAATACGGCTTCACCTCTGCTGATGGAGAAGAAAAGCCACCAGAAGTCTAACCCCAGTGCGAAGCAAGGCTGGCTGGCTGCCTGTGGCAGGATTTATCCCCCCACGGCACCCCAACAGAGATGCCCCGTGTGTAATGACTGCGGTACCGTGCTTGAAGATCCCAGCAGGCGCTGCCATCCACGGGCAGCTCCTCTCCCGCATGGGCAGCGGGACGGCACTTGCAAGCAGCAGCCAGGGCCAGGAGTTTGGGTTGTGTGTGCTATAGAAAAGCTGAGGAGCACATCGGATTTGATCCTGCCATTACAGGCGTGGCAAAAATCTACCCTTAAGACGTCTCAGTTGTCTCACCAGGAGAGAACAAAGGAACAGGGCGATTTCTTCTTTCCAATCAATAAAAATCCCATTTTTACTTTAAGGCAACTCTCACTGAGAACCTATTTCAAATCTACTCTGAGGTTATGCTAGGTCCTACACTTTATAAAATCTATCAAATTGGTATAAATCAAACATAAGCATTGCAGCAGGATGCACTTCTTGCTGATATTTGAAACACAGTCTAATAAACAAAGTTAAGCCAACCCTGCACCCGAGCGCAGGACTGGCTCACTTGGCCCGGGTCTCTGGGCCCAGCGCTGAGAGCGTGAGGCCTGGGAGGTCTGAATGACACAGTGAAATTCAGTTTGCTTGCTATAATCAATTCCTCGTTTCATAAATAAACCAACATTTTGAAATATTAATCATACTGAACTTCGTGTTGAATTTTTACACCTGGTTTATGTCAACCTGGTCACTATGACTGATAACCAGTAATTAAGTGAATAAGTAAATCATAAAAAATAACACTACCATTCCACATTGTCTTAAAATACAAGTTGAAAAAATTGAGAATCAGAACAAAAGTTTCCTGGAGAGCTCTTTTCTGATTTCTTTTAGGAGAGGTGCATGCAGGAGCTGTAATACAGCAGCATGCCACGGATCTACACCCACTGATCTGTAAATCAGTGAGAGCAGGGACGTGGGACCCACACACTGACCAGCCCGGGAGGGCAGACAGTGGTCCCTGCTGAGCAGGTACCATCAAGAATATCACTCAAGCAATGCTGAAGGAAGACCCAGCAGGAATAGGGAGTCGAAAAGTCCTCATCACAACAGCTGTGGTCCTTCCGAGGCGTTGGCAACGAACATGTGCATCACACCTCCTGAAAACGGGAGCTGGTCACGCCCAACACAGCTTGTCTTGTGCCACTGAAGTGCAAACGCTGCCGCTCCGAGTCACACAACACAAGGCTTGCACCTAAACCCCTAATAAATTGTAAATTTTGGGTGCACACAAAACGAATCTCAACTCTGAGTCTCCAAAAGCATGTAAAATCAGGCAGCTTTGTGAAGCTTATGTGAAACAGACCCCTGCTGACAAACCTCTTAATCAAAAATTGATTCTACCAAAACCACCGAAGCAAGAGGGCTAAGAAATTGCCACCACATGACAGGCAGGTCAGTCATATTTTTTCTTTATTTTAATGACATCTATATTATTGCTTTTGTTCCCTATACTGCTGGACAAGTACAGGTATCAGCTATAGTTCATCGAGTACTACAAAACAGCATTTACTCCTGCTCTATCAGCTACTCAGGCACTGTGACATCACAAACCAGGTATCAGCTACTCAGGCACCTGTGACATCACAAACCAGGTATCAGCTACTCAGGCACCTGTGACATTCCAAGCACCCACACAAGCAAATCAAGTAAAGATGAGGAAGCTGAACATCCAGTGTGCATTACATTTCCATGGCAATTATACAATTGCATTCCTTAGGTTATTTTGATGAACTAAATAAATTACGAAAAAAGAGAATTTCAAACAGACTTAAATAACAACGCCCTGTTCAGCTGCTTAATTATCTGCATGAACCCTGTAGAGATGGCCTGAAGGTGGATCACGGGTACCACAGACAGGGAATAAAGGTCATCTCAAAAGCAAAGCATCTGATCACACTCTAGGTGGAGCTTACCTTTCCCCTCAAAATCTAGACATGAACATAGCACGATAAGCTGAAACTAGTAATGGGACAGAAAGCTAGGATAGAAAGTAAAATATTTTATTCTCCTTTGAAAACTGACATAACTAAGCTATTTAGAGAACATCGCTCAGAACTTATTGTTGAATATTATTATAATGGGGTATAATAAGCAAAAGCAAAGGTCACAGCTCTTTGTGCCAGTGCTTATATAAATAATAAAGCTTGACAGTTCTTTTGAGGACAGAGCTCAAAAAAGCTTCATTAAAAAAGGACATAGAGAGCTGAAAAACACCAGTGTGAACGGGAGGACAAGGTACCAAGGAAACAGCCAAAAAAAAAAAAAAAAAAAAAAAAATCACCAAAGGTTCTGCTGAAGGATTTATTTTTGTTAAAAAAAAAACCCAAAAAGGTAGACAACAGTCAGAGAAGTGCTGAGGCATGAACATTTATAATAACCACTCTTGCTGTGGTGATTGAAGTCTTCTTATGTACAAAAACCGAAAGAATGTTTTGCAAAAAGGTTGGGTGGGTCCCCAGGCTGGAGCCCCTCTTCACAGGCAACGTGCCAGAGGAGCCACCTCCAGTTGAGGTGCCAGTAAAAATAGTTCCAAGATATGCCTATGAAGTAAGCAAACACCAGTTCAGCACCCAGACAGTATTCGACCGCATTCAAGGAAACTAAAGATGAGGCAGCAGGAGCAGCACTCGTGGTATATAACCTCTCGTCACAAACCACACAAGTTCTCCAGAACTTCTCCAGAAAGGTGGCCAAAGAGACTCCAATCTTTAAGGAGTTTAGAGGTGTGCCAGGGAGCTACCAGCCAATAAACATGACATCTGCACCAGGAAGGCTGCAGGAACTATGATCCCACACTACTAGGTACAAATGTAAATACAGCAATACTGTGGAGGACTCCACAAAAAACTGCCTTTTGTAACTGAAGACTGGAGGTGGCCAGTGTGACAGAAATTCTTAGAGAGCCCAGCAAGTAGAAGGCCTGTCTGTTCAATGTGGACCTTAAAAACAGACTTAATAGACACCTGGATGAAGACAGTCTCCTTGGGAAGAGCCAGCACAGCTGAAGAACCTCAAGCTCTGTGCAAACCTTGATAGTATGTGTGGGGAAAAAACCGAGGTGAATAAGGTTGGTGATGATACTAAATTATTTAAGAATATTAAGAGAAGAAATTGCAAAGAGTAGCAGAAAAAAACCTCACAGCACTGGGTGACTGAGCAACAAAAAGGCAGATGAAATTCCTCACAGATAAATATTAGGTAATACATATGAGGAAAAAGCAAAGCAATTTTGTATAAGGAGTGGTGGACTTGGAGCTGGATATTAGCATTCAGGAATGAGGTTTTAGTTTCTAATACTCAGTTCTACCAAAAGATCAGGTCAATGATCAACAGTAATCAAAGGAAGCAAAGTAAACGTTAGGAATACTGAAGGATCACGGAACTGAACAGAATATCATGGTGCCACCATATAAATAAGTACTGCTGCTCTATCAGGTGCTGCTCCAGCCTCACCAGCTCAAAAACATGATTGTAAAATGGAAGGGATGATCCTTATGTGGAAGGGTCTCCACGCAAGGAACAGCAAAGCAGACTTTTCAACTTTCAAAAAATAAGACATGTAGGAATATCGCAGCTATAGAAAACTGAGCGTCACGACAAGTGCCACGACAACTGCTTGTGGCCTGTATCATACAGAGCGCTGAGAAACATCTAATGAAATTAGCAGAAAGGAAAGTCCATGGCACAAATCTTTACATGTCCTACAGTCCTCCTTACTAAAGGAGGCTGCGGATGGTAAAAAGTTTAAACGAGTTCAAAAAACAAAACCAGGAGTTCATGAATGACAGATCCATGAAGGATTTCTAAACACAAGGACCTTACTACCTGACTCAGGATGTCCCTGATCCGCAGATCCCTGCTGTGATTCTCAGGAGGTACCTGCAGAGGCTTACTATTTCCTTTTTCTTTTCACTGCCTAACTACCTGTGGAAAAGCATACCGTGCTGGATGGATTGTATCTTAACATCTTGGTCTTATCTAAGCCAGCTCTTACGCTGGTGACAGCAGATGTGACCCTGCTGCAGGATGTTTCAGCCAAGAACCAAAATAGGAAATACCTGTCAGCAGCACCATGAGGAACAGGTCAAAACCACCACCAACATCATTTCTGACAATACTCTGGTAAGACAGGAAGGTCTAGAGAAACTAAAGCATAAGAAAACTATCAACTGACCAGACATTAAAACAGGGAAAACTTTGCATTTTCTCTCTTGTATTTAATGACTTCAGCTCTCCAGGATTTTCAAGGGCTGATTCTCTGATTGCTGAGCTCTGCCACCCTACTTCCACCCTGGGTTAACTCCTTCGTGCCCACCTCCTGCAACGGCTTCCAAAAGAGTCTCTGCAGATCACCCTGCAGACTGGCACTTTGTTATTGGCTGATGTATACAATCAATCATCCACATTCTATTTGATTGAGAAACTGACCCCTTTTCAGATTATTCTAGAAATTCACAAGATTCGAATGTGTCTTCTCTCCAAGTGAGCTGGCCAATTCTCAGGGAGAGCTCACGTGCCCTCAGTGCTGCAGGATGCTAAGGGGATCCCGAAAGGTTGGGCCCTGCAACCAAAGGGCTTCCAAGAGTCAGCACGGGGAGGGAGTTTTCTACTAACATACAGGTTTCCCGCATCCCCTAGCCGAAAATCAGCTACTCTGATATGCATGTTTATATTTGACTTGCTGGGAAAAGGAGGTATAAGTAGAAAATCTCCTATGAGGAAAGAAAGATGATTAAAAAGAAAATTTTTAGCAATAGATAACAATAACTCAGTCTGACCTAATGCAACTGTCCCTCCAGACATAAAACTTGTTTTATGAGACCAAAAAACCCACAGTTTTTACAGTACTTTCTCAGTTAAACATGTGAGACAGTGGAAAAGACAGCTATTTCTCTTCTAGTTAATCCTCTGGTAGAAACGAGCCACCATCACGCAGTTGTGTGTGTGTACCAGGAGGAACACAGAACTGGGGACAGGTACTTCTGCAGTGCTTATCCCAGGTAAGAATACACTGTAAAATGTGTGAATCAAAGAGCAGATGGGTAGCTACATAAATGCCCCAGCTGAATCCAGCAGCATGGGTCAGAAGACTAGCTTGCAAAACTTAACCAGTAGAAAAAAAAGAAAAAAAAAAAATAAATCTATCAACATAACTCTCCAACCAACCTCCCAAATCAGCTTCTCGTACAACTTTGAGACATGTATTTTCATGAAAACTCAACAGCTGAAAACACTTCTGAACTCTCTCTGCTGCTCAGTGAGTCCCAGCTGAACTGTTTAAACAGATGGTGCTAGTTCATGGCAAATAGGTGATATCAATATTGCAGAAAGATAATTTTTAAGACAAGGTACTATTATGTGTTGTGAAAAGGATAAGAAAAACTCCTCCCACCCCACCTGAAACCTGCTGTCTTGAAGAACTGATAAAAATTCCCCCAAATCAGGCAGAAAAAGTCCATAGATCAGCTACTATGGCCATATAACAATTTAATATTTGGTGCTGTGAGTGTTGCAACTGTTACTTGCTAATACAAGGACAAATACATTACTTCACATTTTAATACGTTCTGGCTTAGGGAATCCTTATTAATTGCGTTCTTATCTAAAGAAATGCTGGCTGTTCAATATGCTCTTTTCTCCACTCCCTCCCTAAATCTATTTTAAAAATTCATGTCAAACTTTAAACATGCTTTAAACTACTGAGCTTTTTTTTTCCCCCTGGAAAATAAACAGACACATGCCAAAAGCCAAGCTCTACAGAACAAAGCAATGCACGCAACAGAGGAAAGATAAGAGATTTCAGTTTTAAAGCTTTCACAGCATTCCTGTAACTAGCAGTTTTAGAATTTAAGACGCTTCAGAACTTTCCTTTGAAAGTCACGGCTCAATTAGGAGTTATGAGCTGTTAATTCAAACACTGCCATTCCTCTTAGCCCCACTAGAGCCTAGGATCAGCGCAATGCCAAAGAACAGTACTTAAATTTTCAACAGCAGATGCAAAAGACAACCGCTAACTACACCAGCTGGGGCTTGCCATATTGCTGTCTGTCAGATATATTTAATACTCTATTAAAAATATTCCCCAAGAATGTGCCACTGGGCTCTGAATGCAGCATTTCTGCATTAACCTACAAAGTGGAAATTAAAATTATCATTGGGTCATGCAAACAAGTTGGGTGCCATGCTAATTAAAGCTAATGCTGCATCCAACAGAGATTGATGGTAAAAAGAAAATACAACCAACGGCAGCTGAGATGCTCTCTCCATCCATTTTTAGTTGGTTGTTGATCTAGAATTTGTGAACCAAATGTGTCTATCTTGGCATACTGATTAATGACGGCTGTTCAACAAATATCTGCAATGGCAAGAGAAGTGACAGTGAGAGCTAACACACTATTTCATGGGTGGGAAGAGGTTTCACTAAGCCGGGGCCTTCAACTTGCCTCACATATTGCTAGGGTATGCTCCAGACAGCAATTATGTGAACCCGCATCCAAAGGTTCATACTCTAGTTCTTTCCACCTTTTAACTCACATAGGGACCTTGCTATGGTATTTCTGACCAAGTAACTACCATAGATTTAGACCATAACTTCTCTGTTGTAACCAGAAAGCAGTTTACTCACAGTACATAATTTGCAAGGTTTTGAGAACTGCAAAATCACATTGCTACTGGAACAGACTTAGTTACCGGCACGGCCTTCTCCATTAGATACTTGCCACTAAGTAAAGGTCTGTTGAGTGTATAAAGAGGTGGTAGATCTTCTATCTCTGCTATCCTCTGGTATACGGCTCTGGATAGATGATCCCCATGATATAAACTCCCCAAGATGATGCTAGAGAAGTAAATTGGCTCCACAAAGAGGCTAAGTAAGGCTCCTTGAATACCCAATACGTTCCACCTAAGAGGGAGGGAAAAACAAAACAAAACAACAAAAAAAACACTTTCTTTTTAATGGAACAAGTAACATCTGCCGGACATAATAGCAGTCAATCACAACGGATCAGACTTTCAACCCTTCCTCTTGACTAGCACATGACTATGGTAGCATAGCTGTGACACCTGCCAGAATTTCAGAGATCAGCTTATGGGATGCCCAGCGAAATCCCGAGTAAGATGACCTACAGCAACAGGTCTGCTGTCAGCATCCACTGCAGAAGCAGACTCCAGAACTTTACTTCCCCCCTAACATGTCTGGTGATGCATTTTCCAGCACCCTAATGCCAGCGATGGACAGAATCATTCAATTGGAGAAAGGCAAACTGTGAGATCCTCAGTCAGAAACAGTAGCTGATGCCTCCAAAAGACACCCAGCAGTGGGCAAACCGTCCTTCCCAGAATGCAAGAAGGGTTGTGTCTGCAAGACCTCAGCACCTCAGCACCACAAGGGAAAGCTTGTCCGTGACACCCTAGCCAAACTATCCACATCCCGCTGCCAGAAAGGACGGATGTAGTTGCTTTCAATATCCACGGGCAGGGAGAAAACTGAATCTGAAAACTGAAAACATGCAAAGAGTGCATATTTGCTCGCTTTAGCTGCTTCATAGACTCCAACCATAAATCCCTACCTGCACCACTCTGACCTACCCTGGATCGGGCCCGGTGGCAGGGATATAGCAAGCCTAGGAGCAAAATACTCAAGTGGTTTTGTAGCTGTGTTCGTTTGATCAAGTTTTGGCTCTCCATCTGTATGTAACAGTCACACAAAGTACTTTTTAAAACCTCCAAGTCTCCTGCAGAGTATTTCACTGTCCTTGTCTTTGAGGTTTACTAGCAAACAGCTTGGCACTGTTAAAATAGCATACTTGAGTACAACTGCAGCACCCAGACACAAGCAGCAGGAAGGTTTCTTTGGTGCTTCAGTAAAAGGGATGAGCACAATGGAAACCCATACAGAATGGTTATCCTTATGAAAAGGCTCATCCTAAACCACACTGCCAGGTTCCCCCAGGGCGACAGGGAACTCTGGTATTGCTACCAGTGTTTCTTGCAGCTCGTGCTGGGGTGGCATGGCTACACATCATCGTCAGTTCTGCCTAGAAACTACACAGCACAACTGCTTCACTGCTGCAAAAACTGAACTACACATTTTGGCTACAAGACTTGCAAAATGGGTTTTTTTTTTTTAAAAAAAAAAAGGGTAAAGAAAAATTGCAATCCAAGGAAACAACTTCTTTGCATATCTTTACTGAGGGTGAAAATGGAGGCAATGTGCATTAGCTTACTCACCTGTCATTAAGAAAGCTGGCCCTAATGATAAGGTATATTTTACATTGAATAAAGGCGTATTTTGTATAACACTGAAAACGCAATCAGAGACCAAACGTCAGAGTAAAGATATCAAACGAAAAATTATTGCTTCCCAGGGCCAAGATGCCTTTCTAAGGACCTTACCATGACTAGAACTTTGTAAGCACAGAGGTATTTTACATGCTGAATTAACAGCATTTTCTTGTTATTTGCAGTATTACCTGCATCAAGCATAGAGAACCATACGAACTGCTACAGATAATATTAGGGAAGACTAAGAATTCAAGACTAAGCATTGCAAACTGGGGTCTTACAAGTGTATCTGAAACTTGCAGACATACGAACCAAGCTTCCTTCAGTGAGGCACATCATGTTTTACTTTTCATGAACCGTACTTGAGTGACAGATGGACATTTTTAAGAAGGCCAAAGCGTTCCTCTGGCAAGCCCTAGCTCCCTAAACGAAACCTTTGCCAGATCCTTTTCCTTGCTTCAGCCTCCAGTATTTCCAGAGCTTCTGTTTTGCTGCTTCCTCCCACACTTGGTGACCTTCTCTGGCACAGAAAATGAAAGCTGAAGTTTGTCTCACTCAACTTCTTTTGATTAAAAGCGGAGCGTGGACACCTGAAAAAGCTTCTGCGAGGTGAACTGCATGAACTGGTATTACAAGAGTGACTCTGTGCCTGCCCACAGGCCTGCTGTTTTGCTGGGGTGTGCTGCATCATGGTTACCACTGCGGTACGTGCTCACGAGCGCTGGGCTCAGAGCAGCTGCCTTGCTGCAAGGACAAGGTTTGCAGAAACCATTCACACAACCAAAGCCTCAAGCTCTTAATACTGATTAGACTCATAAAACTAGCTTTACGTTTCAATTGTTACAATAAAAATAACATACCTATAGAAAGGTATACATTGCCCTCTACAACTACCTGAAAGGAGGTTGCAGAGAGCTGGGGATGAGCCTCTTTAACCAAGTAATGAGTGATAAGACAAGAGGGAATGGCCTCAAGTTGTGCCAGGGAAGATTTAGACTGGATATTAGGAAGTATTTCTTTGCAGAAGGGGTTGTTGGGTGTTGGGAATGGGCTGCCCAGGGAGGTGGTGGAGTCCCCATCCCTGGAGGTGTTTAAGAGTCGGGTCGACATAGCGCTGAGGGATCTGGTGGAGTTGGAAACTGCCAATGCTAGGTTAAAGGTTGGACTAGATGATCTTCAAGGTCCTTTCCAACCTAGATGATTCTGTGATCCTGTGATTCTCTGTGTATCAGAAACCGGCAGTAGCGCAGAGATAAAGATGAAACCCAACTGCAGATTGTAACAGAGCCAAAGGGAAGACTGCATAGACTTTCCTGTTGCTTTTCTAAACTGTACGTCTTTCTGTCAAACTAATTCCTCACTTCTATTAGCACATACACTAAAATCCACCTTTATAAGCTGAGAAGCTACACCAATACCACACATCAGGTTTTGAAAGGCCACAGGCATTGCCTCCTGAAATGGTAAAACTGCCTTTTCCTTCCAGTTTACAAGCATGAATTGTCAGAACACGTGCCAACAATGGCTGTCAGTCTAGTACTAAAGTTTACTGAAACCACAACTTCTTTTGAAGTTAATGGGCCAGATTCTGTATTTCACTACAAACCGTGAGGTGCAGAGCAGAAAGAGCAAAATTTATTACAGAAAACTTCAGTAAAGCCAGTGTTGCCTTTCCAGTGAAACAATTAAGCAGAGGTTTTTTTCTTCACATTAAAAATAGTATCAGAAAAGGGTTAAGTAACTGAAATGACTTAGATCCAGGTTACAAACTCAAACCTTTCAAGGCTCAAATGTAGTTTATAACACAGAAACGAACCTTCCCACACTGCAGGAGAGTGGACATAGACCCTGGCTGTGGCACAGTACTCATTTAGGAGCACCTGATGGCTCAAGAAAGCAGTAACAGAAGACAACTCTCCCATCACTAATTCAGCAGTTTAAATCTCTCCTGCACCAGCCATGGGCAAAAACACAGAGCTCCCACATAAAATGACCTGATCTCAAATAAGTCTTTGTGGGCAGACCACAGAGCAGACTGGACCCATGCAGTACCTTTTCTCACCATTAAAACAGGAAAATGGCACCATGTTTGCAACAGAGAAAAGCACTAAAGCATAAGCAGGAATGCGGCATCAGTCAGTGGTGATACTGAAATGCCTAAAGGTGCGTAGACAAGAGATTTGCCAAAGGGGAAGAACACCTCAGCAAGCAGGGAGACACCCTCCAATGTAAAATTTCTCACTGGGAAAATCCGAGACGCTTGTCTTAGCGAGCATAAAACCAATGCCTCTCATGACAGTATTTTACATATTCTGAGTGTTCTGGTTTTAAGCTACTACAAGAATTTTCTTTCACAACCTTTAAAAAGCTTCAAAGCAAAACTAACATTTAAAATACAAGCTTTTCTATTGATATAAAGCATGAGCCACAGGATTTAGGTCCAGACTGCCAGGACTTACATACAGGTGCCTTGATTTGAGCTGGGGGCCTAGGTCTCATTGCAGTTAATCACGATGTACTCAGCAGCTGAGTATGACCATGGTGGTTGGGCTGAACAGTTCTCCATCATCGAGTCAGCCGTCTACTGCCAGGGAAGCTGGGGCACCTGGCGGGGATGGGGATACCTGCGGCCAAACACCAGCTGCATGTTCAGCCACGTGCTTCTTTCAGCTTCAACTCTGCAGTTCTGCAAGCAATGCACGCTGCAAGGAAAGGCAATCTGACACGATGCCAGAAAGTTCAAGCAAAGATGTATTTACTCATCCTGAACTGGCCTTTCTCTTCTGAGCTGCCTTTTGTGAGACAGACCATTCAGAGGCACCAAGTGGTTTGATTCACTGTCTACCAGGGGTTTGCTGAGGTGATGTTTAAGCCCTACCATGTTTGAGGAGGCAACAAGATTTCTCAAGCTCTTCTAGCAATAATTAGAAAAGAACTTAAGCTTGAGAAGAGAAACAAAAGCTGAAAATCAAAACCACAGATCTCCTTTTTCCTCAGACAGGCTAGCCAACACACTGCAATAGCCCTTACTAGCGCCTGGATTAGGAGGTTCAGTGTTCCCAACACTACACGTATGAGCTACTGATGCTTTTCTGGGACAAGGAAAAAAAAAATATATACTTTTATTTGACTATCTGGCCACTGAACAGCTCCAAACAGTTAAAAAACATAAGGAGGATGACAGTCAAAAGATGCCATAATCTGATGCTGCTATAAAGTGCGAAGCTGCATCCCATCATTTCCCCAGTGCCAAGCCTGACTGAAGAGGATGTGCCTATCACCACCTCAATCCCCCTCAGCCTGCTAATTTTATTGCTTGTACAGCTCTCCGTAAAGTCAGATCAGTGACATGAATCAAGTTTTTTTAAACAAAAACCCAATCCCCTGGCCTTGTATTTTGAAGAGGCAGCTCCTCTAGTCCAGTTTACAGCACAGCTCCACGAACAGCTGCGGGACCACTGCTGAGAGGCAGGGAGATGCACAGCACAGGACGGATGCAGCACCAGGGCACGGGTGCTGGGCATCTCCTAAAACTCCTTCTCCATCTGACAATACACTACCGAAAGCACGTTTCCAGCTGAAAGTTAGCTTGCTTTTAGAAAGGAAATAGGCACTGGACAAATGATGCTTTTTCCTTCAGATAATCTGACTTCAGCGGGGCAATTCTGCCGGGCAAAATGATGCAACGTGGAGCAAACTGCATGAGGAGCAATAAATTACATCTGGTCTGACCAATATACAACATGTATCCCTTTATTATTCCTCTCCAAACTCCTTATTATTTCATATATTCATATATTCACTGTTTTCTATGAGGAAGAAGTAATTCATAATTACACAAAACTCCCTTATTTGGTACCACATTTATTGATTTGTTAAGAAATTTCCATCAAAATTGTACCAGCAGACCATCTTTTTTGATACAGTCTTTTTCTTACATAAAAACTCTGCTTTTCATTGAGGTTTTTTTTGTTTGGCATGAAAAGTTTCAGCCATCTTAAAAATCTCAGGTGTGAACCAAAAACTACTTCAATTCAGAAACACTGCTGAGATGTCTCCCTGGGAGTACAGCTTGGGGTGCCTCGTATCCCCACCTTGCTCTACAGTTCACAGTTCCCCATGCACACACAGCTACAGCGAGACCAAAAGACCAAATTTTCCCTGTCACCAAAATTCTTCCGTGTCCTCTATCTCATCTGTGACGTAATCTTGTGCTCGAGCATCCAGGGAAATGCTCTTTCAAAGCACTACATCTCACCACCTTTACGGACTAGACCCCAACAGTGACCTTTGCAGATCTGTGCGCATGAATTGTGTTCAGCTCCTGACTATTTACACAGAAAATACTCTGTGTAGTGTGTTCACCTGAGGTTTTATAGATGAGCACTGCACTGGGGAAATCTGAATTTTACAAATTTATCATACTCAGTGGTTTCCTTATTCTATATTCCCCACTTAGATTTTATTGGTAACAACCTGGAGGATGGATGCACTTTCTCAACGTTTCTGCTGTTCTCAGTCACCTACATTAAAAAAAGAGGGCAGAGAAACCAGAGACCAACACCAAATCAAGATGAGTCCTCTCTTCCTTGCCATGTTGTCACATTTCTGCTTTAGACTACCATGTGCTCAGAGGCAGCTCAGCATATCTGCAGGGGTTTCCTGAAAGGTCTATTGCTTTCTTCATGACATACAGCTGATTTCACAACTCTCAATACATGAAAAGGTAAATAAAATTTGACTCTGAAGCAACACTTCCACAGAGTGTGCTACTGCACCTCTTGCAAAAAAAAAAAACAAACCAGGCTGGAAATACACACTTCAGGTAAAAACTCTCCTCTGAACTTTTGAAACCCAAACTGCATAGAAATTCTGTTATTTGCACTATTTTAGAGAAAACGCAGAAATGAGGGGAGCCTAACAGCAGTAAGCACTAAAGTTTGGTGTTGATATCAAACGTCTTAGCATCACTTTCAATAATTTTTATGCAGACAGCAGCATGGAGGAGGTGAGTCACTGTGCGTTGCATTTACAATGGTGTGCACGAGGAACTGGTGTCAGAATTCATCTCAGGAGAATGAACAGTCTCCTGCAATTACCGAAATGAGGCAGACTGAAAAACCTGACGAAAACAAGTGTTTACATTTCAAAGAGCTGCTCTTATTAATATAATTTATAAACAGCAATGACTATGAACAAAGGAAAATTATTTAGTAGGCCTTCTGCTTATGACAAGCTTTTACTTGCAACTGATGGCAAGGGAGAGGTGTCAATGTGTGACAACATGTCAGACTACCTCCAAAAAAGCATTTTACCTCCTTATATGCATCTCCTGCATGACAGAGGCACACAGCTCAGATGGCAGCTGTCTCAGGAAGTAATCTCCCAAAGGCAGGCTTGGCTCACCGTGACACCAACAAGATTTCAAGGTCTTTCAAATTGCGACACAAACCACGAGCTCCCCTCGACCACTGTGCGTCCGAGGTGCGGGGCAATTTGCTTCTTACAACGAAGATGTTGGAAGCTGCAGACCCAGGGGCTGCTGCTAGCTCTAAACAGAAGGTGCTCGAGTTTGCAGTAGCCATGCTTGTGGGTTTTCCTGCGTGCTTCTGGTTTCCAAGACTGCTGCCATCAGCCTGACAAGTTTGATGCTGGCAGCGTCCCCAGGGATGCTCGCAGAGCCCTGTGGTGGCCTCCACCTCTGTAGCTTGGTGACAAGCATTTGTCTGTCTTTGCAACCATGTTCGCTGTGGTTCATCATTCATGTGCAGGGACACTTCTGCTCAACTTCAGCTCAGACCCACACTGGGCAGGTCATGATCTGCTGGCTGGGGACACCCATCTAGCTGGGCTTCACTCTCATCACCTGGCAGAACGAACTGGCAGAGCTGACTTCGTTCAGTAACTGCAGTTTGGTTTATTTTCTGATTTTAAATCTGATTTCTCTTTGTTTCCTTAAGAGATTAACTGAATCTCTATGATCAGTCCCTGCCTTTCAGGAGCCACAGCATAGAGAGGCAGCAACATCTTTACGTGGAGTCAGAGCTTCTTTTACATCAAGTGGTCGGTCAGTGGCCCACACTATAAATCAGTAAGTGCAAGCAGTCCATGGTCTCTGACAGTAGCACTTCTTGCAAACATCTTTTTATTTATCATGAGGTCAGATGTGCAGTTACAGACAAGAGAATCTGTTTTCCCTTGTAGCTGTACCTAGGCTGGCAACCACACAGCTCAGACTTGTCCCAGCTTTTCTGGTGTTGCCTGGATTTGCTGTATATCAGTGAGCCTGGGTCAAGGCTCAAGGTCACTGGTTTGAGAGGTTACATGATGCTACATCTGGTTATTTAGATGCTACACCTTGGGTAGTAGTTTCCTACCACTTTCCCCCCATTTTTTTAGCTAGGTGTCACACAGCCACCACGTATCAAAGGGAATACATTCACATCAGCCACTGCCACTTGGGTTAAGAACTGCTCTTTCTATTGCTGTTCAGAAATCACACTGGCTCTGTCATGGAGCTTGCCACTTAGAAATAACTCTCAAAGACAGATGCATGGGCAGGGACATAGCTGCAGAACATGCATGAGTGAGCATGCGTAGGATTTCAAGACGTGTTTGTGTGCAACTTCATCAGTCTCAAAAAACTAAGTGGTAGGGTCAAGATGACAAAGCCATTGGGGAGATAAAGAGAAAGACTGAGTTACAAACTCCCGTTTGGATTTCCCACTCTGAATAAGCACAAAACAAGGCCAGTGCATGGGCATGCCATGCTCTTTCACACAAAAGGTGATCAGAAATAATATTTTCCCGTCTTTAGAGAAGAGCACCAATTATTTCCCCTTTAACAACTCGCCCTAATGTTAAAGCTCTTCTCAATTCCTACAGCCTTCCTACCAATGAAGTGGGGTGAAAAAAATATTTGCTCTTCTCAGCAAGACACTAGCCACAACTGGAACATTTCATGAGTAGTTAAGTAATTATCTGAAGCCAAAAAACTTGAATGTGGGTGGAAAAACGCATCAAAAGGAGAATGACAAAAATAGACTTCATAAAGTACCATGGAACAAGGTTAGGATACATTTAAAACAAATGCACGTATATTAATGACCCAAAACAGTTACTCTGGTCACAGAAACCACCCTTACACCATACTGCAGTGTCACCAGGCTCTAACACGCTGGGATAATCCTGTTCTAATCCTTCTGACCCAAATGGTATTACACTCACGGCCTTCCTGTGCTTCTCAGAGTTTTTCTTGAATGTTCCTACCAGGCTCAGAAGGGTGCTAGACAGCACACTGCAACAAAGCTCTCAGAGGCTGAAAATAACAGCTTGGATTATACAAATAATCCACACAGATGAGGCTGTTCAGATACAAGCAGTTTTCCTGCTTGTGCCATCCTGCACCCTGAATTTATCCATGTCTTTTCCAGGCTGGGACTGGGCACCTTTGGGAAAACTCAGTGGAAATTCACAGGGCTGAGGCATACTGGAGGACTGACGGCCAGACACTACAGAGAAATGCATTCTTTCAAATGTAAATGGACAAAACATGGTCATAAGTGTCAGGGAAATGTAAAAAAAAAAAAAAAAAAAAAAAAGAATATGAAAATTTGGGCCTCCTTACCCGTCATACAGTCTTTGTTCTGTGTCAAGGGGTTCTATTTGCTTCCTTCACTGGCACAAACAAAATTATTCCCATTAGCCCCAAGGAGAGGTGACAGCTAGCTACGCAAGCGAGAGATGGATTCTGTTCTGCATCACACAAAATCAACAAAATAGTCAAATGTGTTCTAGCTCAATAACTGTCTTCATTTTTTTTTAATTTGCACTAACAGCAACAACGACGTGATAAAAGAAGTCAAATGAATGTGGCACGATTACCATGTCAGGTGCTTGGGAAAAGTCCCTGGCATGAAGCTGGGGAATTTATTTGCTGAATTTTATTGAAAATATAAAAGAAACTCACATGTTATTTTTGTACAATTACCTTTCAGCAACCCGCTGTCCTAGCTTCTGAAAGACCCTATCTATTTATGTCAGGGAGATTTAAACTGAAGTAAAACATCTTCCTTCAGCAGAGATGCTGATTACTCGAGACAAGACTAGAGGAACAAAGCGATTACGTAACCTTCCTCGTGTATTTTTGATTCAGCATACGCAGTTCACAAGAATAGTTCCAACCTAATACACTTCATAAATTTTGAATCAGGTTAACTGTGACTTGACAAAACAGCAGAGCTATTTTAATTTAAAAAAATAACTTGAGTATCATCATCTGAAAAACTTTCTCCTCTATTTTGCAAGAACACGGAGGCTGCAAACACACAGACTCGTTTCAAAAAATTATGTTGCAACTCTCCCATACTTCTGATACTTGTTAAAGGATACTGCTGTTAAATTTTTTTGGAGGGTAATCATTTGTCCATTTATGATTTTGAACAAAAAAAGTCTTTCAATCTTTGTTAAAAAGAACAACAAAGAAGTAATTGGATAAAATATAAATAGAAGCGCTAGTATTGAAACAAAATACTTAATTACAGTAAAAATATTTAAACTAAAACTAAAATAATTTTAAAGTTAAAAATTAAAAGTGCCCATCAATTACGATTTTTTAAACGGGAACACTTTTTCCCTGTATAAAATAATACAAATCTAAATCTACCCATGGAAAATGTATGTATCTTTGACATCACAGACTGGTTTGGGTTGGAAGGGACCTTAAAGATCACCCAGTTCCAACCCCCCTGCCATGGGCAGGGACACCTTCCACTAGCCCAGGTTGCTCAAAGCCCCATCCAACCTGGCCTTGAACACTGCCAGGGAGGGGACAAGGATGTATATCAGAGGAAGTTATCAACGATAACTAATGTAATATATTTATTGTGCTGTTTTGCTAATGCTATACTACTTTAGGGGAGGGGGGAAGCATTCCTCTGCTATTTCCCAGGGATATAAATATAAAACAAAGCTGTCATGACTCGAAGCGGCTGGAGTGATAGATAATGGTTTCACCTTGCCTCTGAAGCCAGCAGAAGGTCTGACACCAATTGCAGGTGAAGGATCAGAGCTTTATCACTGGAGCTACAGCCACCCCCACGCTACATCTAAGCAATGAAATAAGCCAATCAATAACGTGCACGTTCACTGCAGCTATCATGCAACCTTCCTTCCTTGTTCAGCAATAGAAAGTAATACCAAAGAAAGTGATAATTGGGTATCTCACCTCGCTATCTTGTCACTGCAGGACATGGTAAGTAGCCTTTCTCCTTGCAATACGCCATCCCACGTCTGGATAGTGGTAGTAGAGCGCACGGGGATGGTCCCTTCCCCAGATTCTATTTTTGTCCGTAGCTGTCCTCTCGCTTTGCGGTTTGGATGCCTGTCCCCTTGATCTAAATGACAAAAACCACTTACAATCAGCTGAGAAACATTCTCTGTGTGTTTTACAGATAGCATTACAAGGAGAAGAGTTGAATAAAGGTATTTGCCCACGTAACTGCTGTCTTGCATAACAATTCCTATTGCTCCTTGCAAGTTAGCTACAGCATCGGCCATCTCTCGCAAACACAGTCTTCTAAAACACACTTGCAATTAAACCAAGCTTTCCCTGAAGGAGCAGTAGGCAGCAGGTAGCTCTCCAGTTCTGTTCTGCGCGCTACAGCGTTAGGATGAAGTTAACGGACAGCTCAAGAAAGGGGCAGGCAGACACCCACCGTTAAAAGCTGGGAACAGCGAAGCGGTTTGGTTAGTTCTGTACAAACATTTGCTGACTCACTGGCTTTATCTCAGCTAGCATTCAGCCTCTTCAAGACCACATGGTGGATCAGTCTATACTTAACTTCTACCACACAGGAAGAACAGCTCAGAGTTTTTTTTTTTTTTGAAGAGATCTTTGTCTAACACACATCTACACTAAAAGGAAAGAAGACACCTAAATTTTATCTGTGCCACTTGTACATGCTCAGAGAATACTTTAAACTCCCTTGCTTGAGTAGGGCTGCTGTCATACCCTCTTGTGCTGCTTCATGGGGTGAGAAGATCCTAGCGTCGCCACAGGGAGACGTGCTGATATAGAGATGAAACTGCACGTTCTCCTTCAGCTTAAACCCGCCTCGCTCCGACTTGATAAAAATGGATTTTTGTTGATCTTCTTTATTGCTGAAACAGAGAATAAAGCTAGAGTCAAAACTGACATTAACACATAAATAACCATAAGCTGGGCAGTCTTAATAGGCATTAAAAATAAACACAGAATGTCTGGAAATTTTATAGCATAAATCTAACAGCTACTACAATGAACAAAATTAAAAGACCATCAAGACAAGAAATAGAGAGTCCTTGACATCCCCAGATGTCAAGAGCTGTCAGGCACTTACCAGCAAATGAAACATCACCACCCTTTAGCCCCCTTGAGATTATTTTGATTTACATGTTTACAGTTTGCAAAATGATTCCCAATTATTTTTTTCTGTCCTCCCCTCTCATGACTGACACCTAACTGAACACATGTTTTGTTAAAGTCAAACTTTAGGGCAAAGGGCCTGGGTTCTAAATTAAACATCCTAATGCAACAGGACAAGTGTTTCACATTGAAATAATAATTCACATTGAAATGTTTTAGACAAACACCTTTTCAGCTCCGTGTGATCAGCTCATCTTCCTTTTCCCTCCAGCTTACCTTAGATAAAGCTCAAGCTGTGTATACAGAAATTTAAGCAGGCACCTGCGAGATATAATTTCCGCATGGCAATCATTTAATGCAAGACCACGATCACTCATGTATTCACCATTGATGCATTTTGTCCCTGTAGAAACACTTATTACCAGGGCATCTTTCACATCTGTACCTGCAAAACAAAATTTCAGGAAGAAGATGCAATTAAAATCACAAATAATCTAGCAAGTGATCTTCTTGCAGAACCCAAATAAGGCTCCTTTTTTTTTGTTTGCTTATTTAAAAAAAAAAAAAAAAAAGTCTTTTCTTCTGATACTTTCTTTAAAGCAAAAGCTTCACTCAGCCATACCCTCCCTGTACCAGTACAGCCTGTGGTTCTAGTGAATTCTTCATGTTGGAGTTCAGACAAGTTAGAAATTGAGAACCTGCAGGGAAAAATTGCTGCTTCAGGAAGAGTTATTAAAGCCCGAGCTCCAAAGACGGTGCTTTTTTCCTGAGCTCCAGGCAGCCAGCTAGCTTCTAGCATGTACCTTCTGGCCACCTAATGCAGATATTTACAGCAACTTTAGAAATCTGAAAGGCACTGATTTATTAAAGCAGCAACATGTTACGGAAGAGCATTAAGCCAACAACAGGAAAGGTAAGACTAGGGAATGAAGAAATTTAAATGCTTAAGCCACTGTAAAGCTTATCAGCAATATGATGCTTCTAGAAGTGTAGTTCTTGGCATTAAGTCATTCTGTACGACAGAATTAAAAAAAATATTTTGGGTGTTTTCTAGACAGAACTCTATCACACACACACACAAAAAATTCTGCATGAATTCAGAAAGACAGGTCAAAATGTTACATCTCTCCAGCAAAACTCTCAGCAAAAAAAGCCCCAACAAGACACACTAATTTCTCTGAAGCTCTCGAGGCCTCACCAGCAGAGGCAGATAGTGGCCAAGCCCTTCCAAACACCTTCTGCTGCCTTCCTCCCATAGAATAGTTACCGTGGTATGGAAGAGCAGAACCACCACTTTCAGCACACCCCAAGAGTTGAGGACACTCCCATAACCATCTGGCTGCACAATGGCAGTGCGGATACAAAGGGTCCAACTAGTAATTAGCAACGGAACGGAGTAATTTAAAAGGTAATTGAGACATGGACTGTATGAGCTCTCACTCCTGATGAAATACATAGCCTTAAAAAAAATGAACCCTAGTCCAGCGGCGCCCTCCTGCCCACAGGGCTGGAGAAGACCAGGGAGGAGAAGCAGGGAGCCACTTCACTCTCCATCACAAGGCTGTGCAATGAGCTCATCTAAGTCAAGGGGTTCCCCAGACACGTATCCATGCAAAGATGGTTTCTAATTCTGTACAAAACTATTTCTTCTGTTAATCAAAACATATTCACATGTTAATTAAGTCTTAATTCCTTGGTCACATGGCTCTTCTGGGAATTGTGGACACAGGACTGTAATTATGATAAAAACTTGTTAAATATCACAAAGCATATTAAATAAAACTAGAGCATGTTTCTCACAGTGCTTTGCATTTGGGGCTTCTTGTGGTTTGAACTCGGCCAGTAGCCAATCACCACGTGGCCAGTCGTTTACTTCCCCCCCCCCCCCCCCGGTGAAAGAGGGGAGGGGCAAAAAAAGAAATTCGTAGGTTGAACAAAAAAAAAAAAAATTTAGTAATAGTAGCAAAACAACAGTAACAATACTAAGTCCAAACGGGTAATATACAATGCAGTTGCTCACCAGCCCGCCCCCAGCAGCGATCCCGACCGCACCAGAAATCCCGCTGTGCCCACTGGGAAACGGAAACGGGAGAGCATGTGTCCCCTTATATCCTGAGCCTGACGTGCCATGATATGGAATGCTCCAACAACCCATCCGGGCCTGGCCCTCTAGCTGTGCTCCCTCTCAGCCCACGGAAAGTTAACTCCATCCTGGTTGAAACCAGAACAGTCTCCATCCCTTATTCCATACCACTGACGTCATGCTCAGGTTCCAAATACATCCTAAGGAATCGCCACCCCTTTCCCAAGTCTCACAGATTTCATTCCCTTAGTCTATCGGCGATCCTTCCAAAATGTCTACTGAGTTCATTTAGTCCATAACTTCAGGTTCCAGCCGTCATGACAGACTTTAAGGCTGGAAGAATGAGGCGGAGTTGGCTCAGTCGGTGGAGCAGGAGGCTTTGGATGTGGCACAGGGATGTTGCAAGGCACCAATTACAATAACAGGGTTATTTGACAGTCCTGTTCATTGGCTATTCTCACCTAAAATCAAATCTCCCTGAGGCACACATCAGACCTCTCCATCCTTCTGCATTACCCACCAAGTGCACCCAGGTCCTTGGGCAAAAGTAATCCCATGCATGGGTTTACCTTTACCCGATGCAGGAGTAACCCAGACGGCCTTCCCCAGCATATTTTTAATGTGCACTACAGGGGATTTATCCCCATCCACGGTACGTAGAAGGTTTGATTGAGCAGGGCCAGCTTGCTTGGCAGATCCTCTGGTGTTGACTAACCAGGTGGCTTTTGCTAAATGCACGTCCCAGTGTTTGAAAGTTCCACCCCCCATTGCTCTCAGTGTAGTTTTCAGCGATCCGTTGTATCGCTCAGTTTTCCCAGAGGCTGGTGCATGGTAGGGAATGTGATATATCCACTCAGTGCCATGTTCTTGGGCCCAGGTGTCTATGAGGTTGTTTCGGAAATTGCCCCATTATCTGACTCAATCCTTTCTGGCGT
This sequence comes from Strix aluco, assembly GCF_031877795.1. Lineage (NCBI taxonomy): Eukaryota > Metazoa > Chordata > Aves > Strigiformes > Strigidae > Strix > Strix aluco. Next base: position 44,069,018 of record NC_133936.1, read on the forward strand.
GCCATGCCGCCATAAGACTTTCTTCTCAAGGCCTGAAATGGTGTTCCGGGCAGTGGCATGGGGCACAGCATGAGTTTCCAACCAACCAGTGGCTGCTTCTACCATTGTAAGCACATAGTGTTTGCCTTGACGAGTTTGTGGGAGCGTGATATAATCAATCTGCCAGGCCTCCTCATATTTATACTTTGACCATCGTCCTCCATACCAAACGGGCTTTAACAGTTTGGCTTGCTTGATCGCAGCACATGTCTCACATTCATGGATTACCTGTGCAATACCATCCATGGTTAAGTCCACCACTCGGTCACGAGCCCATCTCTATGTTGCATCTCTTCCCTGATGGCCTGAGGAGTCATGGGCCCAGCGAGCCAGAAATTGTTCACCCTTGTGTTGCCAGTCCAGATCTGCTTGAGCCACCTTAATCTTAGCAGCCTGATCCACCTGTTGGTTGTTCTGACGTTCTTCAGTGGCCTGGCTCTTGGGCACATGAGCGTCTACACGACATACTTTCACAATAGATTCTCTACCCCAGCAGCAATATCTCGCCATCATTCAGCAGCCCAGATGGGTTTGCCTCTGCGCTGCCAGTTGCTCCGTTTCCACTGCTGTAACCACCCCACAGCGCATTCGCCACCACCCATGAGTCAGTGCAGAGGTAGAGCACCAGCCACTTTTCTCACTCAGTGATATTCAAGGCCAACTGGATGGCTTTCACCTCTGAGAACGGACTCGATTCACCTTCTCCTTCAGCAGCTTCAGTAACCCACCATGTGGGGCTCCACACAGCTGCCTTCCACCTCCGATGTTTCCCCACAATGCGACAGGACCCGTCGGTACACAGGGCACATCACTTCTCATTATCCGGTAGCTCAGTCTATGGTGGGGCCTCCTCAGCACGTGCTACCTCTTCCTCTGGTGCCATTCCAAAATCTCTGCCTTCTGGCCAATTTGTGATCACTTCCAGTATTCCTGGACAGCTGGGGCTCCCTATTCGAGCCCCTTGTGTGATTAATGCGACCCATTTACTCCACGTGGCATCAGTTGCATGGGGTGTAGAGGGGACACTCCCTTTGAACACCCAGCCCAGCACTGGCAGTTGGGGAGCCAGGAGGAGCTGTGCTTCAGTCCCGATCACCTCTGAAGCAGCTCAGACCCCTTCATATGCTGCCAGTATCTCCTTTTTGGTTGGAGTAGGGGGAGCCTCAGGTCCTCTGTATCCCCGACTCCAAAACCCCAGGGGCTGACCCTGAGTCTCCCCTGTTGCTCTCTGCCAGAGAATCCAGGTAGGGCCATTCTTCCCGGCTGCAGTGTAGAGCACATTTTTAACATCTTGCCCTGTCCAAACTGGCCCAAGTGCTACTGCATGAACTGTTTTCTGTTTAATTTGCTCAAAAGCCTGTCGCTGCTCCAGGCCCCATACAAAATCATTCTTTTTCTGGGTCACTTGATAGAGAGGGCTGACAATCTGACTGTAATTTGGAATGTGCAGTCTCCAGAAACCCACAACACCCAAGAAAGCTTGTGTTTCCTTTCTGTTAGTTGGTGGGGACATGGCTGTTATTTTAGGAATCACCTCCATTGGAATCTGATGACATCCATCTTGCCATTTTACTCCTACAAACTGGATCTCTTGTGCAGGTCCCTTGACTTTATTATGCTTTATGGCAAAACCGGCTCTCAGAAGGATTTGGATTATTTTCTCCCCTTTCTCAAAAACTTCTTCTGTTGTATTACCCCATACAATGATGTCATCAATGTACTGTAAACGTTCTGGGGCTTCCCCCTGTTCCAGTGCAGTCTGGATCAGTCCATGGCAAATGGTGGGGCTGTGTTTCCACCCCTGGGGCAGTCGATTCCAGGTGTATTGGACACCCCTCCAGGTAAAAGCAAACTGTGGCCTGCACTCTACTGCCAAAGAGATGGAGAAAAACACGTTGGCAATATCAGTCGTGGTGTACCACTTGGCCACCTTCAACTCTAGTTCATACTGAAGTTCTAGCATGTCTGGCACGGCAGCACTCAGCGGTGGCGTGACTTCATTCAGGCCACGATAGTCCACTGTCAATCTCCACTCTCCATTAGACTTTCCCACTGGCCATATGGGGCTGTTAAAAGGGGAGTGTGTCCTGCTGCTGACTCCTTGGCTCTCTAGCTGACGAATCAGTTTATGGATAGGGATCACAGAGTCGCAGTTGGTGCGGTATTGCCGTCGGTGCACGGTTGTAGTGGCAGTTGGCACCCGTTGTTCTTCAACACTCAGCAATCCCACAGCAGAAGGATCCTCTGAGAGACCAGGCAAGACAGACAGCTGTTTAATTCCTTCTGTTTGCAAGGCAGCTATACCAAAAGCCCACCAACACCCTTTTGGGTCCTTAAAATACCCTCTCCTGAGATAATCTATGCCAAGAATACATGGAGCGTCTGGGCCAGTCACAATGGGGTGTTTTTCCCACTCTTTTCCACTTAGGCTGACCTCAGCCTCCAATACAGTCAGCTGTTGAGTCCCCCCCATCACTCCTGAAATACAAACGGGTTCTTCCCCTTTAAAATTTGACAGCATTGCACACCAGTGTCCACTAGAGCCTTATACTGCTGGGGGTCAGACGTGCCAGGCCATCGAATCCACATGGGCCAGTAAACTCGGTTGTCCCCGTCCTCCACCTGGCTGGAGGCAGGGCCCCTCTAATGTTGGTCATGATACCCGCTAACGACAAATGGGTCAGTGTGGTGCGCACGGGTTTCAGCCTCATCTTGATCACTCACTTCTTGTGAATACAAGTCAGAAGTTCTTCTCATAGGATCATGAGCAAAGTCAACCTTTCTGCTCTGTTTGGGATTACTGGAAACTGGAGCAGCATTTCTTCTAAAAGAACCCCATTTTGTGGCTGTTCTTCCTTCCAGCTCACGCACCAGCTCTTCTATGAGGCAGGTAGGTTTTCCATTCCATTTCTTCACGTCTTCTCCATGGCCACACAGGCGATGCCACAGCTTCCCCCGTGGTGCGTAGCGGTTCTCTCGAGTAGAGAAACAACTGCATCGTGTCATAGATCAGCATGACATAGTACAGCAAAACCAAAATCTTAACCCAACTCTCACGGACAGTGAGCAACAGCATGGGGAATACATAGAGCAAATGAGGTGATAGAATCTTAAGGAGCCAAGCAACAGACATTATGACCCTATCTGTGGTTATCTCAAACCTCAGGCCCCACGTTGGGTGCCAAAATAGACTGTCACGGTTTGAACTCAGCTGGTAGCCAATCACCACGTGACAAGCTGTTTACTTCCCCCCCACACACCTCCCCGGTGAAACAGGGGAGGGACAAAAAAAGAAATTTGTAGGTTGAATAAAAAAAAATTTAGTAATAGTAGCAAAACAACAGTAACAATACTAAGTCCAAACGGGTAATATACAATGCAGTTGCTCACCAGCCCGCCCCCAGCAGCGATCCCGACCGCACCAGAAATCCCACTGCGCCAACTGGAAAACAGAAACGGAAATGAGAGAGCACGTGTCCGCTTATATACGGAGCGTGACTCCAATGACCCTCCAGCTGTGCTCCCTCTCAGCCCAAGGAACGTTAATGCTATTGTGGCTGGCACTAGGACGGGGCTAAAATGGTGTTGGTACCACATGAATGTTTTGGCTGTTGCCGAGCAGCGCTTGAGGAGTGTCAAGGCTTTCTCTCCAAACCTCCCAAAGGCCAGTGTGCTGGGGGTGGGCAAGAGACTGGGAGCAGACACAGCTGGGACAGCCGAGTGACAGTGACCAAGGGATATCCCACACCATAAGCGCTGTGCTCAGCAGTAAGAGCTCAGGAAAAGGAAGAGAGGACATTCAAGTTTGTAGCGTTTTTCTACCCACAAATCTTCTTGTCCTCCTTCCATTTTCTCCCCATGCCCCAGGAGAGGGCAGCAAGCAAGAGGCTGGGTGGGTGTTTGACTGCTGGCCAAGGTCAGCCCACCACAGATGTCTTGTGACAGCGTTTGGGCCACGCTGTCCCTCTGTCACATTCCCCTGTCCCTAGAGCATGCAGGTACCTACCTTAACCAGCACCCTCAGACCTCTCTGCTCTGTGGAGGAGGCTCCTACAAACATCCCTGGAGGAGGAAAGGTCTGGCACTGCCCAAATCACCAAGGGAAGGCTGTACATTTATCACCAATATCCATCCAACTCCTACAACTAGCTGAGGACATTTTGTGACAGGCCCAGTATGAATGTCCCAGCAAGGGCTCAGATGGATTGAAGACCAAGATAAATCTTAGCGTGAGGAAGATTCAGTAGCAGCTTGGTCACAGATCAGCTTAGGGCAGAACTTCACTGTTCTGGGTGATCTGACAGAGCATGGATCTCTTGTCAGCAATCAGAGAACCACGACATTACTGCTGCTTGTACATGCACACAAGTGTCAGCTGCCAAAACATAAGCTGCTTTCTTCACATATTTTTACTAAAATGACTGAGACACAAAGCACTAAGAATAAAATATAGCAAGAATAACTCTAACAAAGTGCAAAACCTAAAAAGCTTGGAAAGCAAGCATAATTTCTTACATAATATGCCAAAACCCAAGAATGCCATCTGTGTGACCAATGTGGTGAGATTTTTTTTAGATTTACTTTCAAAAAGTTGCACCATTAATTTTACAAGGTACGTGTATTTTGTAGACCATGAGTTATCCTGGATGTCTCAATCAGGCAGAAGACAGGAATTCTGTGGAAACAGAAGTATTTGCAGGTCTAATTTTCCTGTAATTATCTTTAGCCAAGATTTAATTGCTATATTTAGTGCACCTTGATGATTAAACAGCAAAAATATATTTCAATACTGGTTGACTGAAAAAAGATAGTTTCCTAGAAGGCAAACAGAGCTCTCATATTTAAGCAGTTAAAACAGACCCTTTTTTTCTTTCTTTACCTGTTGTCATGACAATTCCAGCAAGGACTTTTCTACGTGCATGTGGAGATGTGAAATTTTCTGTCAAATCACTGAATTTATCTACAACCAAGCGTGCAACAGCGTCAGCTAAAACCTGTAGGATCATACAGAAATGCACATTAGAAAATTAAACAAATAATTTAGAAATTACAGCAGCATTGTGTTATAAAGATTTGCCCTTTTAAATGATTTGACACGATAAATTAAATGAGTTTTTATTGTTCACTTTAAAAACAGACATTGAGGCATCAGCAGTATGTCAAGGAGGTGGCTGGGTCCAATTTTCAGGCGTACTGAGCACTCATGGCTCTTATAAGTCAGAGCTCTGTGCTCCACGTCTATTAAAACAGGGTCAGGCAGCCGTAAGCCAAGCATCGAAGTACCTAGTGCTCATGATTGTTATGAACGTTTGAGGCTTAGGAGAACAACTGGATAGACAGATAAGTCTATACTTTCATGCTCAAACCTCAAAACAAATCATCTCTGTATCTTCAACACTAGACCTGACAAGAAGATTGAAGTGCAAAAACCAGGCTCACCAAGCCAACGTGTAAACCTTTTATAACAGTCGAATTCATTATCTAGCTATTACATAAATAAGCAGAAATCTGTTTTCAGCACTGGTTAAACACTTTCTATTTCTTATTTTTACAAGACATATACAAATTTAGGCAGAGAAAATGTCAATGCATAACTCAAAAGAAGCTATCTCAAAATTAGGAAGGATTCATCTCTTTCACCTTCAGGAAAACTTGAACAATAACAGTCACAGCCTTGCTGTATCTTGCCAGCAGGGTTAGCAAGCAACGTCGTTCAGGTTGTAAGGGGGCCTAACTTAGCATCATGGGATGGTTGGGTTGGAATGGACCTTAAAGATCATCTAGTCCAACCCCCTGCCATGGGCAGGGACACCTTCCACTAGCCCAGGTTGCCCAAAGCCCCGTCCAACCTGGCCTTGAACCCTTCCAGGGAGGGGGCAGCCACAGCTTCTCTGGGCAACCTGTGCCAGGGTCTCACCACCCTCACAGGGAAGAATTTCTTCTTTATCTAAATCTAAATCCACCCTCTTCCAGTTTAAAACTGTTACCCACCCATCTTCCAGCAGCACCGGGACCAGCAGCTGGAGAGGAAGAGTGGATAGCCAGGGAGTGAGCTCAGGTCCCTGTCTTGGAGCACCAGGCATAAAGAGTTTGATCTGGTTGTCTGTATGTTGGCACCCAGCAGTATCTGAGATGTTCTGGGGTAACCACCTAGCCCACAGGTTGACACACCAGAAGGACACAGGTCCTGTGTCACACCTGCCAGCGTCACGCAGATGTCTTAGATACCTAAGAGCATCCAAAGTGGTACTAAACACACATGTAAGCAACTACATCCAGCACAAAATGATGCTTGTGGTTGAGGGTCTTCTGCTTACAAACTGTCTTTGGGCTCTCAGCAGTGGAAGTTCACCACCCTCACCCCTCCAGAGGGCCCATGGAAAATCAACAGGGCTGATGGACAGCCGTATACAGAGCTTGGGGACACTCACTTGAAATGGCTCAAACTCTTGAACACAATCAGTTCTAAAAACAGACTGCCAACATCAAAACAAAAGAAAGAAAAGAAAAAGGGGGTTTGAAAACTGCCAGCCTGATTCACCATCATTTTCTTAACAATGTTCATGAGAACCGACAGGCTAGAAATAACGTGTGGAGGAGCTCTCAGTGTTCCATTACCTTCCTTCTGGAAAAGCTTTAGTAGCCAAGGAAGCAACAATTAAAGCTCCTGTGTCATGATTTCAGAGCTTGAAAGCTTTTTCCAGAATCTGACTGGAAACAGCGACCAGCAGTCAGTGGTGACTGAGGTCACATCTGCCCCAAGCGTTGGCCCATGTTTTGCAATTGCACAACTTGCAGAGGCAGAAGACTCTCGACATTGCAAATGCAAATTTTCTGGATGCATTTGAGTGGACTGCAACTCAGAAACTCTTATCAACAGATTGAGAAATTTTGTCAGGAATGCAATTTTGCTCAGAGGCTACAAACATGTCTGCTCAGGCACTGATTTTCAAACAAAGTCTTTTTGCTGCTGGACCCAAAATTGTGTTACAATCTGTGCTCTGGCAGCACCATGAGCATGCAGCACAAAGTCTACATTTAATTGTGCTAGTACTTACCTAATGCAGAAAGCTGAACTTTAAGGTAAATATGCAAAAGAAAAATAATGAGTGACAGTTTTATTATTACCCTGGTTTTAGAAATGGAAAATTAATACACAAAAGGCTTAAATGATTAACCTCCCTGCAGCCACGTGGACAGATCACTGCAGGGACAAGAAACAGAGTCCCTATTCCAATGTTTTATCCATAGCCCCATTGAATAATTATGGATACTGCTTCCCAGTTGCAAGTTTTATGCTCTCATTTCTGTAATATATGTATACTTCTGCTCTACCTTACATCATGATGTGCTGGACAGGAGAACACGGTTGGCAGCTGACAAGCTACTGTGCAATGTAGAATTGTGCTGAATGAATGATGTTATGATGGAATATATTAGGGAAACAAGTTTCCAAATAGGGATGGACCTGATCCACAAAGAGAATACAGGCTTCAGACAGGCTTCAAAGCTTGCCAGAAAGGCTTGCCATGCAGGTAATAAACAATATGGGTCACCCCTTCTCAAAAAAAAAAAAAAAAAAAAAAAAAAGAGTGGGATGACTGGTAACTGGAGAAGTCTTCTCCAACACTGAGCTACACAAAGACACAAAGTTCAGCACATACCAGAAATGGTGATTCCAAAATGCTGAACCAAAACTGACCGTTTGCCAAGGGTGAACATACAGGAACGCTTCTTCACGATCACCAAACGCGGATTACTCACTACATAGATCCTCAACCTACCCGGCCAAATGGATCTAGAGAGGCACACGATTGCCCATTCCCTGGGCTTGAGGAGGTTATCATCATGAGGTGGGAACATAAACTGCCAGGCATTTCTGGGAAGAAACCCATGGCCAACTTACCTTCCAATACTGCTGACGAAAAGGCCACCTGAACAACAATTGGGTAAGATACCTGCATACAGGGTGGACACATTAGCTTTTTCCCAAAAGATTACTTTTTTCGCAGCAAAGCAGAAGAAACTGTGGCGTTGGTATACAAGTGAGAACACGGTGAGTACCTCTGGGACGATGTAAGCTGGCACAGAAGGATGGGAGGGGGCTGCATCTCAGTGTGGAACTAAGCTGCTGGCAAGGAAACCTAAAAACGCTTGAATGAACAGAAAGTCAGACACTGGGGAGGGCTGATAAGAAGGACTAAGCAGAACTCAAGCAAGACAAAATGACTGCTTGAGATGCAAACAATACAGGAGGAACTGTAGGGGAGGGGGGAGGTAAAAGTCACTGCCAGAAAACAGGCAGATATACTAAAGATTTTTTTTTTACTTGATACTCAATTTGAGTGACAACAGGTGGGTGGTGAGAAAGAAACACTATTAAATGTCTACAGATTTAATTACTAAGGTTTTGGGCTTTTATAAGAATACTCACCTGATAAACTAGAATAATTTACATTCTAGACTAAGTGGTTTATCACATGAACATAGTTAAGAGTCACTAAGAACAGGGAAGGGATGGGAATAAGGCAGGCTATGAACACAGCACTGCAGTGCCAGAAACAAGCCGTACTGGCCTAAAATGATGCCCTTCCCCATCTCAAAACCAAGGACTTGAAGCTGTCTTCACATCAAGCCCAGGCCACTGACCAGCCTGGGCAGGGATCTTTCACTTCTCATTCTGACTTTACTCCCTTTCATATAAATAAATATTAATTGGAATAAGAATTGAACTCATGCCTCACCTTCCCAGTGAGTGCCCTAACATCCGACATACAATTTCTCTACCCCTGCTCCTACATTAAATCATTATTCAAAGTTGGGCAATTCAAAAACAGAAAGACCTAAAATAGCTGACAGTTTGCTCATTAAGGCATGTGAGCTCAAAGCTATTTTGGGTGCATTGTTCCTTTCTCTGATGGAGTTACAGCGAACCCACTTTTCTTCTACACATACAGACTGATTTTGTTAATAGGTATCTTGCAGCAATGTTGTAGCAGAAACCCCCTGACCACCCATGTTTTAAAATAGTCTGAAACTAATGAAGTTCAGGTCTGTCTGGATCTGCAGGAAGACCTTGGCAAGGCCATAGAGACCACCCCAGATGAACACTGGTGATCATCTACATGGTGGAACCAAAGGCAGCGGGAGCAGAGGCACTGCAGGGGCTGACAGCACCCAGCACTGGGGAACTGACCCAAGAGCTCCCAATCTTTTGAGCTCTCCTCGGATCTCCAGTGATCCTTCTTAAGCACAGATGTTCTCCTTCAGCTTTATTTCTTCTTACCTCCACAGTTTAGGGTTTATGTGAACTTTCACAAGTTGATGAGCAGTGGCACTACCCAGAGCAGGTAAAATCAAGGTCAATCAGCTTCATTATCTCTTCTCTGACAGTGACCAGCACAAACATTCAGAGAAGGTGGAAACATATCTACACTAATAAAATAGCATAATTATTTCCTAGTGCTCCAAAGTTTCCTGTATTTATTTAAAGAAACTCCTGCCTGGCAGTAGAGTCTCTCACTGCTTATGCAGTTGTACCTTTAACATTTCTTCCAATTCCACAGCAATTATTCCTGTATATAATTCATTAATTCCCATAAATGTATTTAGTATTATCTTTTTGCTCGGTTTGAATCTGTTACATTCTCATTCTCCTGCATACACTAAGCAGTCTATTGCAATAAACTGCCTAGAGCTCTTCAGTAGCTCTGCAGAAGCAGCTTTCCCAGATCTCCAGTGATTTTTATCACTAATTTGTATGTCTTTTCTATATTTGAATACTTCTTTTATAGCTCCCCCCACCCCAGGTTGAACCAGGATTAACGTAACACTTTAAAAGTAGCCATTGCAGTACTGGTTCTCACTCCATTTCTTCTGCTTAACGTTTTGTTTCAATGTCAGTCCACAGTGATACGCAGGTTAAATTGAATTAGGTGAATAATTAAAAGTATTCCCTCTAGTGGATTTTTAAAAATTCATTTAATCTGCAGCTACACTGCTTATTTGTGTAGCTGAAGTTGCTTTCTCTCACAGTAGTCCAGCTTTTACTAATCTAAGTAACTCTATATTTAACCTTCAGTATCTACAATTTCAATTCTCTAATTTCCACCTCTTTGCATCCTGATTAATCAGCTATCTTTTTAAGTAAACAGTTTGAGGAAATCTGGGAAATATCATGATTAAGCTTATATGGAGGTTTTCCTAACAGAGGCCATCAGCAGGTTCCTACCATCTGCTGGAAACCGCTTCCATCAGCACTGCCAGTGGCTGGACCAGCAGACTTTACTGCTCCCTTCTTTACTGCTGGCAAAGAGTGTTTTACTGGGACACAGAGCATTTTACCAGGGCACACCAAGATGCATGCAGCACATTCAAAACAAACAAGATGAAACTCTTCTTCCCACAATACGTGCTTAAATGGTGAAACTTATTGCCACAAGGTGCTGTGGAAGCTAAAAGATTACAGAAGTTCAAGAAAGGGTTGAAATTCAGAGGGTGAAAAATGATCCATCAGACTCTCAGATGGAAATACACCATTGCTGGCTGAGAAAATTCCTGAGATAAACTGCTGAAGGTTAGAAGCATATACTGGGGAAGTACTGCCACCAATACGCCTTTTCTCAGCTTTTTCCAAGGCATTTAGTACTGGCCTGAGTAGGGACAGCACCATCCCGCCTTTGACAGAGGTGAGACCCCTCATGGCCTTCCCTGGGAAGCAGGCAGTGTCTAAGGGAAAAGAACAAAAGGAGAGAAAACAAGTGATCTCTAGGAGACTTATCTCTGGGTAATAAGGATATCAAAAATTAAGAAATAGGGAAGCCCAACTTCCCAGCAGCATGCGCTGCTCCCGAGCTGTTCATGGACGTCCCTGTCCCATCTCCCGAGGTGTCCCTGGCAACCCTGCGGGTGGAGACGGCCCCAGCCAGCACCAGCATCCCCTGCAAACCTCCCGCTTCCCAGTGCTGGGGCTGCCGGCAGGGACCTGCCACCAGGGACGGGATGATGTGTGAGAAGGAGCTTTGGCCTGGCCCAGTGTGGCTCTTGCTGTGGTTGAGTGCTCAACAATACTCTTTGTCCCAGAAATCAGATTTGGACTTTGCACTAACAGTTTCCATGAAGTCAAATTGACTTCTACTCTTTGTCTATAAACATGTGACCCCTTTGTTTTCAGAAGGGATTTTAAAGGACTGTTCACATCTTGCTGTCTTCTCCAGTTCTTGTCACCCACCAACTCGGCAGACCTATGACAAAGCCATGCACTTAAAGTTTTTAATGATATTAATCTAAGTATGCTGAAACATGCAGTTTTCTTCCATGGAAAAGAATAAAACTTGAAGGACGCACATTTTAGAGCCCTTGGTATGTCCTGCGGCTTACTGCAGAATACAGGACACCTCCTTGCATCGAGGGGTGGGAGGTGAAGTGAGGATGGCTATCAATTTACAAAGCATAGCTAACCATAAAAATATTTTCTTTGTTTTAGAGAGGCGAGTCCCTGTAACGCAAGACTGACAACCTCTTCCATTTTAAGACACTCGCTGCCAAGGTGACAAATGCACAAGGGCTGCTTTTTTCAGCGGGGCACTTTCATCTGCTCTGAGGCACATGTTGAGTGACTTAGTGGCTTTAACTCACTTTCCCAGCAAAGATATTTTCCTCACCACAGGCAACAGTGCTTCGTCCCTCACAAAAGGTCAAGCTGTAAGCAAGCAGGTAAGCTCGCTTTGCAGAGACTGGTTTTAAATCTATTAGACCATGGGATCAATACCTCGATAACCCACTCTACAGACCGTGAGATTATACCTATGCCTGTTTTATAAGCTTATTTCTGATGTCAACTGCACTTCCGTACCATTTGACAGCTTGCACGTGTATTTCTGCATTTAATTTTCTGAGGAGTGCCTGCAGCTGTCGGGAGGTGTGGGATCACAGCTATGCATTTCAGCTGATACGACCGCCACTGGAGCAGGGATCATCCCTCCTCTTGACGCTTTCTGCTCTATCAGTTTTTCTCACGAGGCACCACAAATTAACACACTAACCACAGGCAGGCTTTGAACCTGCCACCCAGGCAGTCGATTTCAACACCTTCATCGCCACAACAACGCTGTACTTTGATTATTTCCACAAAGCATTTGGTATTTGGATTTTTCCTCCCCTTGCAAGTTTCTAGCTTCCATTTTTTCCAACTCAATCAGCATTTTATTTGGTCTACGGGTTATAACAAATCCTATCCTCATTTACGTCATACCTGTACTCTCCAATGTTTGCGACTGCACCCACTTTAGGATTATCTCCTAATTTAACATCTTTACGCATCCTGAGCAAACACCGTAAAAAAATAAAACAACTCACAGAGTTAAAAAAAAAGATAAATAAAGCAGAACCTGAAAACATCACAAATGCTTAAATCCCTTATTAATCATCAATACACAGCAGACCAAAATCACTAATATATCAGGTCTGTTACTAATATGTAACAGACCTGACATAATTCCAATAACTTGACAGCTAATTATAATTAAAAACAGAGTAATACAACAAGTGAAGTGCAGAAAGGATGACGACGTCCTGATGACAAGCTGATCAAAAGCCTCTGAATAAATAACTGATGTTGAAACAGGTCTACATGAGGCAGCACTGGCAACCTCCCCCTTCCCATCCAGCGTATTTGGCATCACTCCTAAAGCCCACCGGGTTCTCCTCCACACAGAAGCTGCCTTCCTCAGCACACACCTATAAGCCAGGTGAAAGGCACGCTAGCCCTGGGACATGCTTTGTTGCACATAATACGGGTATCAAGGTCAGCGTAGGAGCACTGGAAAAAATTAAAAACAGTGTTTGTATGGGTTGCTTTTTTGTCATTTAATAGTGTACCCTAGGGCGCAAATGCCCCGATCATCCCATAAGCTCCGGGCACAGCTACCTGGGACTTGGTCAAAACCTGACAAAGGCAAGGAGCTCAGAAAAAACCAGCACTGCCCAGCGGTCCATCTATGTCCCTTAAAGAAAAGAGGCTGCTGGGCGGACAAACAACTTGACCTCTTTCACGTCTCACCTTGTGCTCTTTCTCACTTCCCTATTCCAGTTCCATTTTTCACCATTTTACTGATTCAAGAACTAATAAGACATAAATTACTGGCAGTGAAATTTTTTTTGGTGTCTGGGGCCAAATCTACTTTTGAAAGCACAGCAGAGAATGCAGTCTGAAATTACTGAATCTACTGAAGGAATCATAACTACCTGAAATAACATGCTCCTAGATTTGAAAATGAAGGAAACATTCATCAATAATGCAATAACTGCAACATGAAAAAAGAAAGCATATAGGGATTTCTAAACAATACATATTGTCCGTGCATTTTGAGAAAACAACGTACTCAAAGTAGCCGCAACATCTACTTACACTCTTCAATGCCACGTGATCAAACTAGACCAGCATCTTGTCATTTTAATGAAATGTAAAACAATGGTTTGGAGATAGAAAAGGTCAAAGCCTTGAAATTCTCACAATAAACAGATAGAAAATTGCAAAAAAGACACAGGCAAGTATTTGAATTTAGACAGGCATATAATATCATTAAAAAGACCCAAGAGATGCAGTAGAAAGAGGGCAATTGAACAATCAATACTGGTGTTTGACTGGGGAGAAACACAAGGAAGCAAACAAGGGAGAATTTTTCTCCATTAAAAAAATTAAAAAGACTCCATTCTAGCTACTTTAAATTTCTGGTCTATGTCTGGTATGTTTGATACTTTCCCTAGTTTATGAATCACTCGATTTAAACTTTCTCTCATCCAGATTTACTTGCCTAAGCGACTTACATATACTTATTAACTAATATGATTAGAGCACAGTCCTTCAGGTGACAGCTATTTAACCACACGTCTTGGGTCCATGCACTGTGTGTTGTTTATTTAGACCCTGGAAATGTGTCGACTGCATCAGCCTCACTTAATCTGTCCTTAACTTCCATTATTCAGCTTCGCTAATGTCAACAATTTCAGTTTGCAGAAGAGAACGATTTTCTTCTCTGCTAAAAACTGTTGAATCAAATAATAATTTTACTTAAAGCAGTAATTCTGACTCAAACTCCATCTAAGTCTTGCTGCCTAAGACAAGCAAGACGAGAATCAAGCTTTCCTCAGCCCAAACCATAAACTAAGCTGACACTGCACTGGGCTTGGTGCTCTCTTACGTGACACGATCAAGGCTGAAAGCATCTGCAACAAAGCCTCCTCTCTGTCCAACAGAATGCAAAGAGTTCATGCAATTGTCAGAAGCCGTAAGTGGATAAATCACCTAATACATATATATGCACACACACATCTACAGAAGCAGAATAAACAGCAGAAATACTGTTCAAGCTGACTCAATACACGTTACTTGTCTTTGGGTGATGACCAAGAGCAGCCATCAACAAAACCCAAAGGGCTTCTCACCTGTGGCAAGTGTAACTGGAGCCCCTCGCTGGGAATGGGCTGTCGAGACGGGGTCTGGTCCAGCTGCATGTTAAACAAAGATGCCAGGGCCGACTGAGCGGCCCGAGCTTTTGCCAGCTTTTTATTCCTTCCCGAGCCTTCAAAAGTCTGACCGTCCACCGCCACAGCCATCACAAAGTTTTTGGCATGGCTCTCCCCGCTCTCTGAGAGAAACTCGTACTTCAGCCCCGGCCGCAGCTCGTTGAGGATCATGACGGGGTTCTTCCCGCTGGCGGAGGGGTAGGGTGATGGTGCAGGGAGAGGCGACTGGGAGAGGCTGCTGGCTACGGCTGACGACGGCAAACCATAGTCCCCACTAGAGCTAAAGGACCCATCCCCGTTGGACCCCAGGTAAAAGGAAGCATCAGAAGGGACCGGTGTTTCGAACCCATTGAAAAGGGTGTCGGGGAAGTCCGCTTGGTCAGAGGTGAAGTCTGTGTTGACCGACAGAGTCCTCCCCATTGCCAGGTGGGCTTCCGAGGCGTTTGGAAACTGGACGAAAGACCGCAGAGCCTTCTCGGCAGCGTGAAGCTTGGCTTTCTTTTTCGTCGGGCCAGACCCCTCAAATACCTGCCCGTTGACTTCGACTGCCATCACGAACATGGGGGCATGGACTGGCCCTGTCTGGGAGAGGAGTTTGTACTGTAAACCGGGTTTAATCTCATTGAGTTGCATCAGGGCATTCTTTGGCAGAACAGGGCCGGGTGTTTTCTTCCTCTTCTTTGGACGAAATTTGGAGTGGCCATTGTTGCCCTCCTCCAAAGGACGCTTTCTGCTGCTGCTGCCACCACCATTGGAGAGCTGTGTCCCCTCCCCGGCACCTTGCCCACCGCCGTCCTTGGGGGGAACGTTGTCCACGTTGCGGTTTTCTTTAACATCAGTGCTGCTCGAACCTGCGGTGCCCAGAAAGAGTAACTTACAATGCCTTCGTTGCAGGATCTTGTAAATGCAAAATTTATAGATTCCTTTATCTCTCTTTGTAGCTGGTTAAGTGATGTGTGCTCACAGGTTAAATGTTTTGCAATATGATCGAAGATAATAAAAATGCAACGCAACCTCTCGATAATTCAAGAAATAATACATTCAAGAATGATTTTCAAACTATGCATTTGATACAATCATATAGCAAAAAAACACTGTGGCTTTTTTTGTTTTCCATTTAAATCATGTTGGAACAAAACTTTTACTTGTAAGTTTGGCCTGAAAAATGCTTTAAACGAGAAATATAAGTTATAGTAGCATACGCCCATAAAACAAAGAACTACCATTAGTAAAATAAAAATGGATGCTTAAGACCAGCACTAGGAGATGGATATTTAATTCTACTTTATTCTTATTTTAGGCATGTTATTTTTTTCTCAGTGATTTTAGTTGCTCAAATTGAGAAATTACATAAATAAAACCCGATGAAAAATTAGGCAGCTCTTTGGTAGGCACTGTGATTGAAGAGTGTTTGAATGCTTTTATTTCTCTTTAGCTACTCCATATTCTCCAAATTCAATTATTTTTTATGCCTTTCCTAGACATTCATTTCACCTCACCCCACCCCAATTTGCTTAGGAACTACAGCTGCCTGCTGCACCAGCATGACCACAAGACTACTTTATATATTTCCACACAGCCTTCTATTAAGAAACCTTATATTTGTCATTTACAAGCTATTTTGTAATTCCTTGCAAAGTAAGAAAACCGCTGTCACAGAGTTACAAACCCAAAAATCATGATAAAGATCCTCTCTTAAGACTATGCAGAATACAAGAAGTGTGACAAAAGCTGCGCAGTCACAATGATGATATTTTAATGGGGGAAAAAAAGGCATTATAATATCAGTTTAATGATTTATTTTCGGAAGTAGAAAGCTGGGGTAATGATATATCAGAGGTATATTTAAAGAATTAAATTTGCTATAACTGCAAAGATCTCATTTTTACCCTGATAAAGAAACAAAAGAAATTAATTATTTGTGCTTTATATGGCATTTGTGAATGAAAAGGCAAATTCAGTAGGTCAAGTATTTCTAACTCTTCTGTTCCAAAACTTAAAAATATCTATATTACGTCTACACTGATACTAGGTGACAAACATTAACTGAAATGAGACCAAACCACGGTGGAAGCTCTCTTTCACAGTGACAGATTTCAGCCACACTTTAAGTCTTCCCTAAGAATCCCCTACCACGCACACATCACTTAGCCCAGGTTACAAAGCTGATGGAATGGTTACTAAATTTTCATTTATAACATCCTCCAGCAAAAGCTCGATAGGTTACTCCTTTCGGTGCTCGAAGAGAAAAAAAGAAGAAAAAAAAAACAGATCAAAAGAAAAAGCCAAAGCAGGAACACATCTTGTTAAATCACAATAGCACAACAAGAATTGTACAGTACTGAACATTAAATTCCCGTCAATTAAATGCAGTCAAGAATTTAACACTAAATACTCTGAAGCATTTCATTGCTAGAAATCTGCTAAATTTAATAAAGTATCTCTTGTAACATTCAGCCACAAATGATATTGCCTGGAGATTGTGTGGTATAGGGTCACAACTGTCAATACACAGTGTTCATGCACATAGATTCCTTTTATCTATATCTATACAATAAAGGAGTTTAAGGACAACAGAATGAATTACCTGAAACTGTAAATCTCCAAAAATTACATCTCATCTAAAACACCATTTCTGGAACATTGCCCTTTCTAGTGGCACCAGGAATTTGCTATCAACCAATATGACTTACCAGCTAAACAGAAATAACTGAGTTAACACTAATTAATGGCCTCTGCTTTTATCTTTCTTTTTATATGTGGACTACTACCAGTGTTTGTGGAAACCACAGAAGGAAAATACAAGTTAATAGACTCCAGCTAAATGTAAAAAAATAAACTTTTGCACGTAAGTACGGCAGCTGGAGGAACTCCTTATTCCATCTCATGACACAGGTAGGGGAAACTATGCCCTGACAGAGAGGAGGGACTTGTAGGAAGCAGGGAAGAAACTTGCATGCTTACCTTGTCTCTGTAAGAAAGAAGGGAAGAAACTACTCTTTGCCTGAGAGCTACTAGGCTTGTTAGCTTTGGAGAACCTGCAGGGTGGAAGAAACTAGAGAGAAAGCAAGCAGGGAGCTAGCAGCCTGAGTCAAACCCAGAGACCATGGAAGTAGGCAAGCTTCTACATCATGGAGTTGATCCAAAGCTAAGCCTTGCACGTGATGGAAAGAAAAAGACTCTCCATGCGAACCAGAAGAACCCAGGTTTGTTTCAACCCACAGTCACTGGACTACAAGAAAGAGCAACTTCTTCTCAGGCTGAGGGTGAAGATGTGCTTTTGGTCCTTTTCTTTAGCCTGTCCTGCCCAGCAGTGGTGAGGTCCCCTAAATTACCTTAGGGCTGGAGAAGAGTTAACAGGTTAGTCAAAAAGTAAGATTAGCTATCACCACCTGTTAAAGTCAGAGAAGTCACCTCATTTAATCTTGTCCATATTCAGACATGGAGTAACTCATCCAGCCCAGCCTCTCCCCGCTGTTCAGAAACAGCTCTCCCTTTTCCAGGCATCTCACCTAGTTAGAGAAGTTAAGAACAGCCCTACATCCTCACCTCGCCCAGCTCCCACCTGTGAGGGGGCCACCAGCAGACCCCAAACCTGAGCAAGGACACAGCGGCCCTTCCCCAGCGCAGCCGCTCAGCCTGCAGGGAGCTGCAGCTCTGGGCTGTGCCAGAGAGGCTGGCAGGGAGCCACTGATGGGTTTTGTCCCCCCTAGAAATTTTTCTGATTGGTTTTCAAGACCCCATAAAACCTTGCTATGTGCAACGTGGATATCCACATTGCATGAAAACTTCTCCCGTTGCTTGTTTTGAACCGCCATCTGCTAGTCTCACTCAACGCATCTATTGTATTTTATTTGCTATTTTTTCAATTTGATGATTCTAATATTAAACACCCTGTGCTACACATGATGTTACAGAGATCTCTAGTATTTCAACCTTGTCCTCCCTCTTCTACACCACAGGGCTCTAACTGCCCTTTGTCCTGAGGTCATCATCCTCTTCTCACAGCAGCAGACACACAGCTGGATACACTCTATATTTGTTTTTCTTGCTCTATTCTGCACTCTTTTTCACCCTGGTAATGCATTGGTCTAGAGACCATAAGACTTTGGAGAGTCTCTCATTCATTCCAAAGAGAATGAGAGAGGGCATCTTCACTCCCCAAAAGCTCTGACTGATTCAGGATCCCATCATAGCTCAAGCTGGGAGCATCAGTACTCAGAAGCAGCAAAATTTTGTTGCTCTAAAGCAGAGGTCATGGCAGATGCAGACCACCACTCCATGCATGTTCTAAAAACCAGCTTAGATCTTTTCAAAGTCTACCGGTCTGATTTGGAAACCAGTACTAAGCCTTGTGCTGCCAGCCTCACAGCTAAAATAAGGCAGGAAAATGAGAACTGTGAATGTTAAAACACCACTAGAAAGTATAAAGCATAGGAGAGAGCTGGCAGGAGAAAAAACTTACCATCTGAATTATAAAAAAAAAAAAATAAAATCTGCATTCAGATGGTAACGAAGATGCTCTTCATTATTCTTTTTAGCTTTTTCTTAAACTTTTATATGTTAACGTCATATGTCTTGCCTCAGAAAGGTTACACAGTCTTCATGGATCTCCTAACATACCCAAAAATCAAGAGGTTTAAAACCAGCTTAATCCTAGATTTTAAATGTACTTTCAAGTCTGTGCGTGTGCCAGTCTTTAAATAAGTTTTCAAGGAATTAATGCTTTAGAGTGCCCTTTGAGGTCCATCACAGCTGCTGTGTATTCAACACTATAAAGTAGCATTAACACAAATATAAACACTTGATAATGGGATCCTGTTTTCTTAAACATTAATATTACCATGGTTTAAGAATAAGACATTTTTCAGAAGACTAGCTTATTTTCTAGTCACTAAAAATAGTTGGCAGCTTTGAATAGAGATCTCACTGATGTCTGCAGAAGCTGCCTTGGTAAAAATCATAGCTGGCAGTGGAAGAAAAGTCCTGCCCCTGAAATCTTGTTTGAGAGGCTTACAAACCCAGGAGCACCTGAAGAAGGAAAGAGGCATATGAAATTTTCACGCCAGTAAAGAAAGAAATCTTCCGTCCAAGTGTGTTGGTTCATTTTTGGTTTTATTCCCTGTAATTAAAAACTGTCTGTAATTAAGATGCTTTATCCGTTGGGAAACTTCCATTACCTGCTTTCTGAGAAACAACACTCTCCCTGTGCTGTCTGATCTGGAGAACAACTACTTAAATTTAGACAACTCTTACCTGAACTGAAGGATGTTTCTAGCTACCCCTGATACTGCTGCTCTCATTTACTGGCCTGGGGAAACTCTAAATAAGTAATTTTTTCATAAAAAACAAGCAGAAAAAAACTCACGTGATCTCTTCTGAGCATCATTTTAGAAAAAGGGGGAAAAACATCAAAGAGAAAGGTCAGGACAGCCACATGCTGGCGTCCCAAGTGTTCTGCAAAATGCTCCACTTTTCCCTTGCCCACAAGGTAAGTGATAAGGATAGGCCACAGCATGAATTTACACCTAGTAAATTATTTATTTTTGTTCAATTGATGCTTCTGCAGGGCTCTCTGATGTGACGCTGCAATAATATGCAGATGGGCTTCTGGCACAGATTTCTGGGGTATTCAGAGTGTTGCAAACATACCCTCCATGCAAAGCAATGGAAAACCAAATAAAAACATCACAGAATCATAGACTGTTTTGGGTTGGAAGGGACCTTAAAGATCATCCAGTCCCACCCCCCTGCCATGGGCAGGGACACCTTCCACTAGCCCAGGTTGCCCAAAGCCCCGTCCAACCTGGCCTTGAACCCTTCCAGGGAGGGGGCAGCCACAGCTTCTCTGGGCAACCTGTGCCAGGGCCTCACCACCCTCACAGGGAAGAATTTCTTCCTTACATCTAATCTGCATCTGCCCTCTTTCAGTTTAAAACTGTTCCCCCTCATCCTATCCCTACACCCCCTGATCAAGAGTCCCTCCCCATCTTTCCTGTAGCCCCTTTCAGTACTGGAAGGCTGCTCTAAGGTCTCCCCAGAGCCTTCTTTTGTCCAGGCTGAACAACCCCAATGCTCCAACACTCTCAGCCTGTCCTCACAGGGGAGGTTCTTATAAAAAAAAAAAAATCTTTCCCCAAATCGTTATGTTTGATGGATAAAGGAGGAAGACCTTAAAGCCTGAAGCCTGAAAGATTCTATTTTCTCAGGGATATTAATGTAACCTCATCACTGTCATACATTTTATCTGAACCAATACAAGTTTAATTCTAGCTTCTGCAGAGCAATTCTAGTTATGCAACTGCAAGCTACAGATATTGCATATGCCCACCTTCTTTTCCTGTAAGATACTTCCCCAAAAAGGAGTTACATAAAATAACAAAAATTTAATAGACCACTTCTGATATCGCACTTCACAATCTTAAGAGATATAAAAATAAAGATAAAAAATGTTTAAAAAAAAAAATAATCTTTGAATGAATCAAGGTGAAGAACTTAAGAATTTGAACTTTGATTTCACCCCCCCCCAATCTGATGATTGAACATCTCAAATTCATGATGGTTGTGTGGGCATGCAGACGCAGGAGGGGCTTCCTGCACTTTGGATTAACTGGGCACATCCAAGCAGACGCTGTTATCTGTAGCTTCCTTTCAAAAACATCATACAGAGGACATCTCAAAACATACTTCTGGGAGACAACTGCAGTTATGCAAATGCATGCCCCAAGCCTGTAATAACTCCACGGAGCCAGCCTCCTGACAAGACAAAAAGTTCAGTGAATGGTTTCCCATATTGATGCACTAACACACAAAAAAAACCCAGAAGCAGACAAAAATGGAGTATTTTGCTTAAGGACACTTACAGAATGCCCCTGTAGAGAGATGATATTTTCTCCAGCTCAGGAAGACACCTTTTATTCATACTCCTTATTGAGATAAGTGTATGTTTTACCCAAAAAAATATCTTATGTGAATAAGATATCTTATCCAATTACAGCTCCTACTTCTTTTGAAGTCCTCCTTAGGAAGGCCACTTTTAGAAATAGCTAAAGCATCCATCTGAAGTAATTTCTTTTAGACCAAAGAAAAGAAAGTGTTAGCATATTTCAGCTGAGTTTACTGTTTCAGTCAAAGAAAAAAGATGCATGAAGGTAATATTTTTAGGTTTGGGGTGTTTTTGGGGGTGGTGGTGGTGTTTGTCTGTTTTTAAACACGATGTAACTTCTTTATCTCCTAATAAAAATGTTCTGTAACTCCTTCAGACTCTTCTGCTCCAAAACCTCCTACACTGCTGGGCTTTGTCAGCTTTGCCAGAGATGCGCCATTTAGCCATTGTCACTTAGGGGAAAAATAAGTGCATTTGTTATTATATCATATACAGTTATTTACAGTCAGGCACAGTACACCAGCATAGCATCAACAGAACATTTCTCTCATTCACAAAAAAAAGATAGTTGAAAGGCCAATAATAGTAAAAATGCTTCTATAATGTTTTAAGGAGAACACTTTTCCCCACAGGTTATCAAATCTTAATTATACCGCAGCAACCTCGCAGCACTTTGCCAGATGATCACTGTATTTGACTATTTTTGTGCTTAACTGCACTTTAATAGTAGCTCAGGGTTGGAACAATCAGCATCTAATAAGAATAATCAGCCATGCAAGGCCTTCAGGGAGCTCTTCTAGCTCCTCTTTTTGCTTTTCCTTCCTCCATTTCTGCTTTCCCTCATTTATTTTATACACTTCAACTCCGTCTCCTTTGTCTGACCCCTCCCTTCTGTTTGGGCCTTAACTCTTGGCATCGGTGCTACCGGTATTTTCTTATCTCTTCTTCACTGCTGGTTCAAAACAGGAAAATATTTTGTTTGCTTAGTCAGTTTTTGGAAGAAAAATATGAAACACAAGGTATAACTAGACTAGCATATAACCACATGTATTTAATACACTTTTAATACAAAAGCTCTGATTCACTCTTCTATACCATATTTTAAAACATACAAATTTTAACGTGTGCATCTGAAGTTTCTTTGCAGTCGTCCCTGTGCTCGTGAGAAAAAGTCACCTTCAGAAATTATTACATAGTTTGTTACTGTGTAAATAAACACATCTTACTCATGTTTTCTTCATCGTCTACATCCATTGTGAAATATTTTTGCTGGTTTCTTGGCTGGCGGAGACTGCTTCTGTCTGGAAAACAGAGAGTGGGATATTTAAGCTTTAAGGTACCAACACGAGGTAAAGCATTAAATCTCCTTTAAAAGCAGCAGCCTGGGCACTGGCTTTGCTTTGGGCTGTCCACAGTTTTTGCTCAATTTGCACATAGTATTTCTCCAAAGTGCCTATTTCTGTAGCTGAAGTGCACTCTGCAGAATTGCAAATTCGACAAGGTTTGGGGTTTTGTGTGATGAGCTAGAATATTTTTTACCTGAAGAAGTATGTAAACTACTTTATCTCGCTACTTTTTTTTTTTTCTAAAAAACTCCAAAATAATGTCAAATCCACTCCGCAGGTTACCACACAGACAATTCAAGCAGTCAAAACACTGAGAATGCAGTTTTTCACTCAGCACCAAACTGATGAATGTCTGCTTGGTTTAGTTAAATCCTGACCCAAGATCCCTCCTAGAACTGAGATGATCATCGACAACTGAAAGATGTAGCCCCATATCAGGCGAAGGACAGAGTGGGGATGGTAACCCTCTCTCCTACACGTGGATTCCTTATTAACTGACATGTCCAGATGATATTACATATAGGTTATCTGGCTGTGGGGAAATAGATTTTATTAGCCACAGGGACTTTGATTTCATCAGGAGAGACTGATCTAAAGGTGAGTATGAGCACCTGACATGCAAACTCTGTAATCTACCTAGCATTTGGTTTGAAAGCAGGCACCACTTTTACCCAAATCAAAAGCACTATTGCAAGGGTGATGAGTTTTGTGGTTTGGTTTCGGGTTTTTTTATTATTCCAGTTTGTTTTTCCTGAAAACCACTCAAGTACCTTTCTAGGTAATTGCTCTAATCTCATAATGCCACAAGTGCTCCAACAGGAAGCACTGAACCCCAAAACCACACAGGGATTTATACTTTTAACAAAAGATCCATTATTACAGCGAGGAAAAAGTAGTGGAGCATTAACTGGCTTTGCATTCTTACACGGGAGTGAATCAAAATGTGGGAATTCGACTTGTACTTGCCAATCTGTTGAATTTTGTGCATCTGCTCTTAGCTTTTCTGAAGTGTTAACAACTAAGCGTTGAGCTTTCTATGTTCTGCATTGCAATATTTTTTTTAATATAATGCATTCATTTTCTGCCAATTCTTTACCACAATTAAATGTTTGGGAAGTACCCGAAGAGAGTAAAGTCCAGTACAAACGCAAAATCCTGCTGTGATAATCTAGTCTCGTGTAACATCTGTAAACTTTGAATACGTTTGCTGACAGTAAGATTAAATTAAGATTGAAGTCCTACTTTCAAGTGTGTCTTTGATCAAACTCCAAAACTATTATGAACAGTCCACAGAAATCACAGGGCAAAACTTCAACCTTCTTTTGTTATTTCCAATACTACAATTATCTCCCAGCACAGTTTCAGTCATTTACTTAGCTTACTTTTACCGTAGACAGTATCAATTCTAATTATCCATGGACATTTTACTTACACTGTACATATCTTAAAAGTTAACCACTGCACAGATGGTTTGGGGTAAATGTTCAAGATCCTGAGGTCTTGGCAGAACAAGCAATACACGATTCAGCCCGAAGCTGTGGTCACATCTGATTCTCACCACCGGTATATCGCTACTGGTACCACTACAAACACCTGGGCACTGTGGCTGGGAAGAAGAGAGGCACAGTGATGTCTTGAGGGGATACTGCCAGGAATGGTTACACCTTGTGAAACCAAGGGCTGAGGCTGCAGCTGGAAGGGACGGGGAAAATGGGGAGGGAAGCAGAGATTGTTTGTGCCTTCAAAAGCATGGGGACACTGGAAGGTAGCTGGCTTGTTCTCACTGCTGTGTGGGCTGGCACAATTTACAGCACTGAAGTATTTGCTCTATGACATTTGCCCTTCCCTCACTGAAGACACACATCTGTGTCTCTCATCCAGCTGCCAATATCAAGTATTTAGGAAATTCAATGCTTTGTGATTTCTTTAAGTGTCGGCACTGGTGGAAATCAGACGACAAATCAGAAGTTATCAAGAAGAGGAACCATATAAACCAACATGGTCACTTGACAAGGTTGACACAATAAAATCAACACTCATTTTAACATAGCCAAATGCCTGCTCTGTAACAAGGAATTTGTTCCATCTCTCTTTCCACCTGTTGTGGGAAAATCTAACTTTAATTCCACTCTACATTAAAACTGTAGTCAGCTTTACCTAGTAAACAAGAGGCAGAACTTTGCACTATGTTGTTCTTAATGAACAGATTGCATACTACAGTAATCTGAGTGCATAATATGTCATTACCAAGTTTTGCAAAAAGAAACTAGCCATTCCACCCCTATTTCTTATTTTAGTAGACACTTCATGCAAAGCATGCAGAGGCATGGTGCAAATCCAGAGTCCAGGCCTAAATGTCAAACATAATGAACTGCATATTGTTCTGTTTTGTTCTTTAAGTCAATTTGGTTTTATCTTTGCTAACACAAGAAGAATAAAAAAAATCCCGCAAAAACTTCCATCCAAGAATTAAAGATACATAGGGATACAGAAAGAAATAATGCAGCTGATTGCTCGACAGTAGTCTGACCCATGGGGGTGATGCCCAGGCAGTCCTCCTCCAGCACCCCAGCCACAGAGGCAGCACTGCCCACCCCTGCAGCCCCAATGGCTGAACCACGGAGCTGTTGATCACCACACTCACACGGCTGATCTGCCAGGAGATGACTTAGGGGCAGCATCGCTGCACGACTTGCCTAGTGAAACTCACTTAAATAAAAAGGGTTTTGTAAAATTGCAACCACTGGCACACAGGTGATTAAAATGTAAAAGTGTGTATCAGAAACACCAAGAAACTTGTAGTCCAAAAATAAATATCAGATACTGAGAAATGATGAATGTTAAAATATACATACAGATGTGTATGTTTGCAACTTTAACATCCATGCTAAATATTGTTATCCAGCAATTTAAAACCATGAAATCTGTTTACCCCCAACTAAACAAATCCTCAGCACACTACTAGTTGCAGTCTTTACAGTTTACTTTTCACAGCAGGAGCTAAGCAGCCCCTACTGAAAATGTAAAATGTGCCTTTAGCAATCATTATGCTAATTAATGCTATGCCTCTAATAGCAGAATGAGAAAGAAATACATCTCTGTGTGTGTCACCATTTCACACAGTTTCAGAAACAAAGCCCACATGCCTGCTGATATCCTGAATCTTCTATCACGACCACAAAACATTTATAATGATCCCGGTTTGTGACCCGAATGACTGTCTTTGCTCACGCAAGACGATTCCTTTGCACTCCCCAACCCTGTCTGGAGAAGACACTGATTTACGTAACTAAGAGGTTTCTGCACAAACAGGGAGGAGAGGCAGTGACAAAAGATGCAAAAACACACTTCTGAGCACAATGAAGCTGTTCAGATTCCCCACTAGCCAGACAGCATAAACTCAAGCAGATCATAAAAACATGACAATTAAAGACAAGCAACTCCTCGCTAATTTTGTCACCAACAGTACAGAATTTCAAGAGGCACAGAGCTAAAATACTTGACCCACACATACGACTTCTCCCAAGAATCCCAGGAGCACCTAAAACAAATCACAGAATTTCCACAACTACTTTTTTTTTTTTTTTTTAAATCCAAAGACTATGTCCAAAATGACTATGTAAACTCCATCTTACATGCATCAAAGCTTTAGGTAAACTGTGGGTTTCAGAGTGGCAATCCCTTCCATGCCCCTGTAATCATTCACCCTGTGTACCACCACGTCTCTGCTGGTCCATAACAAATCCTGTTTTCCACGTAACATGCATATTCAAAGAGCTCCTTAGACCTTTGCTTCCAGCCTGGGTACACATACACGCACTCATCCTCTACTCATCCTCTATCCTGACTTCACAGAAAACTTGTGCGTTTCTTCACACCCAGCCCAGCTCCACCACTCTCCCACACGGCTGTGAGACTGGTTTGAACTTCGTGCCACACAGACATCAGCCACGACTGTCCCACCAGGCTTTCGTGTGAGCACTATCACACCAGGAATGAGCTCCCTGTGAGTACCCAGAAAGCTGTAATAGTACCCTCTCAAATCCTTCCTCAAAGCCCTCTCCTGCTGCCATGTCCAACAGCCCTAAAAACTGCTACCCAGGAGCAGGTCTGTGAGCCCACATCACATTGCCGACCTTGCGACACCATTTAACACACCATTTATGTTTCCTCCCACACCACTAAAACTGACAGGCTTCACCCCCTAAGATGCTCATGCCTCGTTTGACGTGGCACAAGACAGCTCCAACCCCAGTGGAAATCCCTTTAGCATCAGAGGACCACTGACATACTTTAGGTGGGCTGTTCTTCATCTCAGCTAAAATACTTCTGATGAGCTGAGGGGGATGCAGAGCTTTCCATGATGTTTTATCCCAGCCTCAGGCTACAGCAGCCACAATCCTGGCAGCTTCAGGCTGGCTAGCAGAGTCCCCATGTTGTGACAGCATCTGTCCCAGTGCAATAATGGGGGAATAAACAAACCAGTAACTAAAGTTGCCACAAATGAGCATGCTTTACTAAGCAGAGTAAAACAAGTTACCTCAATCACTCTTCATTTAGATAGTTCAGGAGTCAGAAAAGCCTTTCAAACGTGTAAGTGGGAGCTGATCAGAGTTCCCTTTTTTCTGACTTCAACAGCCTCTGTATTTCATCCATACACCAAAATACATCCCACTGCGCTGAACGGAGCAGCAGAGTCACCTCTACTGCTTAATACGGAAAGAATTACCAGCCTTTTCTCTCCAGGTGATTGTGTTACGATGCTGAACAAGAAATTGCAAATGTGTGTATTAATTAACATTGCCAAGTTTGTGGGTTTTTTGCCTTTCTTGCAGTACTTTGTGTCCCTAGACACAGTGCCACTGGGGGCTGGAGTGGCGATGCTTGCATCAATGCCAAGTACACAAGTGCAGCAATAACCGGCGAAGAACAGAAATACTGAGGAAGAGAGGATGAGCGAGAAAACTGGGAAAAGTTATTTTTCAGAGAAAGTAAAAAGAAATGCCTACAGCTTGGAGGCAACTACTTTCACACAGGACGTGCATGCATGAGGGCGCAGTGGGAGGAAAGGAGGACAGGATGCCCAGGCACCTTACTTTGCTTTTTGTTGGAGTGCTACACAAATGAAGAGCCAGAGACACCGAGCTGTTGAGATTTCCCCAGTCCCAGCTGGGAAGCAACAGACTTTGGAAAGAAGACACCACTTGATAAAATCTGAGACGTTGTCCTAGTGCGCAGTCTGAACAGGAGCACAACACATTCAAGAGGACCTCTGGACCAGCCAGGCTCCTTGCAACAGTTCCAGGCAGGCCACACTCAGACAGGCAGGGTCACACCTCTGTCTGATCCAGGTCCCCATAAGACCTGGAAATGCCTGGCTCAGCAATTTTTAACAACACAGCATGTCATGCTTCCACTGCGGCAGCGCCAGCTTGGGCATCTCTCTCACACCTGGTCACCATCCTCGCTAAAGCAGATGGAGAGGGAGGGGAGAGGATCATGCAAATCACATAATCCTTTTTTGCTTAAAGAGATTAGAAATTAGAGCAGAACTTTTGCTAAACAGGCTTCTTTTATTTGCTCTATAAAAGCTGCTTAAATTTGCTTTCCTATTACCATAGAGAAAGTCTGATTCCAATCCTAATTAACTCTGTACTATCAATAAGGCTATAACTCTTGGCATACTAATATTACCAAAAACTAGATGATCTTTTTTATATATTATGGACAGTATTATGCACATTTATGTATAGCAGTTAGGAGGAAACATTACAGTAACATACAGTAACAGAAGCAGCAACACTCATTGTGTGTAGATACACAGCTCAGGCACCACAGTCAACGTGCATTTAAAATCCAGCTGTGCTGAGAAAGTATAAAAATTGTGTCTATAAAAGCTGAATTTTTTTTTCTGTACTACAAAAAACAATGTTTATGCATTATCATGAAAGCACTGGTATTTTATTTCATCATGGCAATGCATATTTCATGACAAGCATGGACCAATGAGGCATTCTGCAATCAGAATCAAACTCCAACATCTCCAAAGTATTATTGCCATGTTGTATGCTGTACTGAATTCGGGGAAGGGATGCTTGCTTGTTTTCAAACTACCCCTGCCAGTACTGTATACTGTACGTGTGTACACAGTACATCATATAAACCGTAGGTATTGTTTAAAAAGCAAGCATTTCAAATAAGTTTGAAAAAAGGTGAGACGCTTCTAGAAGTACTGTATTCCAAAAGATGTTACGTTTTCCAAGCTCCAGGATAAATTTTCCTTGAAAATAAATTAGTTAGAGAAAGGACCTGGAAGGTTGTTGAAAAATTAATTTTCCTTTTGAGTAGATTCTTTTCAGAATTATTTATTTCAATGCGTCTGAAACAGTAAAATAAAATACTCCCAAGACAATAAAATGCTTCAACAGCTTTAGGCTGTTCGAGGTATTCCTCAAGACCACAGGTAGCTTCACATCAATTTTAAAAATCCACACCACCACCATGTACACGTTACTGAATAAAGATTAAAAGCGTGAGCAGGTGGCTGGAAAATTCTTATCTGTGACGAGAGTCAAGTGCAGTTATCACTGTGCCAGGCCAGAGAGATTAGGGGAGAGCGAGAGCTGATGCAGGTATGAGGTCCAAGCCTGAATTAGAAGAAAGATAGGAAGAGATTAGCTCTCCTTTTGATTTATCTCCCTCAGAAGCGTGATGCCCAGTGGTGTTCATCCCTCACAGCCCCGATGGAGCATCACCACTGTCCTAACAAACCTGGCTTTCAAAACTCACATTTGCTGCTGCCCAAACTTGGAGAGAGGTAAGGAAAATGAGCCAAGCCCACAGCACAAGCTTGGTCTGTGCTGTTACTCAGATGTTGCTTAAAGCTTAAGTATTTATTAAGATAAGCTTTTATATGGCTGTTGACTCTAAACCCAAGTCTTGGTGCTTTGCTAGGTAGACTCAGACCTGGCTTAATTTTTCCATTAGTCTTACCTTTGGTGACTATTTTTGAAGCATGGTATAAAGGGACTTTTTTCCCCCTCCCAGAAAAAAAAAACCAAACACCACACAATAAGTAACCAATGTTCTCACTGAAGTACTAGAGCTGCTAAGGAAACATTGTACTGTACTGCCACATTTGCATTATATAGCATCAGCATAACTCCAGTGTAACAAAAGGAAATTAGTGGACTGCAATCAACAGGACTTGTAAATAATTGTCACCTTATTTAGCACATCAAGCCACCTCCAGTTACTCCTGCAGCATCACTGTGTGCTCAAGGACAAAAGAGCTGGGCAATTCCCATCTGAATTGCTACAGAGATGATCAGCCAGCTACCTGACGCGGGCCACAAGCAAGAAATGTTGTACAGCTTCCTCCCGCTGCTGTTCCAGGGGTAAAAACCCTCCTGAGGAGCTGGGTAATCAGCACCACCGCCCCTCAGCTGAGCATCCTGGTCCTCCAGCCTGAGGAAGAGGAAAAGCCAGCTCCTGTCTGCTAAAAGCATAGGTAAACAGGAACTCCAGTTGCATAAATATTTGTATAAATTAATGTCGGTGGCATTTCTGAAGTTTAAAAGAGACAGAATTTACACTTAAGCTTAATTGCTGCTCAGAGGTTTACAGAGCTTTCAAAAATAACAACAAAGAATAATTTGGGTCAGTGCATGTCCAGCATGTTATATGTGGAATAGGACTATGGAGAAAGCCTGCTCCTTGGCTGCATGAACTGTTTTCTCTCAGGGATACTGCTAAAATAAATTCAGGTGTAGTAGAGGGGATTTTTGCTTTTCACATGGAGTGGCAAACCGAAGTCCACACTCACCAAAACCAAGTGATTCTGCATAGCGGCACACCCTGCAATATTTAGACTAGAAGCAGTACTGCAAAAAGCTTTCCTTTTCTGAATGCATTACATGCCAGCCACGTCAAACAGGAAAATGATATCTAAATGTATGCTAATTTAAGTGGAGTCATTAAGAAGTACAGTATATTTACACTTTTAACTCTCTCGTGTTTTTGAAGTCCCTATTCCCCACAGAGCATTTCCAAAGATAGGAAGAACACCAGAAGTACTTCAAAACGTACTAGCCAACACAACAGTATTTGCTTTTATTTCCCCAAGAGACTACTTGAAAGATTTTTAACTAAATGTTGGCTACAGCAAGCACACGCTGCACAAGCACAAAGAGAGATATAACTCACGTTTCTTTTGTTTGAATATTCTGTCTGTTCACTACACACAGAAAATGGGGTGAAGGACCCTTTTAACAGCTATCTTGGTTTATCCTCATCATTGAGGAAAAACGAGATACACCTTGAAAGGAGAAACATTGGGTAGGTGCTATATTTATGTTAACAGAGAATGGCACATATGCAAAAAATCGTAACCTGACAGATGAAATAAAACTGTTATTAGCAGAGAGTAAAAGAAAGAGAAGTAAAAGAGAAGTTCCGTATTGTTAAAATTTTGAACTTTGAAAGCTAAGTGAAATAAAATGCCGGGAGATGTTGAAGGATCCTGTTCAAAATACTTCTCTTCCTCTATAAATCCAAACTGAACACACTGAAGTTGCACTTAGCAATGCAGGTTCAAACCTCACCTGAAGAATTCTACACTGACAAGCCCCCCCGGACTTTGTGGCCCCCACACAGCAATAAAGCACTACCTTTACGCTCGCATCGCTTCTTCCTCCTCCTCCGTTTCCAGCGCCGCTGGACCGTGCAGAAGAGGGTTCCCATGCCGAGAGCCGCGGCTAGAAGAGATGCCATGCACACACCTACAGGTCACCGCTGCCGACCCCCTCGCCCCCTCCTCACAAAGCAGGGTCAGCCCTGCCTTGCCTTGCCCTCTCCTCCCTGAGCCAAGGCCCGGTCCTAGAACCACAGCGAACAAAGCTGAGCGAACGCTGCAGCTGTCCCTGCCCGCCGCAAGAGGCACATGTGACAATTAACCCTTCGGTAAGTGGAAGGGGCAAGGAAGGACAGTTTTCTTAGAAGGACAATATCAAAGACATCCTCACTACTGGGTGTGGAAAGGCAAATTTATTTGTATTTCATTATTAAAAAAGAAGGGGAACTCTTTGGTGTGGCTTCAGCCTTATACATACCTCAGGAACAAGGACAGACATAAGGAAACGTTTATACATCCTAGTGCATGAAACCAAGATGCCTTCAGCATCCTTTAAAATTGCTTCTCATGTTGTTATGTGTGTATTTCATACCTCGCCTAGAACTGCACTAAATATATTTGTGAATAGCAGGAATACACATATATGCAAATCTCGAAGAGCAATGTTTTAGTGGCACATATCCCATACGAGGGTTTGTATACCAGGTCTCACCAGGAGGCTTCCCAATGTCAACAGTAGCATTTTCCAGCCTCTTTACAAACAAAAGACCAACATGTGACATTATGGGATAATGAGATATTACCCAGTTTCCCCAGTCTAAGCAACCAACCAAACCCATATTCATCCTGTGGATCCCATGGATCAGCAGCACAGACTGGGGACTGTAGCTATCCTTCAGTCCTGCCTGCAGATTAAACCTCGTAGGACAAAAAAAATCTTCCAGCAGGGCATGTTTACAGGTGCAAGCTCCACAGCTTTCTTCAGTGTGTTACTAGAGTGAGGAGACCTCTCTGACAAGTCACCTCCACCTGCTCTCAGACCTTCATTTCTCAGTCTACCCGGCCCCGGCTCTTTGGAAGACAGCACACAATCAAATCTGGATAAGTCTGGTAGGTGACTTGCACAAATTGTCATATTTTGACAACTAGCCAGGCTGGCATTTTTGGAAAAACATTGCCACTGGCATCTTAAATTAGCAGTACTTCACTAACCAAAACCAACACACTCCAGTTCACCACCGGGATTGGGTTGACCTTGCTAACAAGGAGCCCTACCTCTCTACCTCCTGCTCCCTCTACTGGCACTTGTTCTCCAGATCCCAGGCGCCAGCTTATTCACCTCCAGTCTGTGACAGAAAGCTTCTGAGATTGAGTTAACTTGTTGACTGAAGTTATTTCTGCAGGACGCCCAAGTGCTAAGGGCTGCAAACATCCCCACTTCAGAGGAGCTGAAGTTCTACTTCAGCATCTATGTTAATGGACACTACTTCACTGAGGATGAAGAAGTATCAGCAGAACCATCTGTGCTCATTTACACAATTTAAAAAGAAGAACTTGCCATGGTGAAACAAGTCATCAATGGTCATGCTATCACGTGTTCACTACCGTCAAGAAGTCCAGGAGGAAATGAGTCCCATCACCATTGAAGACCAACTCCCCAAACCAGTCTTCCCCAGGGCAATAAGGTGTGATCTTCCTTTGCAGCAGACATAAGGTCAGGCGTTTTCTTATGCTTCCAGCATCTCTCCTTCCTTTATTAAACACTGCTCACTTAGGCTCACAGACCAGAGCCATGCTCTGGATTAACACAGCAACATTTCTCCCTTCATGGAAACCAGAAATAACTTCATTTAAAAGAGCTGATAGTCTGACATCAGGCCCTGCAACGTTACATCCCAACGGGCTTACGCAGTCACGGCAACATTAAGGTGGACATCAAGGAAACCCCAGTGAAGCCCACAGCTCGTGTCAGCATGGGCACCGGCTGTGCATTGGCAGAGCGCTTTCCCATCTGACCAGACCTAATTCAAGACTAGGTTAGCAGTTCTGCACCTCGCTAATTAACAGTTTCAGGCCAAGTTTGACATTTCAATCCGCATTAAGCTGTGCATGACAAGGAAAGGACAAGGAGGGTATCTACATCTACATGGCTTTGAAAGAAAAGCACCATTGATACACAGAGAGAAAAAGGGCAAAAACACTCCTTAGGGGAAAAGGAATTCATTTTGCTCCTTTGAGCAAACAGCACACGTTGTAAAATGCAAAAAAAGCAGCCTGGGAAACCACTGAGCTCTTTACCATAATTCTTCCAGCTGTTGAAACTTTCACCACCTTGTTCTTACCACAGGTGAGGAAGAGGTACATAACAACGTATAATTTTTCCTTCCCTTTGAGGAGAGGGAGAATGCTGCATTAGGCATTGAAAGTTCAAAAGTGATTCTGCCTTCAACAATTAATTTATTTGCCCTAACCTGTCAAAGATTTTTGTCACAGGACTTGGCGTAAAGGCTGAAAAAAAGACTCCCATGGATCACCCCTGTAGCTCTCCTCTCCAAAGCAGCTCCTACTCTACTGACCATTGCTCCCCAAGGCAAAGTGACTCCGGGCTGTGAGAATCAGAAGGAAGATCTGAGATAGTTTTAGCTTGAAGGATGACAGCTTTCAACAGACAAAAAAGTCTCTAAAATCTGACTAAGGAACATCCACAATGCACCTGGGAGAGAAACTTAGTGATCCACTGCCTTTCACTTGCAGTTGGCACATTAACAACAGTTTTAGGAAAGAAAAAATATGCAATCTGTAACACGTATGAGATTAAATATTCGACATCTGTAAATATATTGCAAAGTTTGCATGATTAGAACAAAACAGGTTAAAAGCTGAGCGCAAGGAGGCAAATCCAACACGCCAGAACAAAGCCACAGCGTTCAGTTTTAACGTGTGCGTTGGCAGCAGTAAATGCTGTAACATCTTGTATTTCACAGATTCAACACCCACTGAAGCATCAAGGAGAAACTGGACTGCCTTCTCTCCAAAGAAAAAGCAATTCCCAGGGGGAATTCGGTTACGTACCTACACGTCTCAAACACTTCCATCTCGCCCACATCACTGAATTAGGAATGCAGAGACACTAAACAACAGAGGTGAACTAACCCAAGTGAGATCAGGAGCTGCACAGCAAGACTGATGGAAGAGTTCAGTAGCTTCTCAATTCTCCCCTCTACCACCTAGATCACTGGAACAAAGCCAGCCTAGGTTTCTGTGGAGCTATGGCTTGTGATAGACGGGGTTTTGTGAGTGCAACCTGGAGACCCTGTAGCTGTGGCATCTACAGTCCCTTCCCATCCAGGCTCCCTAGCACCAGGAGGCTCAAGGCCATGGTACAGCCCTTCTGCCAGACACAGCACTTATCAAGTGTCTCCTTCACCTGGAACTCTTCACAAAACTCACGGGAATAATCTATCATATCTTTAGGTACACTCCAGACTCACTTCAAATCAGATAGGCTGAAAAGCTGCTGGGGAAAGGAGAAAGATGACAAAAAGACTTTGATCACAGAACACAAAAGAAACTCACTTTTTTTTTAAAAAATACATTACATGAAAATCTCTATGCACCAAAACCACTTTTGCAAATCTCATTTACTTATAGATTTAGCCACTGTTATCAGCTTACTTTATATACTCTTTGAAGAAATAGTCACACACCGTATTTTGTAAGCACTTTCAGTTATTTTTTTCTCCCACACGCAATTCATGTATTTTTCAAGCATGAGGATGGCATTACCGGCCAACAGCAGTTTTCCTTCAAGTTTTGTGTACTGCAGCAAAAATGAATATAAATTAGCAGCAACGGCTAGAATTTGTATAGGTTAATTACAGCCCAAGCATTTGTTCAGCACAGCAAATCTCAAAACACAAAGTTGCTGGCTGCACACCAGAAACCCCAAGAGCTCTGATACCATATGCCTCAGCTTGCAGTTCAACTCCTCAGGTGATTAAATCCACTCCAACAGCACCATCTACTGTTACACTACATCGATAATTGATTTTACACCTATTGCTCTCTTGACTAGGGAATTCTAGAGCCCAGCTCCATATTAGAAATAACTTAGGATGTTTGCAGATCTATTCTACAGTAAACTATTTTGGAACATATATTTACTATGAAGTTTCGTATCCTTCATCTGTATCCTTCTTACTGGCTTACTCTGAGGACTGAACATCTAATTCTTAACATATGTTATCTCTGAAGGACTCCTCAAACACCCATGACTGTCAAGAAATGTATTTAAGATGTGCTTCCAAGGAAAAAGTGGTAACCATTCAGAGAAGCAAACCGAGCAGCCTAGATCTCCCAGTAACATCAGTATTTTAATCATCATTTAAAAGATGATAGGTGGGGCTACCCAGTGGTGCTAAGAAAAATAATAGCTAATTGGAAGAAAAATCTAAAATAGTTTTAAAGGAAGTTAAAAAAGCTTCAAAGATCTTGAAGTTATTTTATAAAAAGAGGGGGAAAAAAGAGAGTCCTGCAGGCAGGGTGATGTTTGGCATTAGGAAACGGACTTATAAATTGGACATATTTCCTCCCTTCCCACCACAATCAGTTACCAAACTTGGCTCAGACACTCAGCAAACTCTCAAGGCCTAACTGCCAGCTTTGCATATTTATTTTATTAATATGGATTGGATACAAACTTGCAGTCAGAAAGGCAAGTAATTTTTTGTAACATATACATTGACTTGATGCAGTTAGATATTTCTTAACAATATTTTCTCCATTTTCAAACTGTACTGATTTAATACCTTTGAATGGGTTTAGTGTACAAACATAAATCAAAGATATATAAAATAATAACGGTTTTAATAACTCTTTAAATATATTAAGACGAATTCTCTCCTCCGAGTTATGATCCAAATGCATCAATCAGAAAACAAAGAATCTTGCCATATATTTGCAAATATGGTGTGCTTACCTTTGTAACTATTAGAGACACATGTTGATTCTGCAACCTGCAAAAAGAGGAAACACAATTAATATTTTTTTCTTTTACAAACTTAAGTGCATTACAAATGGCAACTCCTGACCTTAGAAGGGACAAATGTCTGATTCTGTAAGAATAAATAGTACATACTGCATAGACACAGTCACAGAGCCAACTCCCCTGTAACCCCAGCAAAGGTGGGGGGGAGAAACAATTCTGGACATTCCTGGTCAGAAAAAAAAAAAAACCAACAAAACTCCAAAAGCCCAAGACCCAGGCCATGCTTAGTACTTGGGGCCAGGAGAAATGTCCCAGAGGTACAAGCAGATAGCAGAATGCAATCTGCAATCTCTGCACCTTCTAGCAGAAAGGGTTAGCAAAAAATTTGGCCAATAATGGCTTAAAACTAAAATCAACTTCTGTGTTATCACAGCCAACTTATCCTGCAAGCAAATCTAAAGCTGTCATCTTGTTAGAATTTTTTTTTTTAAATTTAGATCTTAAATTTTATTTTTAGTGGTTGATTTTAATCTATATAAACACCACCTCACACTACAACCCCCTTTTCAAACACCAGTTTCTTGATACTACTGCCATCAGCTTGCATTCTGAAGTGCCTGCAAACCTGGAATATCCCTCAACTTTAACTACCAGCAGTGGGGTGGGCAAGAAATGGCAGCTGTAGGGTGAGAAGGATACAGGCTAACAGGAAGGACTAATGCTACAAGAAATTTTATTTTATTTCCATGAATAGATGTAAACTGCACAGCTGTTCAATCAGGAACAGATGGCTTTATTTTTACAGATAACCTCCCAGTTATAAGAAAATATTTATGTGACTGTCAGTGTGAAGATACACTATTCTAAACTGGTTCAGCAAATCACAGAAGCTATTTCCAAAGCAACAGAGTATTTCAGTCAAGCAGCTACATGCTGCAAAAACACACACGCAGCCCAGCACTTGATAAGAGTGGGGACACCACCTGTACCTGTAAAGGATTTTGATATTTGCACCTTGAAAAGACAAAAATTCTCTGCTGCTGCACTGCCCACAAGAGGGTGCTGGCACCCTACAAAAACTTTCACTAAATTTAAGTTATACAGCACAGCTATGGAGAATACAAACTGATGGATGCATATATCGTATCTTAAACTGTTTTGGTCAAGTTAGACAAGAAGGGATCTGAGACAATATCTAAAGGCCATATACACTAGAAGATTGCATTGGTTCAATCTTGGTTTCTTTCAAAGACATTTTAATTTCCCAACGCTTCATGGTGGCATTTTCCAATAATCCAGAAAAATATGCCAAAAATATCCAATAATACATTGGCCTTAGCACGAAGTAATAAAATGCCTAGAAAGCTCAATGCAGTGTCAACTGAAGCCAGCTTCCCACGCTGCAATGGACTATACTCAGGCCCACCAAATGGGGATACAGTATTTACAGCATGATGATTTACCATTTCCTTTAATATTTTCCCAACCTAGAAGCCCCATATCCACAAGAAAACCTCTTCCAAACCCTTGGAATATGAGCTATAAACTATGTATGACACAAAACTCCAGTATTTGTGGCAACATCCACTGAAAAAAAAAATTTAAAAAATGAGGTTTTGATAAGTGTTTCTACGTGAGCATTGCTTTAAACAAAGTTGTAATTAATCCTGAGACAACACACACTAGTAGTTTTTAACTAAGTTTTTAGATTAGTATAACCTTGAGTTGTTGTAGAAATTGTATTCCTTATACACTCTGTTACCCCACTTGGTAATTCCCTGAATTTCAAACAAACTAAACAAACACAATTCATGAGACTTGGGACTTAAAATAAGTTTACCACTAAGTACAAAAAATCCTTATATATTGACAGCTGCAGACAGTTTTACAGGGTAAGAACCAACCCACAGGCATGATGCATAAGGAACAGTTTTAGTACTGCTTAAAAACATATCGACAGCAAAAATCCAAATGTTTATTTTCTTAGTTTTCTAGCTGGCAAACCGCAGCAGTCCAAGTCTGCGTTGAAGGATGTGAGTAGCAGCAGGCAGGACGGGCAGCAAGATGGGCAGCAAGATGGGCAGCAAGATGGGCAGCAAGATGGGCAGCAAGATGGGCAGCAAGATGGGCAGCAAGATGGGCAGCAAGATGGGCAGCAAGATGGGCAGCAAGATGGGCAGCAAGATGGGCAGCAAGATGGGCAGCAGGACAGGCACTGCCAGCTTGCCCAGATGGGGCTGGGTGCTGCTTCTGCAGGGAATGGCCACGCCAGCACCCAGCACCTTTGCCCACCCCTAAGACCCTACATTCATCTGCTCAACACCAGGAAAAAAATGCTTATTTTAATTTTCTTGTTTTAAAAAAAAAAAACACCATCATTTTAATCTCAGTCAAACTGGGCATGCCACACCACCCGCGGTGGGTTTCCGCAGCGGGCAGGGCCACACGCGCAGACACCTGCTCGGGGCTCCGAGGGCATTCACCCAGCAGAGGATGGCTCTGCCCTGGGGTTTTGCAGCTCCCACACCACCACCAGCAGAAGAAAGGCCCCTGTGAGCCAGGCTCCAGCCCAGCACCCGTGGTCCAGCACTAACCCTCTCCGCCAGCAAGCACGGGCTGACAAAGGCAGCTTCGCTGCTGAAGGACTGTGAGCAGTAAAGACAGGTGGAGGAAAAAAAAATGAGACTTGTAACACCTTAAATCAGTAAAGATGCTAAATAGGAAAGAAATGGAAATACCACTATGTTATAAAAAAACAGGAACAAACCTCTCATCTTCTACGTATCCTACCTGACTCTGCCTGGTGGCAGACGGACACCTCAGGGCTTGCTCAACTCATAACATGCTTCCCCACCACCTTTTGCAGGGAGACTGGTGTTTGCCTGCCAGAAGGGGCTCCTCTAGGAGATCAGCACCTCCCTGCAGCATCTCCACATCATTACTTCCCAAAAAAACAGTAGATCAATTCTTAGTCCCTTACAAGTACCAGAAAACAGGCCCCAAAGACAGATGTGCATGTTGCCTCACTGGCATTTGCTTCCCCGGTGAAACTATGATTGCCATTTTAATACAGGTTTTTTTCTCCTGCCACAGACAGGAGTAAAATAAAGACTTCAAAACTAAGCCCAAGAAGAGTTTTTCTTTTTCATCACATGGCTGGAATAACAACTAGAAAGGAAAACAAATGGAAACCAAGAAACTTTGGGACAGCTTCATTTCTAAACACGACTAGTGAGTTTACCCAAAAAAGTTTGGAAACACACCCAACATGATTTCTGCCAGGGCAGCAAAGGATACTTGAAACCCATTTGAAGAACAAATCCTGCTGGACATTTAGGACTTTCTGAAAATACTAACTTTTTAAAGCTGAACTGAAGACGTTTGGAGGCAATGAGAATCGAAACGGACACATGATAACTAACTTCAGCACCCAGACTGCATCTCACATGTACGAAACAGCATCTCTAGTTCCTTGGAGGTAATTCGCTGGCTCTCTGTAAGCTTCCTTAGGAGAAAGGCACTGAGAAGTGCATCCAGCTAAAATTTTGAGGTTTTCATTGGTCAAAGAGTCCTAAAATATTTGAGAAAGAAAGATTTCAGGGCTCTCCTTAAGCAATGAAGATCTCCTTCCTTGAAGGCAATGAAGGCCTCCTTGGCTGAGCAGGTGGGGGGGGTCCTGTGACTCAAACTCTACGACTATCACTGCCACCTTGCCCAAACAACACCCTGCCCCATCCCAGGAGCCATCAGCCCATCCCAGGCCCACCTCCTCCAGCACAGAGAAGTAGAGGCACACCACCAAGCAGGGACCCACGTTACGGGGTCAGAGGATGGGGTGCCCTGTCCAGGCTCCTCCACAGGTAGCTGCAGCCCCAGGTTCCAGGCATGACACCAGTGAAGAAGTCATAGGCAGTAGGCACCCTTGAGTTGGGCACACACACAAATGCATCTGTGTTCCCCTCCAGTAACTTACAGTGATTTTCCAACATACTTTAAATTTGCAACATGCTAGAAGCATCAATTCAGTTCTGCAAGATTTTGGGGAAAAAAGGATGGCCAGTCGCAGAGCCCTCCAAAACACTCACCCACAAGGGACAGGAGGTCCCACCTTGAGACAAACCTGCAAGAACCACCCAAATGCAAGGCAACTATCTGGAAGCACTCACCATAAAAAACACTACTTCCAATCTTTACATAGTGACTTTCCTATTTATTTTACTCTTCCGGTGTTGAAAAACACAGGTGAGCTGCTGAGGCATCTCAACTGCAGGTGTCCACATGATAAAAACCACAGGTATGTTAAATCTGTCATCCTCTGTCCTTCCAATTTTACCACTGGCTCAGGAAATAGCACTGTTTAGAGGTGGAAAGCCAACTGCATTGCTCAGCTCATTTTTGCTCAGTTTACACCCTGACACAGATTGCGTTAAGACATTTCACAGAGAAGTCAAACAAGAAACTCAAAAGATGGTGTATTTTTCATGCAGACACAGCCATGGGTTTTGCTAACTGCTTTGCACACCCCCCACCCCCGGCACCAGAGGAGATAGGTTTTTTATTAATTAGGCTTGCCTCTCAACCCTAGATTAAGGCAAGCAGCTGGAAGAAACCTTTACTCCAGCCTGAACTATCCATCCATTCCTCTCTGGGACATGGGCAAGTGCCAACATACTCCAGTTGCAAAGCAAATGAAGCTGACTGGGATTTTTTGGTTGGTTGTATTTAATTTCTAGAATTTGTCCCTCCGGGTATTTTTCTATACCATCTTCAAGTGGTGGACTTGGCAGTGTTAGTTAAGATCGATAATCTTAAAGGTCTTTTCCAACTTAAATGATTCTATGATTCCTCTCTTTCAACCAGAAATCTTTCCCGTTTCAAACTGCCACCACTGGTTTCCAAAGGGTGTCTCCAGTTTGAGACCAGCTGTGAACAGCTACCAGGGCTTTGCTCCCATTCCTCCTCTTCTCCTCCTCTCCCAGGGAACACGGGGAAGAGGTGCCTTCATGGCAGATTTTGCTCCTGACCCCAAAAAAACTATAGCGTTAGCCTGCAATAAAAGAAATTTTATGTCTTTTCATACACAAAGGGGATGAGTGCCGCAAACTGTAAGTTTAACAGCACAACTACAGAACTGAGTTTTCCTCTGGAAATAGTTTTTCCACCTAGATATGAAGAAACAATTTGACATCTATGATGTCACATTTGTCAGACTGAGTTAATGAAATAATAGCCCAAATCCAAACCACAATCCCTGTATCTCTTCTGAGCTGCGCATCTGAAATTCTAAAATAAATTAGGAATGACAAGCAACTGATCATCATAATGAAAAAAATAGTTTAGGAAAAAAGGACATACATGCTGCAATTAGAAAAAGCAGTAAGCGCAGTTTATACACAATGCAAAGCTGTCAAATGTGTCTCCTTCCCTTGGCATAAAACAAACTCTTTTTTTGAACTTGTGTATAGAAAGTAACTGTTTGTAACACACTGAAACCAAGTTCACTGACAGTTCAAAAGCAATGAAAATTCAGCAGCTATTAAGCAACAGGAATCAGGTTAGTAACCATGGGGAAAAAAAAGTATGCTACTCCATGAAGTAATATCCAAGCTATTACTGCTTTTGCTGCAAGTATCAAATAAGATTACATTCATCATTTATTCTGGAACACTCAAATATTCAAACCTGTTCAGGAACAAATACAGACGTAAATTAGTTTTTCAAACATTCTCTCACCAAAAATGGTTTCACGTATGGATACACATAATATCAGCAAGGAACTCTTCATTTCTGATTTTTAATTCTGTGATCCCCTACATCTGAAAAATTATATTAACAATGTGTTGGTGCGCTCATATTTATGACAGCCTAAAGTCTCAATATAACATTTCAATTCTGAAACAACATTATTTCAAAATCCAAGAGTTTAATGCCACTCCTCCTTTCTACAGGATCATGACATCCCATGTATAAGAGCAGTTAACCTTAGAAGAGAATGCGACTGAAGCCAAAGGAATTATTCACATGAGCAAAATTACTAGAAATGTCTTCAAGGGAATCTAGGTTTTAATCTTGTTGCTCATTATTTCACTACAGCTAATGTTTAAACATTTACATTGCTCATTTAGCTGTTTTAAACATTAGTCACATTGAAATAGTGCAATCTCAAGACGAAGCAGTAACTTTTGAAAGACAAAGGAATTTAAGAAATCAATTGAAAGTAATTTCTCTGTTCCATATTAGTACTTTTTAGACAACACTACAATAAAAAGATTAGTGTGGACTACAGACAGACTGTGGATGAGAATTTAGGCTAGAGGACGGGCAGGGATGGGACAACAGCAACCCAGCTGCACCAATTCTGGCTCTGGAAGGTGCTCCACTAAGACCTGGACGTTCCTGCACCAACCAAGAAAGCTGCTGAAAGCTGTTGTCTCTGCTACAGTGAGCAACCGGGGGTTTCTGCTTAATACATCCTGAAAAAAATACCTGTAAAACCTCCTGCATGCTTGTTCTACACATGCTCAGCATATACTAGAGGAGTGCAAACCTTTCATCATTTGAACAGCAGCAATATTTTTAAGATTTCAGAACAAGGCAGGCTGATTATTTTTGATTTTCCTCCCTAGGGCAAAGATAAGATGCACTTATCTGAGCATTTTATACCTTAACATCACACTTCAAAAAAATGCCTCAGAATCAGTGCTTAATAAAAAGATGCAAACTAATTATCACTTAGATGAACAGTGTTCAAAACCATGAGGTTATGTCCTGCATTAAGGACATATCAACATCTTCTCTAGCCTTTACCACCAGAAGTCACTCCCCACAGTCCTTCAATAAATTTTACTGCTTCAGGACCACCAAAACAATGCACCTTATTCACAGACTTCTACTTTTAAACGCAGGATGGGATAGCCGAGCCGCTGCCGTCAGCTGCCTCCAGCCTCCTGGTGTAACAAGCTGATGCAGCCGGGAGACAGACCAGCGATCACCAGAGGTGGGATGAAGCATGCCCACACCCAGCAGCACCCGTTAACACAGGAGACACAACTTGCTAGGGAGTTCCCAGACCACTTCTGAGGAACCAACACGATTTATTGCTGGACTTAAAAGCAGAGCATTGAGCGAGACTAGGGTTACCCATCTGCACCAAGTGACACGAAGATTAAAAGCCCCACTCCTGTCAACAGGATCCAAGGGGCACAGGCATACCCCACATAGCAATGACTGCAGGAAAAAGCATCTCATGCAGCCCAGTCAACGAATTTCATTATCAGTGAGAAGATAAGAAGGCAACTTGATTGCAGTTTATAGCACCTATATGAAGATAAAACAGCAGAAGAGGGTGCTGCAGCTTCAGTAAAAAAGAGTACAGGCTGGAAACGGGGCTTAACACAGATACTGTTTGTGCACATTTCAGGCTTAGCCTTTGATATGAATCACAACGCTAACCATTCCCCACCAGCCTGCAGCTCACCAACAGCTTCCCCCACGGGGAGAAACAGCATGAAACTGCATCCACTGTGCACAAAAAGCCAGGAAGCACAAACTAAACTGGGGAAACAAAAATTGTGGATTGCAGGCATGTACCAAAACCCAACAGCAGCAGCGAGTACTCCGCCGTCCCAGCGATCTCTCTACTCAAGCAGACAGGTTGTGGTCGCTGCTGGTGCATGCTCTATTATTATTATTTTTTACATAAACGTTATGCATTTAACACGGGAGGGTTTCAGAGCTCTTTAATCCTTTAACTTGCACTTTACAGGAACTCCATGCACAGGGAAGTGAAAAGACCACAGAAGAAACCCAAATCACACTGTTTTCCCAAATAAAGGACCGGGGCGTGATTAGCTGGAAATCACACATCCGTGTCAGATGTTTTCCCGCTGCTTCCCTATTCAGGCACAGATACCCGTTGTGTGTGCTGGGCAGAGCTGGAGCCTGCGGGAGAGCAATCGGAGACAGGAGACGGGCTAACCTCCAAGGGAGCTGGGA
This sequence comes from Strix aluco, assembly GCF_031877795.1. Classification (NCBI taxonomy): domain Eukaryota; kingdom Metazoa; phylum Chordata; class Aves; order Strigiformes; family Strigidae; genus Strix; species Strix aluco. Next base: position 44,113,429 of record NC_133936.1, read on the forward strand.
AGGGGAAGAGTTGCCAAAGGCTGCACTGAGTCGTAACTTTTGCCCTCCTCTTACACATGGGATCGCTCACATGCCACCACACCCTGCTCTTCCCTGCCATCCCAGTCTGGCTGCAGCTGTTTTCACAGCCCAGCCTTGGGGCTGGCTCACAAGCAAGGACTCTGACCTTCCTGCAGGCCCTCGGCAGCCCTCGCCTTGCTGCACAAGGTGAGGAAAGGGGGATCAGATGCACTCCCTCAATGCAGCAGGCAGCCAAAACACAACACCTGCATCTTAAATTGGGTTTTCTTCCCTGCAGAGGTCTGCTCTCAGGCCATCGCAGCACGCAGGGAGAGCGCAGGGCAGCAGCCTTGGCAAGCCAAACTTGAAGCACCCCATCTTTGTAACTCCAGTCTTGCCAACAGTCTGCAGTTCCATGGTGGCAGCTTCCAGGATTTTTGTGTGTGTGTCTCATCACTGCGATGTTTCTGAAAGAACCAGCTGCTGGACTTCTAAGAATATGAAAGTGTTACCTTTCACTTCTAAAATCACATTTCTGCTTTTCCCTCACTACAAATACAAGCAGATTTTAGGAACTTCAAGCTAACTTTTGAGAGGGCTCGACTCCCAGTCAGTCTTCTGAGGTTCTGGAAGCCTTCCTTGGGACCTGGCAGTGGCAGCTGGCTCTCAGGGATCTCTCTAACACAAGACTGACTCAAACTGTCCCTTCCAGAGTAGTTCCTTGTGTTATTCAACATTAAATATCTGTATGTTAAAAAAAAAATAAAACACCAACCACACTTATGGTGTAAAATCTGACTTCCATCACCACTCTGGTGTGTGGGCAGAGTGTTTGCCATCACAGAACATTAGACATTTACAGCCACGTTGTGCAGAAACGGTACTTACCACCTTCTTACTCAAGAAACTGTAATACATCCCTGAGTTTGACAAAACCAGCAAGGGAAACACCCAGTAGAGTTTGGATAAGGCAGGAGGAGAGCAAGAGAGAGGGAGGATGCTGGCATGACTCAGGCACAGGCCAGGATGGCATGTCCAGAACAGACCCTTGGCTTGGATTACTTGCATACAGAAAAAGGTCTGAAGCGTCTTGCATGTTGTGATTCTTGAGCAGAAACCACAGCTGAGGGCAACAGGACAAAAACTTGTGAGTGTATCAAGACAGTGACTCAAGACTACAGAAGACAATTTTGATGCATTACCCCCATAGGCTGAGTTGTCAGTAGGTAACTCATATACTCATTTTCATTAGTCTTTTTGAGTTCAGATAAAATTTGATAAGTACCTTTTCAGATAATATAGTATCTCTTGCTGAGTATTAAAAGTTGTTCCTGATAGCCAAAGGAAATGAGGCTAATGAGAGCAGAAATACTTATGCCTGCTTTATTTACTAACTAAATTATACAAAGTGGCCCAAAGAATCTCCTAGCAAGACAATCTGAAACTACGTATATTTAAGAGGGGGAGAATTAATCATTCAGTGATGAAAGTTTCAGATACAGAGCAAATTTTTTCTTCACTTTTCTGTGTTCCATTAAAAAAAAAATTAAATACTAGGGCTGAAAAAATTTGGTTAAAGGACTATAATCTTAAATAGAAACACAGATGTTCAAAATGCAGCAAGCTGAAATAATTCACTTCACTGGTCCATATGAAATACAAAATGCTTCTCCCAACTTACACCCAAAACCCCACCTTGCCCCGTGTTTGTGGGCTGTTGAGCTGACGTCTGGTGCTGCGTGGCTTCCCAGAGCACGGGGATTCCCATACTGCTTGTGCTTTCTTACAGGAGTATCCCAAGTGGCTCAGCTTTACCCAGCTGCAACGCCTGCTACAGCTACGCACCAGGAGCTTCGCCAGGTCTCGAGGTGCTGCAGCTCTCGGTGCAGCCACAGCCAGGCTGGCACTCAGTGAGCACTCACCAAGCTGGCAGATGTGGCAATGCAGTGCCCTTAACCATCAGGCTGTGCTTTTCTCCTCCCAGCAGAGCAAAGGCTGGCTTATAATTCAAACTACCAATATTCAGGTCAATCCAACAAAAACAGAGAGAAACCTAAAATACAGTGTTTAAGATTGAACGCAGAGCTCAGCACATGCTGGAGTTGAAGTTTACAGCTATCAGATTTTGTGTCTACAGCATTCAGCAAAAAAATCTGAATATAGGATCCAGATGATCCCCCAAATCAAAATGATTAAACGGCAGGGCATGAAGGTAAGCATTTCTCCACGAAAGCTGGGTGATTTGTCTCTCCAAAGTACAAGTCTCTTATAACCTCACGGGAACTTTGGGGCTGACTCTCCCCTTGAGTAACAAGTCAGAGAAGTGGTATTTTCTCTAACTACCACAGGTCACAGCAAATCTCATTTTCCATGATAAACTGGTTCCCAGGTAGCTAATCTCTTGATTCTTATGCCAAATGCCATCCTCTTACTTTTTTTTGGGGGGGTAGGTCCACCCTATGTGTATTTACAGACAAGAGTCCTTTCCAAATAAATTAGTTTTCCTTGAAAGCAAGAGGTTAAGAGTTACTTAAATGGTGGTCACTCACAAAACTATATACGGTAGTAACAGGTACTACTTACTATTCATGTTAAAAAAGAAAGGTGAAGAAATTTCAGTCCTAAAAAAAGGGACAAAAATATAAGCCACGTGGTTTTTTACCCCCATGAGTTAATCAAATCTAAGTCTTAATAATGAGTGAGAAAAATAGTATTTCAGTTATACATATTGAGCTTCAGATTAGCATAATTACAACATCCTAGTGGGGTTTCTTTGTTGTTTCCACATCGGTTCCTTGACTTCGGTACTTCCATGCTTACTTTCATCTGTGCTGCTGTCAATATCTGTATTCCCTAGCTAGCGTAAAGTCTGTATTTCTGCTACTGCCGTTCGCTGGGATGGGATTTCATTTTGAACCCACAAAAGTGTTTTGCTGATTCATAAACAATGCAGCCTTGTAACTGTGATAACTGAGGAAGCTGGGAAATATTGATGATAGAAGATGCAAAAATGATTTTTAGAAGAAAAAGACCACTTTGAATGGGAATTAATTCCTCTATAGATTAGTTGAGCCAACTGTTAAATAAGACTGGCTAAAAAGAAAGCCTTGCTGAGCAACAAGAAGGAGAAGCTTCAGAGAGGACCACATACCCCATGGGACTCCAACAGTCCAACTGTGTGTTATCGTTTACTAGAGATCTCGAGTGCATCAGTGAAGCATTGGTTAGAAGCAGGTGTACTGACCTCACCTAGATTTTCAAATTACTTCTGTCAATGTCCCCCTCTCAAGAAATCCCACATCTTTCCGAACAGTCGCCATCATCAGTCAGATGGGCAAGTGACAGAGTTGGAATTAATACCACTCGTATCAATAAAAATAAATCAGGATGGTATTTGATAGAACGCCATAATAATTAACTAGTTCTGCAGTGATGACAGCGACTTTCAGAATGGGAGGGCTTAAAAAAGAGAGAGGACGGGGTTCTGCCAGAACAGACATTTTGTTGGGGAAAATTTACCAATACAGGAGAATTATTTATATCAGGAATTTATCATTGCATGAGGCACAGCAAAATTGCATACAGGAGCCTGCCCATCCTCGCCATCTCTTGCAAATCAGTATCATTCCAAAGCAGAAGGCAAATAGAGAAGGACTACAGGGTGATACATGGCACAGGGAGTTTGAGGGAAGTCTCCCAAGAGCTGCTCAGTCTAAGAGAGGAAATTAGAGTATGACTGTGCCAAATATGGGGGGGGGGAGGGCAGGAAAAAGGGAAGCAATTATCTGTCCTGGAAGGAAAACCTGGAGGGTTTTTGTATCAAGACACAAAATAATTCTGCTTTTCAGACAGAATTGATATACATGCTGCAGATGACGGCAGACCAAGGACTACACTGCATTAGCCAGAAACACCTTCATTTTTCTACAGCCTTTCAGAAAGCATTTCCAGGTGGCCCCAGGAGGAGAGAGCTGCCAGCATCCCATGTGTGCAGTGGGAGGGCAGCAGCTGAGCGGCACCCAGCGGCTGGCCAGCCCCAAGCCCCCACGGAAGGAAGGACGGAAAAGCTGAGGGAAGCCAGCCTTCACCTGCAGCACAAGGGGCATCTCCCTGTGATTTTGCTGGAAACCAGAGAGAACATCTCTTTCTTCCCCCGCTTCATTGCGGTTCCAGTTCAGCACTGCGGTGCCATCCAAGCTGCCTGCTGCAGTACAGGATGCTACTGCCATCCTCCCCACCTCAGGGGGCACATACATACCTGTACTGCCACCACATCCCCCCTACATCTCTGCCACTTCCCACATGTACACCAACACAAACATAAGGTCTGAAGACCACCCCATCATAGCTCCCCAAGAACTAAAAAAAACAGCAAAAGATTAACAGACGGACAAGCACTGCTTCTGTACAGACTATGCTGCATCTGCTCCTGCAATAGGGTGGAAATTCCCCATTCCCCTGGCACATTGACACAGGGGAGCAAATAACTCAAGACATAAAAATTGCTTCAGGTTCACTACAACACAACTACAGAGTGAAAGAGCCATTTAGTGCAATCAAGAGTACCTAAGTGATCTCAGCCACCAAAGCAAGGAGCACATCAGTTCATATGTGAAAAAAACATGTTATCGAGTGGAATTTAGATTATGCACCTACTTTAGTAACCTTTTACGGTATCTAAATTATTTTTAATCTGAATTTTTTATTCTGGACAAAGTACTGAGCATAAAAAAATATATCTATGCATGTATTTCATATATATACATTTACTGCATGCATTTTCTGCACGAAGTAAAGAAGCAGCTATTGATTCAGAAATGCAGGGAGTTAGCTGTTCTCTGAAGGATAACCTAAGCAATGTGAACATGCACTATACAAGGAACTAAGGCTTTAGCTTTGTGAGGTGAAAACCTCCAGTAAGAATGCCAGCAGCCTCCTAACACATATCCAAAAGATTCAAAACTATCCCACTGCACACACATTAAAGCAGTATTCACTACCAATGCTGCCAGAACAATGCACACCTGAAGTCCGGGAGCAAGAGGAGTTTGCACGCATTTTAAGTACCAGTGGATGCAAAAATACACACTTAGGCTCACTTTCCCGGGCTTCTGCACATCTGGGGGCTGCTGTTTTCAGACCACTCAGAGGGCTGTGCTGTTCCCACGTTTCACAGGACAACCACCATACCTCCATATCAGAGGGACCTATACAGGGCTCAGAGCCACCATCATCAACCTTCCCCAATGTCCTGCAGGCACAGAGCTGGTTATGGGTATAGTTAAGACTTACACAAGATGATGATTATGGCTCAACAGCAAGAAGCAGCAAATACTTTACAGTGGCAGTGCAGTATTCCATTTTAAACAATTCACTCACATTCTGTCAGGACAGCCCGCTGTCTAGTCGCTCTTCTGGGTCTCCTAATCAGAGCAAAACCTGCAGCTAAATGGACAGCATTAGTGCTTCCTACCTCTTTCCAGGCAAAGGGACTATCCTGTCCTGATTAATATGCTTGTTTTACAACTTATGGCCCATTTGGACTATAGCAACGTACCAAACCTAGGCAAGAAACCACTAGAAGAAGGCAAGAAAGGTATGCAAGCCAGGGAGCAGCACGAATACCAAAGTCAAAACATTAGCTAGTGCTGAGGAGCTATGTTACACTGAAAGCTACCAGGAGAACAATTCTTTTCCCTGCTTTCTACCACTGCACTATAAAAGCTATGACCTTCAAAATATTGGCTTTTTTTTTCTTTAGGATTCAAAGCAGCCTGTTTTGTCCAAGCACTCGTATAGATCAGGTGATGCTCTGGCAAGAGAATAACAGTCAATAGCCATATTCCTCAACAGAGCTTTTATTGCAAGAGTCAAATGTTGTATTTCTAGTCTCTTCCACATTCACTTAAAGCAATCAAGGGCAGCTATTTAGAAAATGTTCTCACAGCTATCAGGGAAGCTTGCTTAAGACTGGAAAGCCAACTTTCTTTTAAAGCAAACCTCTTGAACGAGTTACTGAGGAAAGAATGGATCAAAAGGAGAACAAAGGACAACTGTGAATTTGAAGCAGGCTTATGCTGAAAGAGCCAGCAAGGGCACCCCTGATGTTGAGAGAAGCTGCACATGTTCCCAACAGCGCTGGCAAAACCGGCCTCAGAAGTATTGTGGTTCAGTTCTGACTGAGATCTCACCTGCTGACTGTTACACCAGACTGAACCCTATGTGAAAAGCAGGCAATTTTGCCTAAGAAAAAAATGCACGAGGAGGCCAAAGGAAATGGAAAATGAACAGTGGAGTTGAGAATCCTGTCTAATAGCACCAGGTATTATCTGGGCCACAAAAAAGCTAGTCATCATGATCTGAAATGCAATGATGGGAGACGTGGGGGGCTGAGAAAAATGTATGGAGTTGTAGGAACACTAGCTATATTTATTTAAGCTAAATTATATTTAGTCCGTCCCCAGGAAACATGACCACGGCCTAACGTTCAAAGTTTATATTTCTAGTGTGCTGAAGCTGTCAGCAGAGCGAGGAGCAGATCCGCTGAAAAAAGCAACCACACAAACTTTGTACCTTTGGCAAAGTGGGGTGAGCAGCCCACGTCCAAAGCAAGACCCCAGATCTGCTCCCAGGCGACAGCTCCCACGCTGGGATACACCGAAATCGGCGGGGAGGGCTGAAGCCTCTGTCAGGCGATGCGACTCCTCAGCGGGGGGGGACGGGGCAGCCCCCGCTCGGCCCCACGGAGAGCTCCCGCCGCCCTCCCACCCTCCCGGCAGGCGGGGGGGGGGGACACCCCGAAACCACCCATGCCCGTGGATCTGCGGGACGAGGCCTCCCACCGCCCCCCCCCCGGCTCAGCGGGGCTTCGGACCCCAGGGGAGGCGTGAGAAGCTCCTGCACGAGGAGACTGACAGATGTCAATCACCAACTTGGTCTTCTCAAGTCAATCAACCCTCCTGTAAGAGAAAATAGAAAGTTTGCCACCAGGCAGTCATTTTACTTGCAAAGCAGGAAAAAAAAAAAACATTTCGCTGACTGTATCTAGGAATTTGTACACAGAAAAATTAATCTCGACAGCACCAAAGAAAACAAGCTGGGATGACACAGTACAAGAAGTTATATGCATGAAGAATGATGCTATCTCCCAAAAATATAAATAAATTATCATCTTGGCAATAAATATGAGCCAAAGCTTGAAAGAACTATTTTACTTCCAGGCAAGTTCATTCATAGATCTTATTAATAGCGAACCTGGTTCCTTTATGAACTCAGGAGCAGCAGGAGGAAAAGCATGTAAGAAGATTACGTTAATACTATATTTAAGCATATGTAAGGACAGTGAATGAAATACTGATTATTCACTCACTTAATTCAAAAAAAAAAAACCCAACCCCTTACTAAGAATAGCTTTCGGGCGATAAGAGAAACTAGGCTGCACCAGGAAAAAAAACAGACACAGCTACAGTAGTACTTGCTATCCCTCATTATCCGCATTCATCAGTGCTGAGGTCTATGGAAATCAACTTTGATATAAAAGCATCAACGGGGATAAACTACCCAAAGGCTTTGAGACTAATGCGCCCTTTGCACAGACAGGAAGCATTTCCAACTCATTATCATCATGGAAAACAGCAGAGCTGGGTTTAACATAACTTCACAGATTTTTGCAAAGAGGTTCAAAGACACAGGGGAAAAAAAAATAAAATCAGACTTTGCAGACTTTACTATTATAGAAGGACCTGATAGTCCTCAGGAAATAGAGGGGAGACTACTGGGCTCAAGCCCCCACTGGTCTGAGCAAGTCAGTTACAGAGTTAAGAGCAGATTTTATGCACTTTCTTGAAAGCTCTTTAGTCTGGGCGACCTTGTCCCTTCGTCTGTACTTTGTCAAAAGCACAGGCACACACGGTCCCAAGCGGACCGCCATGCTTTCGCTGCAGTCAGCTGCACTTCCCTGTCTCACGTTCTTAAGAGCTGCGAACTCAGCAAAGGGTCCCAATTTAGCTTCCAATTAATCAAAGGCTGAACGCTCATTAGCGATTGAGGCACAATCCAATCACAAATTTACAGGTAGCAGACGTGCCCCGACAGCTCATCTCTAGGCTTGCCATTCTCCGAAGGGAGCCCAGGCACCCACTCCCACCTCGCTCCTCTGTGCCAGGTGAAGCACAGAGGTGGAGACAAGCAGGAGACTGTCAAAAACACGTTTCCAATGCAAATTAAAGTGCTAGCGTACACACCCAACACACAACTGCCAGGATCACTGCTTCGAGTTAAGCATTAATTTCCAGCTCCACTTTCTTATCAAAACACAGTATCACACGACTTCAAACTGCAGAGTACCGCTTGGCGCTGGTAAGCGGCAGGAGATAAAAAGCATCTGTAAAAATACAACTACAAGAATGGCTGTATAATACACATTAAATCCCAGGAAAGCACATCTGCTCTCAGCACTTGAATGATGACTTTGCTGGCTGTAAGAGTGCTTCTAACCAAGAGAGGGGCTGCAGTTCTAGAGAAGACATCAAAGCCAACGTGGCTGAGAAAATGGAAGTGTCATGCCACATGGCTGCTCTGAAAAACTTTAGGAGAAAAAAAAAAAAAATGGGAACATGTTTTAGCCTAGCTGGAAGAGATGACTCCGGTTTAACATGGACCGTAATTCATAGTTGCCTGCAGCTCCACCCCTTTGAAATGGCACCCAGACTTTGTGCAGACTCCACAGGCAACAGGTCCAAGGTGCTGCAAAGCTGCATGGAGTCAGTGTCCAAAAGGGGACGTTCAACCAGGTTAAAAGTTTCAGCTACCAAAACTACCAAAATTTAAGTGAGAAAACAATGCTATTTCTCATACAGATTAAGCAGCTATCACATTAGGAGATCTCTCTCTACATAAAACCCCTCAGTAATTTCCATAGCATGGAAAACCCATTAAACCCATGTGCTACAAAGTTCTTTCCAGGGTGTAAACTTGACCAAAGGCTGTCAGGATTAAAAAAGTGAGTAAGCACCTGACGAAAGAGAAGTTTCCTCCTCCTTTGGTCTCCCAATGTGAGCTACCTGTGTGTGTCAAGAGCAAGCTTTAAATCTTGGGCAGCGGAGGAGGGCTATAAACCCGGCTCCCCCATGGAGTAGCTTTATTACATGTTTCTCACAAACAAAGCACGGTTCAGCCATCGGCTTATGTTCATTCTTCTCATTTTTCAGAGACTTAAATATACTGGTACTGATCCTCTATCTTTAGCTGTGAAAAACATGGCAAGTCTAAGGATAAAAGCAGCATTAAAATATGTTATCTTAGTCTGGTTTTGATCAATATACATTTTTTCCTTACTATTCTCCTCATAGCATCCAGGGTGGACCACACCAAGGCTCCATCATCCTGAGGGCTGTACTCTTCCCTCAACAGCTGCTGCAAGAACAGAGCAAGCCTGCAGAGATATTTTCCTTCAATACTCTCCCAAGTAATTTCTGCTGCACAAATTTCCTGATTTACAGTCCGTACCTTGGTTTTTATATTGTCCCTAGCTGTCCTCTGCTAGGGATGTCCACATTTACTTTCCAGCTAATCTGCATGGACTTGCAAACTTTATTAATGAAAACATAGGGCTGATCATCCTTTTGAATTAAAGATCTTACTATGCTCTTACTGGGAGTCATATAAAGACTTTTTTTTTTTTCCTTACTAAGTACTCAGTACCTGTGTTCAATATTTGAGGTGAAAAATAAAAACTCTTTTTGATTCAGAATAGGCTTTGTAAACAAAGTTTTATAAAATCTGCATATAGAGAAAGAAGTCAGAGAAATTTTTTCCCCTCTAATAGTTTCCCAGCAACTGTGCCCAAATATTAGATTACACTTAAGCAAGGAAAAAGGTAGTGAAAATTTAAACTTAGAGACTCACTTGCAAATAAAGATGAGGAACTGAGTAAATCAATCTAAATAAAAATCAACCTCATTTTAGACACCCTGAACACTTTCAGCAGAAACCCTTCAAAATGAAAGAGGCAGGTACTGATTATCTCTGCAAATCTCAGGACTTAAACAGATTAAATTGGAAAAAATAGGTGAGGCTGCCTCACAATCCCTGTGTAAAAACTTCATTTTCACATGCTACATATGACAAATGAAAGAAACGAATGTTTTCCATACTTGCTTGTTCTCTTTTAGATCAAATTTTAAACTGTTCATCTCTTCCCAGAGTTCATATGACAAAATTAATAGCAGAAAGGAGCAGTGAGAGCCGTTGGGAAATTAAAGAGTGCTAGTGCACGTAGAGTTTGGAACAATGATAAATTGGCATCGGTATAGTCCTCAAGCCTAATATTACCAAAGGCCCATCACAAAATTGTTTATGTGACAAAGTATTATAGTAACAAAATCAACAGACAGCAAGGTAATCAGAGAATACACCCTGACGTGCAACGCCAAACTCATCACCCAATGAGGAATATTTCTACTTTCCTTTAAATTCAAAACTCCCATGCTTTCCTTGAACGCGAATACTCAGGATACTCGGCATCTTAACCACGAGACTCAAGATACGGGTCCAAGAGCTCCATTCTGTTAAAATCTCTCTAAACTAAAAAATAAATTTAATAAAAACAAAAAAAAGTCCTGTTTCAGTGTGCCTCACAAAGGAAAAGCCTCAGAAACCGAAATGGAAAAGAACATCAGTATAAGTATCTTAAATTTGTACTGGTGCAAACAGGAAAAAGGCAATACTCTTCAATACCCCGAGCAGACCTTCCTTTGGCATCTCTGCCAAGAGCACTCTGCGCAGAAAAATTCTGACCCAAGTGGTTACATGGCACCTATAAAAGGACATTTTCCCAGACAACTGCAAAAGCCTTTACAGTGAAATTTAAAATCTTCACTCATCTCCCTCCAACTTCAGCCCCAAGGGTCAGGGTGAGGAACGGTACCCAAACCCTTTTGTTTTCTTCTATCACCTATGACAACGCAATATTGCTCATCAGATCACCCCTCACCACTTTCACAAAGGAAAACAAGGATTTTAAGGAAACAGCTTCTACTGGAACTACTTATAAAACTCGCTTTCCTGTCTGTCTCCCTGCCACGAAGATCCTCTAATGTCTAATAATAATATTTGCACTCAGCCAACAACTTTTCTTCCAGCAGAGCACTAACCTGAGAATTTCCTCCATGCAGATTCCTGCCCTCACACAACTTCTCAGCACTTACCTGTGACATCTCTACCCTCTTGTCAAATTTGATGGACTTTTCAATGTGTTGACCATTTTCATTCAGGGGCACTGACAGTGTGACGCTTATGCAATGGGAAACTGAGCTCAGAAACATACAGGGGTGGCAGGAGTTCCCGATAGAAATATTTGTTCATGAGGCAATCCTGACTTAAAGACATGGAGAGCATCTTCACTTTAAGAGACAGAAATACAGAGACCTAACGCTACAGCATCAGTGAGGAGATTTCTCCCTAGGGAAAACAAAGCACAATTCCTCTTCAAGCTTGTAAGTAAAATAATTAAAATTAAATAAATTAAAATAAAATTAAAAAACCAACACATCCCACAAAGATATAAAACTGTAACACCATGCTATCAGTACAAAGGAAAGAAGCTTCTGGCCTCCGAGCTCCCTGGCACTTTCACAGATGCTTGGTATCACATACAAAAGCTCAGTAACAACCAACTTCCACCAACACACACATAATTACCGAAAGCAGCCCGACATTCCCAGACCCCTCTAACCAGCAGACACCCACCGAGGACACCTCTGTAATCAGGTTATTCCCTGGCTCTGCTGGCAGCAGGCTGGCCGTTCATCCGAGGGGACAGCACTGAGTCACAGCCCTCGGCAGCCAGCACTGAGTCAGCCCCGCACTCCCTGCTGGCACAGGAGGCTCAAGGTAAAGCAAAGCACAGCTTTTGTGAAGGCAACGAATTCCCTTTGCACGGGGACAGACAAACGCCGTGGCTGACCCAGAGGCACAGGACGTAAAAAGATTCCAATTCCCTTTGCAACCAGATATCCTTGAGAGGACGGCTGTCCGGAGCATCGCTCCAAGACAAGCTCGGCTCCCAGAGTAATATCAGTTACGTAGGTTTCTTCTTCTTCTTTTTTTATTATTATTTTTAAATGCACAGATGTGCTGCTGCTTTGGTCAGCTACAGACCCTGACACTCACAGCTGGCTCCTGCCAGCTTCCAGAGCCTGCTGATGACCTCCTTCAAGGATTCAACTTGCGAAAACAAATATTTCTCATACCTACCATACAAAAAACATTCACTAAAAGGACTGAAAAAATGCACTCTGTTGTTAAATGGTAGGAAAGAGCAAAAAACAGCCACATTGTATGCAAACAGGAAAGGAACTGGCTTTAAAATGTCACTTCATTTGCTTACATAATCAATTTGCCAAGCTTTTTTTTTTTTTTTGGTCACACAACATTTCTACTATAAAGGTATCTCCTTTAAAACCAAGGTACATAAATAACAGCTTCTACTGATAAATACAGTCCAAAACCACAGTTTTAATCTTTGGTACTTAAACTTAAACTGAAATCCATAGCATGGCAGCTGGATTGCCTGAGTTTCAAAGGTGCCAAGCACTTACTGGTTTCAGAAGTTGCAGAAACAGCAAGTGCTACGCGTCTCTCGTCATCAGACCATGTCCTCAGACATTCAAGCAAAGATCCTCACCTAATGTGTCAGGGTCCTGCACCCCCTGACCCGATATCAAATGCAAGAGGCATCACCCTGACAAGCCACGCTCACTGCCAGCACCTGGAGACACTCATTTCAGCCTTGCCTAAAATCATCCTGGCACACAGAAGCTCTAACACTCATTCAGTCCCTGCGGCCGGAGCCATGCTCTTCACCAGAGGCACACCCACCACTGCCACCCCCAAAACTTCCTCAAGTCACAGATGACATCCCAAAACCACTGATGACGAGTTGCTTAGAGGGTGTGTAGTATTTCTGGTGTGTCCCACACAGGTGTTTGCCATCACCTTGTCTGACGGGAACCCCTCATTCCCACGCAGGATCTCTGACCAGGTGACTGCGAACAACTGAAGGCTCCGGTGTGGGGTATGCCGAGCGCAGAGATGCTGGGGAGGAGCAGAGCCTGACCTGGGTGCAGTCCCAAACCGTGACGACCTGTCTGAGCTAACAAGACCAGCCATTTAGAAGGCTTTACTCACTTAAGTCAAAACACAGTTGGCTTTTAAAAGAGGAAAAAAAAGTCTCATTTGTTTATAATAAACAAGATGAAAGTACTCTAGAAGACTTATGTGCTCACAGCAAGCAAGAGGCCTTCTACTGAAGGCTTACGGCACTGTACTGCCAATCCCAAACCACATACAGCCCACAAAAGGGCACTAAATTTTCATCAGAGCAGAAAAATCTGAATAAGCTAGGGGCAAATATTAAAATGGCCCGAGGTCTGCGAGCGCAGTGTGAGCAAAGCTATGAGACACTTCCTGCTCCAAACGCTAAGCACCATGTCGCTATGGTACCTTCTCAGAAAACAAGTCTCCATAAAACAAATTCTCCTCCTGCTGAAAAAGCTGGGATGCTTTCCCTTGAGCTGAGGAGCCAGTGGTTTCACACACAAGCCACACCAGAGAAGCCTCAGCCAGCACACTGGCTGCTGAAAAGAAACTTTACAAAGCATGTGTGCGTGAGGGGTTAGGACCACAGCTCATCTGTTACGCCCTGATAAACCATATGGCAAAACATGAGAAATTCATCACACAATCCTTCTTCTTAATTACTGAAAGGAAGAATTGCACATTCATGCAGCTGTGCCTCAGCAAACTCGGGGAAGGCATCCCGAGAGGCCACCCTTGTGAAGCTGAGTGCTGTGACAAAGAGCGTGGGGCGAGCACACCAGTGCAAGCAGCACGACCACGATCACGCCTGAGCTGCTCTCCCTTCATCACACAAAAACCCTGGACTTACCAGCACAGACAAATGCCAGCGGATGGAGCTCTGCGCTGAATTAACTGAGGACAGCACCTCAAAGCAAAAGTGATGCACAGTCACCTGTCAAACCCAACTGCTGGCCACATTTTGTGAACGTGGCAGCGTACAGAGAATGAATTTTGTGAAAGACAGGGCTGTTTGACCTTGGGCTGCCAGAGGAGTGGTGGGAAGCTTTCTGTCCTGCTGCGCCAGCCCCGAACAGTGAGGGTTACTGAGCTTTTCCTCTGATCATTGCACAACTACACGCCGTAAGGGCCAAGAACCGCATTATTTGCTGCAGGAAAAAAAAAAAAAAAAAAAAAGTTAAACAGACAGAGGATTTGGCAAAACCCCCAAAAGCATCTATCTTGGACATCCTAAAAGTAACAACAGTCATTCAAGACATGACTGTTTATACTACAAGACTCATTACACAGGAGGCCTGCCTATTTTTAGAGGTAGATATCACTACAATTGAGTGCTAGATAAAACCAAACAATTATTTTAAAAGGGTGTTTCATCACTAATTATTCTAAACATCTTCTGCGCTCCGTAGGTTGGCCTACTGCCACTCTCCAGTATAACAGCTCAGAGAACAACGCTACGGCCTCACTTGTGTGACGCTCGAATGGTGGTGACAGGTAACTCGCAGAGCAAGCGGCGTGTCCATAAGAGTCCAACAGCTGGGGCGAGCTCATCACTGCTTGTGCACTCCAAAGAAAAAAAAAAAAAGATACCACAATCTTTTGTTTATGCTACAAAAAACAGGAAGTTTTAATTTACCAACGGAAAAGATTCCCCAAGGAATAAACGTGCAACAAACAGTGGCGAGCACCCTTGAGGAGCAGCACCGCTTTCAGAGCCCCGGGACTCAAATCTGCTACAGCTCAACGTAAAAAGATCAACTGTGGTTTGTTGCTGCTTGGAAGAACCTACTGAAGATGGCCAAAAAAAAAAAAAAAAGAGGTTAGGCTCCTCCACGCAGATGTATCTGCCCAAAGAAGTAAATAAAAGCTCAGGCCAAGCATATTTCTAAGGACCAGCCTGGCTGTTGTTGGCTACACCGCTTATCGATCTATTTTGTGGTTTCACCAGGCTGAACCCAGAGCCCCGACGGCTTCGCAGGCTCCTCTCCAGCCAAGCGCCACTAGCGCTCCCCTACCCTGAGTTTTGAGAGCTCCAGGGTGAGGACTGGGGCAGAAAGCAGGGCTGGATCAGGCCAGCAGCCGCCCCTCAGCCACAGGCCAGCCAGGCACCCTCTGGGGGGAACCCAACGCGCCTCAATTTCTAAAAACGCCCATGAACGGTTTTTAAGCAAACCAGACTTTGTACAGTAACAGCCATTGCGACCACGGTCTTGCTCCCAAATCCAACCAAATGCAGGAGGAACCAGAAAACCCAAACCCACCAGGGGCCAAAGCAACAGATGGCACGCTAAAAAAACCAAGGGCTCGTAGGGTCCCTTACCCAGCCAGGGAAGGGAGACACTGCGAGGGGAACCCGCATTTTACGCCCGAGCTCCTCTCGCAAGGACGTGCCCGCCTTCCCCGCTGCAGAAGGCGGGCAGCGGGTGCCGGGGGGGGCGCAGCCAGCCCCGGCTCCACCGGAGGGGGCACGCCGGCCCCGGGTGGCCGGGCGGCAGCCGAGGGAAGGGCAGGGGAGGGCGGCCAGGCCACCGCGCTCACCTTCCCCGCCAGCAGCGGGCTGCCGGACGGCGGAGCACCGGGCAGAGCAGGCACCCGCCGGTCCCCGCGGCTGCCGCATCCCAGAGAGGCAGGAGAAGGCGCCGGGCTCGGCGGCCGGCCCCGCCGGGTGGCTCCTCCGGGGCGGGCGACCGGGGCCAAACTTCCCGCCGCGCCACCACCCCCTCAAAATGGCTTCGCCGTCGCCGCGGCCCCTGGCCGGGTAAGACCGCCCGGCACCCGCCCCCGCCCCGCCGCCGGGCACGGCCGGGCCCAGCGCCGCACTGCGCCCCGCCACGCCGGCGGCCGGCACCCCCGACCCCGTCGCGCTCAACAGGTGCGGGGCGGCCGGGTCCGCCGCCACCGGCACCTGCCGCCGCGTCAGGACCTGGACAGGTCCCGTGGGGCGCTCCCGCCGCCGCACCCGGACCTCACCTCCCCCGGCGCCGCGCCGCTGCCCGGGCCCCGCCGCCGCCCGCCGCTCCGCCATCCACAGCCCCGGCCGAGCCGAGCGGCGGCCCCCGCTGCGCCGCCGCCACCGCCGCCGCCGCCGGCTCCCGTGCGCGCCTGCGCGCGACCGGAGCGACCGGCCGCGCGCGCCCCCGCCGACGTGCAGGCCGCGCCTGGCCCGCCAGCGGCGCGAGCCCCGCGCGCGGGGCGGGGCCGGGAGGCGGGGACCTCATTCCCATTGGCGGGGCCCGGGTGGGGCGGGGCCGGCTGCGGGGGGAGCCGGCGCTGATTGGACCAACGCGGAGGGGCGGGGCCAGGCGGCGGCGCGAGGGGCGGGGAGCGCTGCGGCGCAGAGCGGGCAGGGGCGGGGCGGCAGAGGGGGCGGGGCCGGGGCGGGCAGGGGCGGGGCCTGGGGCAGGGGCAGGAGGTGGGGCAGGGCCGGGCCGGGCCGGGCCGGGGCGGGCAGCGCCGGACTCGCTCTTGCCGCCTTTCGTGGCTTTTCAGGCTCGCAGCCCAGTGCTATTCCTCTCCTCTGTCCTTCAGAGCACTTCATCACGTCCCAGAATCTCATCCCCGGCCACAGCTGACCACAGACATCCACTGGTCCAGCAGAAATCCTACTTTCCCCGCTTTATGTCCCTTTGAGGTTACCAAACGAACACAAAAAGTTATAAAATAAGCCATCAGCTAATTTAATTTGCCCTCGGGTAATATTTTTCCGTCTAAAAAGCCACGTTAAACATTATATACTGCAGCCTGTTTGCCTAGAGTGTGGTTTCCAGAGCTGAGTGATGGGGTATCCATCCATCACATGTCGCAGAATCACAGAATCATTCAGGTTGGAAAAGACCCTTGGGATCATCGAGTCCAACCCTCAGCCTGACTCTACAAAGTTCTCCCCTACACCACATCCCCCAACAGATCATCTAAATGACCCTTAAACACACCCAGGGATGGTGACTCCACCCCGTCCCTGAGCAGCCTATTCCACTCTCTGACCACTCTTTCTGGGAAATATTTTTTCCTCATGTCCAGTCTGAACCTCCCCTGTTGCAGTTTAAAGCCGTTCCCTCTTGTTCTGTCGCTAATTACCTGTGAGAAGAGACCAGCACCAACCTCTCTACAATGTCCTTTCAGGGAGCTGCAGAGAGTGATGAGGTCTCCCCTCAGCCTTCTCCTCCTCACACCGAACAGTCCCAGCTCCTTCAATCTCTCCTCACAGGATTTATTCTCCAGGCCCTTCCCCAGCCTCGTTGCCCTCCTCTGCCCTTGCTCCAGCCCCTCGAGATCTCTCTCGTATTGAGGTGCC
Organism: Strix aluco; assembly: GCF_031877795.1. Lineage (NCBI taxonomy): Eukaryota > Metazoa > Chordata > Aves > Strigiformes > Strigidae > Strix > Strix aluco. The sequence goes on from NC_133936.1 coordinate 44,130,821, forward strand.
CAAACCTGGACACAACACTCCAGGTGTGGCCTCACCAGTGCAGAGCCCAGGGGGACTATCACCTCCCTGCTTCTGCTGGTCACACTATTTCTAATACAAGCCAGGATGCCGTTGGCTTTCTTGGCCACCTGGGCACACTGCCGACTCATGTTCAGCTGCTTGTCAATGAGAACCCCCAGATCCTTCTCTTCCAGACAGCCCCAGCCACACCTCCCCAAGCCTGTAGCCATGCAGGGGGTTGTTGTGGCCCAAGGGCAGGACCTGGCACTTGGCGAGGGGGGACAGTGGACACCCCCAGTCCCAGCTGCACGTGATGGAAGATCTCAGGATGGAGGTGGACCCATTCGCAAAAGCATCAGCTCTGTGCCCAGAAGCTGCCCAGAAGCGAATGGCAAGCTGGCAGATTCAGCTCCACCGTGAACACCCAAGCCAACCCTGCAACTCATGTCTTGGGGCACTTCTGGGATGTCCAGGCACAAAGTTGTCTTCTTCATGGTAAAAAGGTAATGGCTGTTCTGCACTCAGGTATTTCTGGTGAGAAGAGCAAGGTGTTAAGCACAAAATCAGTGAAATGCAGAATATATGCTGGAAACATCCTCAGAATCTTCCCCCAGGGGAGCAATGGAACAGGTGGCCATGGGGTGCACCAGCCCCACGACTCTCTGCAATGGGTCAAAGCAGAGCAAAGATACCGAGAGTACCAGGCGTACCAAGGGCAGCTGGAGTGCTTCCCCCAGCCTGCCTCCCCACCAAAGCAGAGCCAGGTTTCCCCACACAACACAAAGTTTGGCCACGGATATTGCTCAAAGCCCCCGGCTGCAGTTGACACCAAGACACAAGCAGAACCCAGGAACCACCGACCTTTGCACAGAGGAGAGGAATATCTGGAACTGCAACAGCCAATGCTGAAACCAAGGTGCTGTGAAGTAAGGTGGGACCTTGGCCACAGGGCCCCTCCTGGAAGACCACTCCTGATGTCCATCCTCCTGCGGCTGCCCACAGACACCCAGCTTGCTGGCCACCAGAAGAAGAAACTGTTTGTAAAAGTAACTACAATCCAAAAGGAAGGGACATTTAAAGATAGGGTATTTAAAGGGGATATTTAAAGAAAAACACATGATTTTCTAAGGCTTTGACCCACGGACATGCCAGTGGGAAGAACCTCTGGTGGGAAGACCCCCTGGCATCTCCCATCTGGCTTCCCCTGTGGGAAACCAGCTCCATCCCACGGTGAGATGTGCCCAGCCATCACAGGAGCCTTGCGTAGAAATCAATCAGACAAAAACGATACGTGTTGCTGCATCAACCACCTTGGTATTATTCAAACCTCGTGCTAAGAACTCGGTGTGCATTCTCACCCCTTTCTCTAGAGTGCTTGGGTGGTGGCATCCCTATTACCGTGTTGCATCACGCCCAGCGCAGGCTCCAGGTGCGGCACCGAGCGGCTGCTCCGCTCGCACGTGGCTTCTTCCCTCTCTCCGTTTGTTCCTGGTGGGGTAAGGATCCATACACATGCTCACGGGGAGGGTGAAGAGGACCAGCATGAAAGCCCGTGCTGGAAACAACAATCTATTTTTATACTTCCTCCCTCACAGAGACAATCCTCCGCCTCTGCCCTGCTTGGGAGAGGCAGCACCTGTGGGCGGGCAGCTCTTGGCTGGTAAAGCCTTCGCCTCTGGGAACGCCTGTCCGCGTTTCCTTATTGTATTTTATTTTCAGCTCAAGGAATTTAACACTAGCTACTACTTTTTTTTTTTTTTTTCCCCTCTCGTTAGGATCACCAGTGAAGCCAGCAAAAACAAAACCGCGTTCCTCAATTCCACCTCTGTGTCACGGGCCAAAGTGGTTGTGTTCTGCCAGGGGGTTGGGGAAACCACTACTGGGGCTGGAGCCGGGAGACGAGGCTGAGAATTAATTACCTTGACTGGTACCACAGATGGTGATGAAGATCACCCACCACTGGGCTGGGAGAGACTGGGGAGGTGCTGGCCCCTGGGACAGCTCTTCCCTCCGAGGACATCTGGATGTACCCTCCAGGACAGCTAGAAATGCACCTGGGGACGTCCTCTTTGGCCCCTCTGGAGTCCAAGGGACAAGGAGGGGGTCTCTGCCAGCTCCAGCCCTGCACTGGAAAGAGGAAAGTCACCCCCGAGGCTCCCACGAGGGCTCACGTTGGGCAAATGGCACAGAGGCGAGGGTGGGGTGGGAAGCACGGCATGTCCCCAGGCTCCCACTCGACGGCTGGCCTGACTCCATCACGGATCAGCTTGGCTCCCTACCACTGCGGGATGAAAAGGGCTCCCTCCCTGAACAGCGCCGGCCTTGCCGAGCTGCGCCACTATAACACAGTTGCTGGTGCTTATGAAACACCAAAGTTTTCCAAATCATTTGCTCTTTTTTTTCCTAATTTTCATCCAAATCTTGTTTTAGTTTTATTTGGTTTTTTTTGCTTGCTTTGTTTTCCGTAAACTTACTTTAATAAATGAATGGCTTTTTAACAATGGCTTTTTCATCAAAATCCTGGGAAATTGGAAATACTAGGCTGTTGCTTTTAAAACTGAGCACAGCGCGTTTCAGACGCCACAAGCCAAAACCAGCTTTACAGTTTCCACGTTCTGAAATGGTTTTCCACCCCAGGGCAGCTTGATTTGCAAGCTGGCCTCACTCCTTGTGGTTCCCACACCCCAGGACATGTCTTGGGGCTCAATTAGCAGGAGCAGGAGCAGGGCGATGCCCAGCACAGGGCGTCTGCACAGGCTGATGCTCCGCCAGCATTCCCCAGCCATGGCTAACTTGCTGGCCAGTATCACCAGCGAGGCTTGTGCAGCGTTGGAGGTCCCTGTGGGATGTGGGGTTTCAAGAGCTGAGATGACTGTGGGCTTGCGAGAGCCACGGATTTCAGAAATGACCCACTCTTCCCAGAAGTGTCGCCTGTGATTTCAGGGAATTTTGCCTTGCAATCTTGCCTCGCTGCCATGTCTGACCACCAGCTGAAACTTCCTGCAGCTTTTTAATGTCTCTGTCTGCATGTGCCATCCGCGTCACGCGCTGGCATCTTCTGCAGGTGGCTTGCCCACAAGCTCTGACCTAGAAAGTGGAGTCCAAGGTGAAGGAGACATGTTTCAACATCCCGACGGCCTTCAGGGCAGGTGCTGAATGCAGCCCTGCGTGCTGGTCCTGCCACCCTGGCACAGAGCTCTTGCAATGCAGTTTCCATCCCACATCCACCATGCTGGAGCCACACCTTGTGCCTGGTGTGCCAGCTCATCCAGACCTGCTTTTAGAGTCCTTGCCCTCACCTGAGGGACGTGGTGGATGCACTGCCAGACCCATTGCCTTCTCCATCCTGCCTTTACAAGGGTAAATCCCTGGTTACAAAGATAGGGAATGGAGGGTGCGAGCAACAGGCAGTTTTCATTGGGAAGCCCCACAGGGATCTGTATGGCAGAATGAAACTGCATTCCTCATCTCAGTCATAAACGGTCTGGAGAAGGGGAGCACAGCCAGGTGGCACGGCTTGTTGCTGATATTCACATCAAGGAAGCAAAGACAAGGCTGAACGCAAAGAACTGCAGAAAGATTTTCCAAGGCTGACTGAGGGTGTCCAGAATACAGAGGCAGATGAAATCCAGTGTAGGGAATCGCAGAGCGATGCACCGGGAGAGCCCAGTCCTGCAGCCCTGGGCTGGCTGTTACCGCTCGGCTGCGAGGCCTCGGCACTGGGACAGCCCGAGCTGACCTTTTTGGGAGCTGTATCAAGGAGATGGCAAAAAAATTTAAAAAGCAAAGTTAACATTGGGAACTAGGAGGAGGAAAAACTGGAAGCAAGATCTAGCAATGGTTATTAGGTACAAGAACAACATCTCTGGCTTGGAAATCCCAAGACACGGACTGTGGGAGGTTGGAAAAAACATGTGAAAAAGCATTGCTTGAACTGGTTTGCCACTTCTATTAGGCTGGTCACCATCAGCAACAGCATCCAGGGCTCACCCCAGGTTCCTGCGGCATCCCCCGCTTGGCTGAAGCACACTGAGCCAGGCAGAGCATCCCGAGTGCTCACCGGGACCCCCCCGCCAGGCATTGTGGGCAGGGGACCCCCTGAGGCAGCACGAGCTCTACCTTTACACAGGGGCCCAAAAGGCAGGTGGAGGAACACCAGTGGCTTTGTAAGAGTTAAGTTCTCTTCCCATAGTAATACCTCCCTGCTCCCAAACCACCAGCAAATGGGTTCATGGGACAGGCAGCGGTTGTTTTACCAAGTGAAGTGGAAGGTGTTTAGATTAACCTTCGCATTGGCAAGCAGTGATTAAACGCATCCAGGACGGCTGTAAACGCACTCAGGTTAAATGTATCCAAACCAGCCGTAAACACAGTCACATCCCCTTGGCCTGGCACACCAACACTGCTCCATCGGGGAGCTGCCAGCCCTGTCTGCAGGCCATGGTGCTGCTGATGCACTCATAAACCAACCAGCATCCGGGCTTGCAGCCCTCACAGGCTGCGGGAGCCATTGATCCCCCACCACGTCCCCATCCCGGTGTGGGGCTCTAAGCAGCCCCCTCCTCCCTGCCGAGCTGGCAGAGCCTGCAGAGAGTGGAGCACCGGGAGCAGCAGCATCCCCCAAGGCAGCAGCTCTCCTTCTTGCCCCCCCCCCACACATGTTGGCTTCCCTCAGTACCTCAAACAGTGCCTGCTAAAGCCAGACAAACCACACGTTCAAATACAGATCAAGTTTTCAGCCACAAGAACATTCTGTCCTCATGGGCCCTTCTGCCGTCTGTCGGTCCATCCTCCCGGGCCAGCTGAGTGTGGGACAGAGGGGTGCATGTGCCCGGGGGTGGTTATTTCTTCCTCCATCGCCTTCCCCTGGGAGGATATCCTGGCATCTTCTGCCTTCACCTATCCAGGCCCTGACATTTGTTCCCTTCCCAGCAGCTTCCTGTTTGGGATATTTCTTTGTCTCAGCTTCCTGTCCTGCTTGTGCCACTGAAACCAAGGCCACTGTCCCAGGAGCATTAAGTGACCGAAGCGTCACACACCAATTTTTGTGCTGTGGACATTCTCCACAGCAAACTGCATCCCACGTCGGGCAGACCTGCTGCCTCGCCACGCTGGGCAGCAACCCTGCTACGGCAGCCTCAACGCCACCAGAGACCCCACCACGTGGCTGTGGTTCCCACCAGCTGGGCTGACATCTTTCTCCCTGACTCCTGGGGCCACGGCTCACCCGCTTGTAAAGAGAACCTGCATTGGACTAAACCACAGAAATCCTCACTTTATGAACCCTGAGCACAGGGTCTGGATCCCGCTGCAGCCACCCACCCTCATTGCCCCGGGGCAGCACAGCAACCCCTTCAGTACCATCAGAGACAACTGCAGCTCCCCACATGCGCAGGGATGATGAATCACAGAATCACAGAATCATCTCAGTTGGACAAGGCCTTGAAGCTCCTCCAGTCCAACCATGAACCTCACACTGACCGTTCCCAACTCCACCAGATCCCTCAGCGCTGGGTCAACCCGACTCTTCAAGCCCTCCAGGGATGGGGACTCCCCCCCTGCCCTGGGCAGCCCATTCCAACGCCCAACAACCCCTTCTGCAAAGAAATACTTCCTAAGAGCCAGTCTGACCCTGCCCTGGCGCAGCTTGAGGCCATTCCCTCTTGTCCTGGCGCTTGTTCCTTGGGTCAAGAGACTCATCCCCCCTCTCTGCACCCTCCTTTCAGGGAGTTGTAGAGGGCGATGAGGTCTCCCCTCAGCCTCCTCCAGACTAAACAACCCCAGAGTCGCACTGAGCGCTCCCTCTATGGTAGCGGGAGCAGTTCATGTACAAATCACACCGAGTGCAAACAGGGTCACCAACACACCCCGTCTGGCATGAAACACCGATTGTTAAAGCAGAGAGAAACCCTTAGATTATATTTTATGCATCCTACTTGCAACCAAGCAATCTGGAAAATCCCAGAGCATTCGGATGCAAAAGCCTAAACCTTAACGATGCTCCTGGCAAGGCTCTGTGTTTTGTTTGCACTATTTAACAGCTTCTTCATAAGGAAATGACTGACTGGGTTAAAGCCACCACAAAAATCCTTGCCCCACTGCTCAGCTGATAGAGCTCCATCAGCGATGTCGCCCTTGACGCCAGTCCCAGTTTGGGTTGCTGGAGCTCCTGCACCCAGCGAGGCATCTGGACTGGGCGGAGAGAAACCAGAGACACACACTGCAACTCCGTCTGCTCGGCTGCCAGGAGGGGACTGGCCTCAGCGAACTGAAGGCAACCATTTATTTTTGCATGGTTTTGGAAACACTTCCTTCAGCATATAATGCATTTTTCTCCCATCTGTATATTTTATAGCCCTCAAATATTTAGGTTTTTTTACCACAAATCTAGCTTTGTTACATAAATTTCTGCTTAGGGGAACTCTAACCTGTTTCAACACACGGGTTTTCTTTTTTTTTTTTTTTTTTTGGTGGATGGAGGCAGTGCTTTTTCACACTGAGCACAAAGCCCAGCCCTGACAACTGATATGCAGCACAACCGTTGGCCTGCCCAGCACTGTTCCCATGCCCGCCCTTTGCCACCACATACAAGGCTGGGGAGACATCCCAGCAGCTTCAAGAAAACAGAGAAGTTGGGATTTGCAGGTCATGCATCTGCCCCTGCCCCGTGGCTGAGCTGCTGATGTGCCTGGCCAGGTCCCCAGGTGCCACCCTGCCTCCGTGCTGCTTCCACCCTGGGTTGTAGCTCCGCCAGCTCCCAGGGGGAAATGCTGCCTTTCGCAGAGAAAATGGCTGAACAGGATTAAATTGCTCATCAAAATGAAAACACAAAGCCAGGTTCAATGCCTCACACTGAAGCAAGTCATGGTTCAGAGCAGAATCAGCAGATGCCCAGATAATTGTCACATTGGGAAGAGCTAGCATTGGAGGGCATGATTTTCCCTTGCAAGACAATGGTAAATATGGAGATAAGGGTGATCCAATTAACCAGGCTTTACATGGATTTCCAAATGGCATGTGGCAATACTCTTAAGACTTAAAGAATGCCCAAAAGCTCTTAAAGAAACTGAGCTGCTATGGGCTATGAGGTAGAGACCTTCTGGGATTAGTATCTGGTGAAAGGTCGGAAAGTGAAGAGCAGGAGCAGGACTGCATCTTTCCAGAGCTCCCGAGGGTCTGACCCATCCTGCACCACCCTGAGCCCTCTGGAAAATGCCAGGACACAGCAAGCTGACTACAGGTCCTGGCAGGATGGCCACCAAGGGCGGTGAAAGCAACGGACAAAGGATGCCCCAAAAAGGCTATGGCGAAATTCATGCTTCCAGGCAGGGACACGTGGCTTTGTGCTTAGGGGCAAAGGCTTGACCAGGTGATTCACCTCCCCCCTCTCTTGTGCAAGATGTGGATGAAAGGAGGAGTTGCTGGTGCCAATCTCATCTGCTTCCAAAACCATCAAGCAGCTCAAATTCGCATGCAGTTATTTCCTCAGGTTCCATGCGGCGGCTCCTGCTACATCTCCAGGAACCCATGTTGGGTTGGTTTCAGATGCACCCATGCTGTAGATAAAGGGCAAAAGAAATGGGTATGAATGTGCAAGTGGCTTTGTAAAGTACGGGAAACCAGCCAGGGAAGAGGACATCTGGGGGAAGAAATAACCCCACATGTGGAAGGAGCTTGTTGCTGGAGCATGCAAGACAGAGCAGTGGCAGAAGGTCACAAGTGTCGGGTCTCTGCTCTGCCAGCCACATTCAGTTCTGTCCCTTCTAGGCTGCAAGGAGCAGGAGTCACTGTAGCTTGAACCCTCTGGAGCTCCCTGAGTGCTGGGCCAGCCACGCTCCCTGCCGTGGGACTGTCAAGGACCGTCTCCATGGCTGGAGGGGGGCTGTTGTCTGGACCAGTCCCCAGGCCAAGCACTGCAGCCACCTTCCTGGCAAGCTGCCCCGGGCAGAGCACGCAGGGGCAGGGATGGAGGAAGGAAGTTCAGTGCTACTTGCTATTCAAAGGAAAAATCTGGCTTCCTCATGCCCTGGGATCTCCGTTTTCACGAGTCACAGTGCTCTCCAGGAAGCTGACCCGTACACGATGGGGCCGGATGGGCGCTCCAGGTCACAGGGAGGCGACCAGGACCCAGGGTCGGCAAGGACAGCCGTGGCCAGGCTGAGTCACAGCCCGCCGGGTCCCAGACAGACACTCCTGTGGGCTGGGGTGTGACTCAGCCCATGGAGCGGCTGCCCCTGCTCACAGCCCATCGTGGTGACACGCGAGGTTAGGGAGGGTGAGAAGTTCAGGTCTCTTTTGTGAGCTGGGAGACACCTCATCCCCAGATGGCAAACCTACAGATGCACCCCCAAATGACTCTGCAGAGGCTCAAGGCTTGACGTGCTCCTCGGGACAGTCTGACCAGCAGCTGTGGTGAAGCCATGCATGGGAAGGGAGCCAGCCCTGGGTGTGCCTTGGCCGGGGAGCAGAGAAGAGCAACCATCCTGCAGGAGAGAGACCCAATGATCCGAACATTCCCACTGCTCCTCACCAGCTGCTGCTGACACACCAAGTACTGGGTGAGGAATGTAGCCAAGGGCTGGAGTTCCACCAGACCAGGGCAGGACCCAGGGACTGCTGCCAGCTGCTGAAGAGGAGAACCTGGGAGGCATCTCAAGGAGCCCATGGCAGCCCCCCAGCCCCACTGCCTAGCCAGCAGTTGGCATGAGATGCCCAAGAGCCTCAGGCAGATCACAGAATCACAGACTGTTTTGGGTTGGAAGGGACCTTAAAGATCATCTAGTTCCAACCCCCCTGCCCTGGGCAGGGACACCTTCCACTAGCCCAGGTTGCTCAAAGCCCCGTCCAACCTGGCCTTGAACCCTTCCAGGGAGGGGGCAGCCACAGCTTCTCTGGGCAACTCTCACAGTAAAGAATTTCTTCATCTAATCTAAATTGACCGTCTTTCAGTTTAAAACTGTTACCCCTCATCCTATCCCTACACTCCTGGATAAAGAGTCTCTCCCCACTCCATAGTACTAGAAGGCTGCTATAGGGTCTCTCCGGAGCCTTCTCTCCTCTGGGCTGAACCGCCCCAACTCTCAGCCTGTCCTCACAGGGGGGTGCTCCAGCCCCCTGAGCATCTTCGTGGCCTCCTCTGGCCCCGCTCGAGCAGGTCCGTGTCCTTCTGATGTTGGTGCCCCCAGAGCTGGACACAGCACTGCAGGGGGGGTCTCACGAGAGCAGAGTAGAGGGGAGAATCCCCTCCCTCGACCTGCTGGCCACACTGCTCTGGATGCAGCCTGTTGGCTTTCTGGGCTGCAAGCGCACATTTCTGGGTCATGTTGAGCTTCTCATCAACCAACACCCCCAAGTCCTTCTCCTTGGGGCTGCTCTCAATCCACTCACCGCCCAGCCTGTATTTGTGCTTGGGATTGCCCCGACCCATGTGCAGGACCTTGCACTTGGCCTTGAACTCCATGAGGTTTGCCCAGTCCCACCTCCCCAGCCTGTCCAGGTCCCTCTGGATGGCACATCCCTTCCCTCCAGCATGTCACCGCACCACACAGCTCGGTGTCATCAGCAAACTTGCTGAGGGTGCGCCCTGTCCCACTGTCCATGTCACCAACAAAGATGCGCCGGTCCCAACACTGACCCCTGAGGAACGCCACTCGTCACTGCTCTTCACTTGGACATTGAGCTGTTGACCGCAACTCTTTGAGTGTGACCATCCAGCCAATTCCTTATCCACTGAGTGCTCCATCCATCAAATCCATGTCTCTCCAATTTAGAGCAAGGATGTCATGAGGGACAGTGTCAAATGCTTTGCACAAGTCCAGGTAGATGACATCAGTTGCTCAATCACATGAAGGAAGGATGGCTGGGCTCACTCACAGATGGCTCAGGCAACAGGTGCCTCCCAGGACAAGGTCTTGCACACATTGGAGGCTGTGTCTGGCACAGCCATGACACGCATCAGAACTTGGGATCAAGCTCAGGAACCTACAGGATGAAGGTAGCTCTACATGGCTGGAAAACAGCATCCCTGTCAGACATCCAGCTGTTCCTGCTCAGCCACACCAAGCGAGAGCTTCACTCCCATGACAGGTGATTACACAGCAGGGATGAAAGGCAGGGCAACAGTTGGGTTTAGGGATCCAAGTGCAGACACTCACACAGCCAGCGTCCCCCTGCCAGAGTCCTGGGATCTCTTCACTGGCTCAGCAAGACTTGGGAAAAAGTAAATTAATCTGTCATGCTCCCATTCCTCTCCTCCACAAAATTGGTGTTGGTATGGAGAAGGTGGTGCCAATAGCAACCCTCCTGTCATCCAAGGAAAGGTACTACCAGTGCCTACAAATGCTGTCCTGCCTATACCCTGCAATAATGATACTGCCCCCGATTTCTCTATGCCAGCCCAACGCACCATCCCAGAGCATTTACTGACAAAGCCAGTTTGACTAAAGCAGCCTGGATTAGACAGCTTTTGCAGTCCATTACAGACTGTATTTACCAGGAAGGTTCAAGTACACCTGGGGAGCAGGAGGGGATGCACTTCCAGGGATGGGTTCCCAGTCACAGGCCACCAGACACCCAGCTTGGTGGAGAACCTAGGGGCAGAACTCCCAGGTGCAAAACTCCAACAAACATGGGAGCTTCGCTGGGCTCACCTGCCTGCCCCAAGCAGCCTCGGAGGCAGCCAGCTCCACCCCACCAGTACCTGCCATGCTGGTTGTGCCTCCGTGCCGGAGCTGGCAGGGGTGATGCTGGCAAGCGCCATTGCACATGCTTAGCTCTAGGAAAAAAAGAAAGCCATGGGGCCAACGCGGCTCATAGCTTCAACCAGTGTGTAAGCAAAAGTACTCTCTGCCCGGCATAAATCATATTTTCCACACGCAAAGGGGATGGGGGGACTCACTTGCACAAGATCTATATGGAAAACTTTCCAGGGCAGACAAGCCAGAAAGTCGAAGGAGGAGGGAGTCCTCATACTCACACTAGGAACTTCCTTGGGTTAGCTGAAGGGTCGGGGACAGGTCTGTGTGACTCACCACGCTTTTCTGAGACATGCCACTGGCCTGATGCAACCCCTGCTCCAGCAGAAACAAAGCACGATGGGCCATCGCTGGTAGCAGGGAGAAACATGGGAGCTGCAAGAGCTGCTATTAAAAAACATCCCTTTACAACCTGCGAACTGAAGATATTACCCATGAGCTGCTGGTAAAGGAGAATTCCCTTCCACCCACCGCTTTGGTGCTTTGTGTGTAGCAGAAAATATCTGCTGGTACCACCAGATGGACAGGATACCCGGGCTTCTGCTTTCAGACACGGTTCTGTGAACAGCCTTCAAAGGCAAAATCACCAAGAAGAAAGAAAACAACTGCAAAAAGTAGCCCCAAATTTTTCCACTCCTGAGTCTGCAGTGCATTTGCTGCTTACTCACTTCTTGCTAAGTCTAGAGCTGCCAGGTCAGGCCCCCGCCCTCCCCTCTGGCACAACTACTCCTTACAGCTTGGAAGCTATTTTTTCCCACCCTGCTACCTAAAAAAAAAAAAAAAAAAAGAAAAAAATTGGTGTGAAAGCTTTTATCATTCTGAAAACACGCCAACTGCGAAGGCGACTCTGTGTCTCAGACGCCTGTTTCCTGGCAGATTTTAAGTCCTTTGCTCAACTGCTAGGATGGCGGGGGCAGGAGATGCCTGCAGTAGCAGGCTGTGAACTGTAGTTTCAAACACTCACATGTTTAACTGCTGCTAAATACCCAGGAGACCAACATTTTCAAACAGCGGGCTAAGAGCTAGACACACAGCCAAGTGGTGGTGTTGGCCCACTGGAGGTAAAGAAGAGGTGTGAATGTGCTGCACGGTGATGCTGGGCGTGGAGATGAAGGGCCACCAGCACGACTACAGGTACCAGGCAGCACTGAGCGTGTCACCTGGCTCAACACCTCCGCGGGGTCAGTCACCCCTTCGCTTCCCAGGTAACGAGGCTTCAGCTCTATTGGCTCCAGGTGGTTTGGAGGGAAAGGACGGGACCCAGCAAGCAGGCTGAGCAGGGCAGAAGTGCTGGATGGCTGCGCTGTTGCTGTCCAAATTTCCAGTGACCCGCCCTGGCCATAATCACCGCAGCTGGCAACCTAAAGGCACGTACAGGCGGAGACATGGGGACAGCCCCTGCCTCAATGCCACCCTGGATGAGCTACACAAACCACAGAGCCCTTCACCCTGGTGATGCTTTTTGGGGCTCCAAGGTGCTCAGAGTTGGTTTTGCACGCGGCAACCCAGGATGGCGTTTTACAAACTTGCCCGTGGCTTCTCTCCAGCTATTGTGATGGTGCAGAGCAGGACGTCACCACTGCTGCAAAGGGAAGCGTGAGGGCACAGCTCAGCTACTGCATGACCCAGCTACAAGGAGGCCAGGGCTCTCCTCGTGTGTCACGTACTATCTAAAAACCGCAAGACAGAAAGAAAGCTGCAAAGCTCCTGTAAAGTACAATAGACAAGCAACAGAAGTCCTCCAACATGCCATTCAAGCTGCCTTCTGTCTCTCCTGCTCTCCAGATACACTTCTCCATCCCCCTGAGTGCCTTGTTCACTAACAAGAGGAGCAACCTTCATCCTCCTTTGTACTGGGATGTCTTCGCCTTCTTTATCTCTCACCTTCCCTCCATTTAAGCACAAGGATGGTGCCTTTCTCAGGAGGCAGCTAGCTACGAGATGGAGTAAAGGGGTAAACAGTAGGCTTATGGGGAAAACTGCCCCAAAAACCTTAGCTTCGTCCAAGTCTTGGTTGCATCTTGGGCTGTTGGGAGCTGCAGAGCAGCTGCAATCCAAGGGCAGGAGGTGCTGTTAGTGCACAGCCCCATCCAAGGCCCAGCTCTGCAATGAGGTGCCCAGCTGGCAAAACATGAGCAGGGGAAGCATGGCTGCAGCTGGGGCTGGTGTTCAGAGATCAAAATCCAACGTGGTCTAAAAGAAACACAGAATCCCAGAATCATCTCGGTTGGAAAAGACCTTGAAGATCCTCTGGTCCAACCATGAACCTCACCCTGACCGTTCCCAACCCCACCAGATCCCTCAGCACTGGGTCAACCCGACTCTTCAACCCCTCCAGGGATGGGGACTCCCCCCCTGCCCTGGGCAGCCCATTCCAACGCCCAACAACCCCTTCTGCACAGAAATCCTTCCTAAGAGCCAGTCTGACCCTGCCCTGGCACAGCTTGAGGCCATTCCCTCTCGTCCTGGTGCTTGTTCCTTGGTTCAAGAGACTCATCCCCAGCTCTGTGCAACCTCCAAACACAATCAGATACTGGTAAGAGAGCACGCAGGAACCAGACAGGAGGTGGGGAGGTATTTTGAGCTGTTTGACCCCACCACAGTTGTCTGCCTTCCAGTCCTGCAGGGCATTACAGCATGCAGACAAACAGCACAGCAGTGTTTCCCTCCCAGCACTGGTGCAGGAGCCATCAGGGGAGAGGAGAGCCCTGCCAGCCCTCTGCCAGCCCAGGAGCAACAGGGTGGAGGATGGGACATAGACAGCGTCTCTCTGCAGCCTCTGCCAGCAGGACTTTCCTGCCAGGCCTTGGGGGAGGAGGGGTGGCATGGTGACATTCCTCTAACAACAAACAGCATCAGCAACAGCATCTGCTCTGCCAGGGCTAAGAGGCAGGCATGAGAAAAACTGCCATTGTTCAACAGTGCCAGCCTAGAAGGAGGAAAAAAAATAGCATTAATAGTGATGCAAGAGATAGGTATGATCAAGGTGCCTGCCACTCCCAGTGCAGCTGGTTTTAGGCACTAACTTGGGTGAGAGTCAGCTGCAGCTTCCATGATCTGTCTGTGCATCAGAGTGAATTTCTTCCCTAAAGGCTTCAGATGCTCCTCACAGTTGACCCAAAATAGGCAGACTGCTTTCCCAAGGTTAAGAAGCATCAGAAAACTTTTTGTACGGTTCAAAAGACAGTACTGACGTGTTGGGGTGTCAAATTGGGATCATCTCAAATAGGGAACAGCCCCTCCTTCAGTTGTCCCCAGGAAAATTCACTGGAGTTTTGTGAAAACTGGTGTTCGGTAGAAGGAAAGGACGGCCCCTGCTGCAGTGGTTCCCAAACCCAAACCCGTAAATGACCGGCTGAAGTTCACAGCCTGCAGCCAGGGCACGTTTTGGGATGCTTCCTGGAGGGCAGGCCAGGTAGGGAACATGACACAGGCCAAAAGGGATCAGCATCACCCACAGAAAGCACACACTTCCAGGGAAGGAGGAAGGCGAGTCTACGCGTTAGACGTGATCTGCAATGGTTTCACACGGCTTTTGTTGCGTGCTGCAGCAGCAGTCTAGTGGTCCACTGCACACATGGAAAAAACACATTCTTTTAGATCATTTTTCCAGTGATGGGAATAAGCTCGTATTTCAATTAGTATTTACCAAAACAAGAGCCAGACAAACTCAGTACTGTGTGAAAGTCTGTTTATTCCAAAGCTAAATTTCTCACATAAAACAACGTCTCTGAACAGCAGCATCGGTCCTTACACAGATCTACAACAGCCTTCTGGGCTCCAGGGCTTGGGATCTTGAACCCTCTCAACAGAGCAGTAGGGCATCTCTTTTCAGAGTTGTCAGAAAGTGGAGGAAATGACAGAAAGCAGATACGTTGCCACTGGCACAATTTAAGGAATTGTGCTTGCTCACAAGGAGAGAAAAGGTGTCAAGGCACTTTGCAGGGAGCTTAATGTCTGCACAAAGATCTTGCAGCACACCCTGCTCTCTGCAGGCTGCTTGCCAAGGAGCAGCTGCCACTGTCAGGAGAGAACTGCATTATTCCTGCAGACAGAAAACAGGACTGTTGGATTTAATAATCTGCTGAACTGCTTCCAAGGACTGAAGTGGCTGAGAGGTCATGTTAGTGATGTGCTCCTTTGCAGCCCGGAGCCCTCGCACCAGCTCCAGCTGACACCCTAGAGGGGGTTACTTTTTTCCTCCTGCCTCAGCCTCTTGGAGAGATGTTCGCTGATGGCCATAAGGGGGTTGGCTCTGTACCTGGGATCGGTGATGACCTCATGAAACTGAGCCACTTCCTTCTCTCTGAGGAAAGAAAACCAACACACAAATTCTAAGTGCCTCATGCAGAAGGAACTCAGGAGATAAGAACAGAACTCATAAAGCTGTGGGTTCTCTACAGACAGAAATGATCCTGGGCGTAAACCTCAGAAAGAAACAGTGCAAGAAATAAACCTAATTTACCCAAGGGCAAAGCTCAAATTGCTGCCAGCTTCATGGGAGCCAGATTTGATCTCATGCCATGGAGACAGAAACAATCATGTTTGTGTTCAGCATCACTTGGAAATGTTTTTTTTTAGAGTGTTTCCCTAGTAAATCAAGAACAAGAGACTGTGGGTATCTGGTAAATCACTAAGAAGGAAAACTACTTCAGATTGCACTAGCACAAAAGCAGATTCCGCTTTGGAGAGCTCATCTACTGACTCTTTATTGCTCAGTGTAGAGGCTTGGTAATCCTACGTGCAACACTAGCTAGACACCATGGGAGGAGCACGACAGAATTACCTCTGCATGCTTGGACACAGATGGTTGCTGTGGAAATGGTCTTGTCTTAAAAAGCAAGCAAGCAAGCACAGAGGAACAAGAACAGATCAGGAGTGTAAAAAAACCCAGTGAGTTTTCACAGAAGTCACATCCACTGCAGCCTCCCCATCTCCCTCAGACTGCCAGACTCTCCACAGCCCAGGCAGACACACATCTCCACATTCTCAGTAGTTACTCTGGATCAGCAGAGAGCACTTCAGCTTGCAGCACGCAGCTAGTTGCCCCCCCCCAGCACAGCCCCTTCCTTCAACACCAGCCCTGCCCCTGCCAGAGTAACATAGGGAGAAGCCAAGCCTGAAGCTCGGGTTGTGGCAGTTGGGGCACTAAGGTGAGGCTTAGGGAACCTCCAGTCCCAACTAACATTCTGGAAAATAAACCTCAAGACCCTTCTCCAAACTCCTTCCCTCCCAAGAAACACAGGCTTCCCAAACCAGCATGGTAGGATACATGTCGCTACTCAGTGCATCTCTGCCCAGTTTTGTGCAGAGGAGAGGAGGGGGGCACACGGGATCATCGGCTTGCTGATACCCAGGACTGTGGAGGAGCTGCCTGTTTGGACTTAGATCTGTATACAAGTCCCTCCTCAAGCAGTGTTCCTCACCCATGAGTTCCATCACAATGAGACACCCGTGGCACCCAAGGCCGTGACCTGTGGGCTTCTGCAATGAGCCAAGGAGGGACTCATCCAGAAAAGCAGAACTGAGCAAAAAAGGCATTCCAGCATTGACACTGGCCAGTTTCAGACAGGGAAAGGTATTCAGAGTGTGCTGGAGAGCAGTGCTGGGATCTGCAGACTGACTGTTCTCAGCCTCAGTTTGAAGTTAAACGGCTCAGAACTGAGAGAAATCCTGGAAATGGGGATCACAGAAAGGAAACACTGCCAGATCACAGTGCCTAGCCCCAGAAGAGCTGTGCTGAGGGCAAATGCAGTTCTTGATGCCTGGCGGCAGTATAAAATATCCAATACAGAGAGAATAAGGAGTTGCCAAACCGAGTCGAGGAATTACTCAAAAGCATTTAGTGCTTCATTTTACAAGAAAAGGCTTGGCAGATGCCAATGGACAGCTGTCCTCGTAAGGGACGTATGGCATGTAAGTTAGCATCCCAGAGGTGTTTTAACAGAGCAGCTGTAGCTCCTGATACTGCGCAGGGTTCCTGCAACCGCAGGAGGTTTTCCTGAATGGTATCAGCTAGAGCTACGTGGGCCTGGTGTCATAAGAAACTCAGCCACAGCTTGATGTTGCAGCTCCAACTCAGCAAGCCGAGACAAGGGACGCACCACCTGGTTGATAACCAATCTGGATAACCAGTGCTGCAGAGGGACACAGTACAGACATACCCACTTGGTACACCCAGAAATGACCACTGCGGCCAGGAGGAACAAGATGACAGTTGGTGTGGCTTTGTCCTGAAACCCCACAGACCATATGCAGGAGGCCCAATCCATCACTTTCTTTACAATGAGACAGAGAAAGTGAACTCTTAAAGGAGCCAGTGCTGTTCGTGTGCTCTCTTCGCCCAGATTTTACAAGAGACAGAAGCAGAAGCAGACTGAATCCATTTAGAACTGACCGAGTCTCATAGCGACTAAGACACAAGGACACCCACAAACATCCTGCGCTGTGTAAAGGGGCAAATCAAAGCTGCCACCTCTTCTAGGCGTGCAAGACTGAAACACCAGAACCGGTTGCCTGGGAGAGGTTGTGTGGTCTCCATTCCTGGAGATATTCAAAAGCTGTGTGGACATGGTCCTGGGCAACCAGTTCTAGGTGACCCTGCCTGAGCAGAGGGCTTGGACCAGCTGGCCTCCAGAAGTCCTTCCCGGTCTCAACCATTCTGTGATGCTCAGCAGGGACTGGACACTGATAGCTGGGTACTTACAAGAGTCGGCGTTTCTGAGCTTGTTTCATCAGACAGAAGTCTGTTGGTTCTGCCTTTGCTTTTACATGGCTGTGGAGAGAAGAAACAAAACAAGTGACCGAGCTTATAGAGGACCGTTAATTTAGCAATGGCTGTGAAGATGGAAAGAGTCCAGGGATTCTGTATCTGCTTTCCGAGAAAGTATAGGTAATTGTCCTGCGCGGAAATTGTCCTGAAAGGTAATTATTTCCATAGCCAGACAGAATTCTTCTGCCACATTCTGACAACAGCTTAGGAGTCAGGTCTGAATGGGTAGGAGGCAAATGCACTAAAGAAAAATCAGATCACTTAGTTCTAGAACTGGTCATTAGCTGTCCATGCCCAGATCACTTTCAGCTTATCACTAACCTCCAGGTCAAACCGATACTGTTGCTCAGAGAAAAGATCCCCCTGAACTTCCCCTCACCACCGGGCATTGACACCTCTGCACATCTCATGTTCCTTGCTAACGCTGCGGCGCTCCAGCATCGGCAGACAGCAGCTACAGAGTGCCAACAAGTTACTCAGCAAGATGAGGGAACTGCCAGCCCTGCTTCAGATCCTGCAGCGGGACCCCTGGGGCAGAAGGTGTCACTTATATTTTACGATAAAGAATGGCAATATGCCTTTTTCCCTGTGGACACATGTCTTTGCCAAAGGCTTGCCAGTTTAAGGCAGCTGCAAACAGATTAGCTAAAGGGAAAGCACAACAACAGAGCTTCAGCTTTTGCCACCAAACACAGTTTTTGAGAACCCATGAAGCTGCAAGAAGATGACTCATGGGAATGCAGGACGGTGCACCACATGCAGCTGAGGCACAGTGGCAAGCATAGATCTTCACTCTGCACCCATTTCTTATTCCTGAGCAAAGTCCTGGGCGACCAGAGATGTAATCCCATCGTGCACAGGATGCTGGAAGAATGTGGTGCCTGATGCCAAGCAGCAGCAGAGATTTACCACAAAGCCAAGCACTGAGCCCAAGCAAGGGACGTGGAGGAAGGGCAGTGGCTGCTTTTGGGACTTGAAGTGCACAAGGGGAGAACTGGACTTTAAGGAAAGGAGAAAAAACTTCTGTTCTTCAGGATCACACAGATACAGAAGTAAACAGGAGAAGCAAGTGGGGAAGAGGGTTTGCCTCTGCAGAGCAGCTCTCCTCCGATTCACCCTGGGGCTGAGCCCCAGCACACAGCCCAAGGGGGGAAGAGGGTCTGCCTCCCACCCCTCTGCTGGAGCAGGGCTCAAGGAGGAATCTTTCCTTACTGGTGGGTGCTGGGGGCCAGGGCTTCCCCCACCTAATCTGACCCTTCAGCTTTCTCAAGGTTAGGAAACATGACAGTCCCTCACTTTCTCTTCAAGACAGCAGGATCTGGTCTCTTGTTGGCAGTGTTAGAGTGATCTCCTCTTCCTATTTCCCTCTCTGACTTGCTACCCTCCATCCTTTTATTCCCATTTTTTCCCATTCTTCCTTTCCTTCTCCTCCCTTGCCCCATATTCCTTCACCCCACTCACTTTCATCATCCCTCTCTGCTCGATCAGCTCCTGCTCCTCTTCCTCATCTCTCCCTCTGCCCATCCTGGCCCATTTTGTTCTTCCTCAGGGGGGATCTCGGTGGACCCAAGCTGCTGAGGGCTGCTCTCACCACTGCCCTGATCACATCTGATTTACCCTCTGCCCAGCACAGTGTGCCCCAGCATCAAAGCTCCCTGCCAACCCGGACAAACCCAAACAGCGTGGATGTATGTCAAGGAGCCTTTGCAGCACAGAGCCTGGCAGAGCAATGCCTGCACGCTGGTCCTGTACCCCTCGAGGTCACCCCGGCACTGCTGGCATTACACAACAGGCCGGAGAGCTCACGAGGAATGGCCATCAGAAAGAGCAAACAAACAGCTACAGGGGTTCGAGCAGCTCTCGTCACACTGCTGCGTCCACTGGTACTGCAGGACACAGAAAGAGCAGGAAGCATCTCTGCTCTCTTCGTGTCCGTTAACTGCTTGGCACAGGAACAATTTCTTGTCCCAGTTTTCCTGGACCGCTCACAGAAGCACAGAGAAATCCCTTCTCAAGTTGGATGGCAACCCCTAGTCACCAGAGCAGGGGCTTGCCAAGCGTGCCCACCAAGTCACCATGGCAGTCCCTTCAAAGATGAGTGGCTCTGCAGAGGGTGACGGTGTTTAAAGGAAAGCCTTCCTCCAGTACTTGCTGGGCCCTATGAGAGCAGGTGCCCCAGGGGCTGCGCCTCTCAGGGCAGCTTCCTCTGCAGCACACACCGCAAGGGCACGGCGCTGCTCAGGCTGTGCAAGCCCCCTTTTGCTTCCAGCCACACCGCTATTTTACAGGCCTTGGTGCTTCTGAAGGCTTTTCAGTTCCACTCAACAGCTCTGCCCCACTGGTCTGGCAGGTTCAAGAGGCTGCTGCCTGGATTTCCCCCACCAACTCACCAGCACGCTACCTGCTCACTTGGACCATGTTAGTAGCCCTGTTTCATTACACTTCATTGCCTTCATTCATTATAAAACAGAATAAAAACCTCACTGTAATGCTCTCTTACCCAGCAGGAGATCAAATTCCTGGAGAATCTAATCTTTTATTAATAATGCTGACAAATCACTAGAGTATTACCCTTCATTTATGTAATGATTCAAATCCTATAAAAGCCTCCTCTGATTATTTCGAACACTTACGCACATACATCCTCATGAAGTCCAGGAAGCCACAAGCCAGCGCTCTCCATGACAGTACCAAGAGGGACTGCTTTTTGGTTGGCATGTCACAGGCAATCTGGGTGACATCAGTTGATGCCAAGCTCCC
The DNA here is from genome assembly GCF_031877795.1 of Strix aluco. Classification (NCBI taxonomy): domain Eukaryota; kingdom Metazoa; phylum Chordata; class Aves; order Strigiformes; family Strigidae; genus Strix; species Strix aluco. The sequence goes on from NC_133936.1 coordinate 44,151,107, forward strand.
ACCTCCGCTCTGCCAACTGCAGATGGTACCAGCCAATCCTGAAATTCTCAGCCAGGGCTGGGCTTCTCTACCCTGCTGTGCCACAGACCTACTGGGCTTTCTAGACACCAGAGCCTTGCAGTCGAAGTAAAAACAGAGCCAGAGGATAAGCTCAGGCTTCCAGAAGGAGGGAAGGGCTGCCACGCTCCCCCAGGAGGTCTGGGTTTGGAGACAGAGGGAGCTGACAGTGCTTCTCTGAGGATGTCAGGCTAGAGATTCATGCAAGACCACCGAACACTTCCACGTGTGCCACACACTCTCTGCAGAAGAGAAGAGTGATTGCAGCAGCTGGAAGGACCATTTTGGCCCGTGTTCTGCCTTGAAGCAGCCGGCAGCAGAGAGGGATAAGACCCAGACAAGCATATATAGCCACATCCTCTCCAGTATCTGCAGCTCAGAGACCTCATGCCAGCTGCAGTTTATAGACATGCAGTAACCCTCCAAGGAGCTCTCCCCATTGGATCTGTCAGGTCTCACCTAGACCCACAGGCTTCCCTCAGCGATGACATCCTGCGGCGAGGAGCTGTGAAGAGCAGTGAGCCTCCTGCTTGCACTGAACTGCCTACTCGCTAGCTATGTTTGATGTCCTTTATTTCTCATACTGGAAAAGAAGATGAACTGCTTCCTAACCACGTCACACTTGATTTTATAGCCTATTACATTCCCACACCTCTTTGCCTCTACCTCCTGTCCAGGCTGAGGACTCCCCAGCTCACTTAGTCACTTCTTGTGCAGAAGCTGTGCCAGATCCTCCACTGTCACCCTTGTCAGCCGTCTCTGAGCCTATTCCAGCTCTACTCTATCATTTCAGCTGGTCGAGAATTGCAGGCTGCAGCGACACCGTCTATTTGTACTAGATTATGCAACCACCTGGGAAAGCAATTCCCAAAGGAAGGACCCTACCTGTCCTCCCTCCACTACATGTACTTTCTGCAAGCCGCTCTCCTGGATAGTAGGAGCTCAGCCACCAAGGGGGCTGGGGGAAAATGATGAGGGGAATGACTCCTGAACACAACCCGGAGTCGGATGCCGCATGTGGTTGCAGCACATCATCACAGAAAGTGGGCAAAGCCATCTATTCAGGCTCAGGCTAAGCCCTGGCCCAGAACTCCATCCAACCAACCCTCGGTGCTCTGCAAGACTTGAAACTCTGCGTGTACTTTTGCTGTTCATTCCCACTGAAAGAGAGGGTAGGCTGACTGAATGGCTGCATAAAGAAAAAAAAAGGAAAAAAAATGCTATTCTAAGAATTAGAAGCCAAGTTAAGGAAGGAAATATTTTCCCATGCCTAGATACAAGGTTCATAGCTGCTGTTTGTCTGAGGAATGGTTTTCCGGAAGCACAGGGAACTGCCAACTCAGCCATGCTCTGTAGATGGGTGTCCCACCTGGGTCAGAGTTTATTTCTGGGGCATCCAGCAAGTCACAAGAGGGTTTATGGTATCTCCAGCCTTGATCTGCAACCAAAAAAGAGGGTGTTTTGCCAGACAGCCACCTTCTTGGCCGTTCTCTAATCCAAATGCTTTCTTAGTATGGCCAAAACAAGCTTCTAGTTCCAACCTTTACTGAACAACTGGAGAGGAGGGACAAGTGTTTGTGCAGCACACAGAGCATTTTCATTCTGCACTGGGGGATGCAAAAGCAGCTGCAACGCTGACCGGATAGTCAGGCAGAGCACTGCGTTAAAAAGGAGAAAACATAAGGGCAACCAGAACCCACCCTACGGCTGGCTGGGATGGTTGACACATGGGTGTCAGAGGATCAGAAATAGCCCTTCTATTTCAGGGAACGGAAACACCATCTTTCTGCTCTTGTCCAAAGTCACGTTCCAAGCCAACAGGGTGAACAAAGAGTTTGGCCAGAGCATAAAGCTCTGCTCAAAGGGCTTGAACTGCCTCAGGAGAAAGCCTGGAGGTCTGGAAGAACAGAATGGCAGGCTGCAACATAGCTCATGTGGGAAGGCAGTCAAAAATCCTAGCAGGCAGCACTGTGCTCCGGACCCTGGCTCTCCAGACCCACTTCTCTCTGCCACATCAGAGCTGTGCGAATTTGGACAAGCCACCATCCCAGTCTTTGCCACTTGCAATACAAGAATTTGTCCCCTTTGAATGCTGCAGATATAACCTGCTAGAAGAGAATGAATTTCTTTCATTGAGTCAAACATCATCTGCTGATAGTTATGTTGAGGACTATTTTCATCATAGAAATCACACCTCAAGTGCAGACTCTCAGGTGAGCTCCGCAGCGTTACACTCTGGACACTTGTGTGTCACTCCTGCAACTCCCAGGTCATCTGGTTGCTCCCAGCCTGTCTCATGCCAAGCCTCATCTGAGCAATACAGCTCCCCTCTTAGCTGTGGATTCAGAAGACACATTTAAGCTTTTTTCTCGTGGTGAGCGAAGCATGGAAAGGGGTGCAATGGAGTTCAGAATGAGGTCCTGTTCTCCTGACCATTGTTACTGAGCTTGCATTGCCTGTAACTACAAGTTGAGCTGCAAGGCACTTCATCGTGCAGGAAGAAGGGAAAGACGCAGCCCATCCCTAAATGTCACGTACCTCTTGGGTGGCTTCCTGCCCCTGCCACCTGTGGTCAGGTCGGAGAGCTCAGGTAGGGCTTCCATCAATGGCTGCATGTCTCCCACCACAGGTGTTGCTTTCCGCTTTGCCTCGGCTTTTTGTTTCTGCTTGGCTAGCTTCACGCTTTCTATTTCTGAATCAGAAACAAGACGTTACTGGGGGAAGGGGAAGCGTTTGTAAGAGATAACCCCTGAGCTAAGAAATTCATAGGCTGCTTCACCATCTACAGGAACAACAGGCCAGAAGTGATTTAAACCAGGAAATGACTGAAAATAATGTATCTAATGCATCTGGGTAGTTCCCTCCCTTGCTGTGTTTGCTTATAACTATATACATCTCTACTGACATTTGCAATGAGAAGTGAAATCCCCAGACTGATTTTCTTTGAATTGTTTCCAGCCCTTGCACTGTTCATTGCTCAGAGCAACATGGCACAGGAGTCCTGGGGTGGAAAAAACCACACTGACCTTGCATGGAATTAGGAGAGAGAAACAAGAGGGGAAGGGACAAACCAGGCAGCTCCACATGTGGCATTAAACAGTCACAGCCCTGTCTCTGCTTTGCTGTTGGGACAAAACAATGGACTAGCACAGGCAGAAAAGATGGGACTTCATTTCAGTTGTTTACTGAGTTTGGAGGAAGCCAAGGTCTCACCTTCATGACTCATGGTGGAGCTCAAGCAGTCAGACGCTGGATAAACTGGGTTGTTAGAAAAGCACTGCACCAAGTGGCAGACACAGAGGCAGCTGGCTTTTCCTGGAGACCACGTTTACCAGTGTCCCTGCAGCAGCTCTGAGCAAGGCTGTGGGCACATGAGGCTCTACAAAGGTTAGGGCAGTCTCCCTTCCCAGCCATGGGAGGTGGGCATTGAAAGCTGCAGGCTTCTGCCGCAGTCCTTGAGGCTCCCTGGTGTAGAAATAGGTCCCACAGCTGCCCAAGCCTTACAGAGCCAGCAGCCTCCAGGGCGAGCCCCAGCAGAACACGTTCTCCTCCAGGATAGCCCACAGAAGCCCAGCACTGCTGTAAGCCTCCAGCCGAGCTCCAAGATGCCCCAACCTGTTCCAGAAGTGCCTTGGTGATGCCACCAGAGATGGCTACAGCTCAGCGGGATCCATGAGCTCCTTCTCCTTCTGTTAGGTGATCGCCAGGCCTGGAAACCCACTGTGTTGCCTTGACACCCATGAGGGGTACCAGTGCTGCAGGGTACGTGGTGAAGGACTCCACCTCCTCCACGTGCACCCAGCGAAGGCCACGGCGGAAGAGCAGGTTCTGCTTATTGCCTCGGACAATGGGCGTAGCACAAGGATGAGCCTCAGCGCTGAGCTAGGAACTCCTTGTCTGGACAGGACTCTTGTCTGGAGACAGTGCAGTGCAGTGCTGCAGTGGGGCCAAGCTGGCGACACAGGGAGGCCAACAGCTTCCAACGCAGCACAACCACAGAGCAGGACTAAATTGGTGCAAGTATTTTTGGTGGGAACACGAAAGCAGCCATTCCCACTCTACGGACCGCAGGCAAGATGCCACCAGCAATCCTGCGTCTAATCCCGCTGCCCACATTCAAGAAAGCAGAACTCAAATTCACTGGCTAGCCGCTGGCTCCTTTAATATCTTTGTCTTGTTCGCTCCCCAACTCAGCTGAGTCGAAGAGCAACAGTTTTTCATGAACTGCAATCATGCTGTACATGGATGTTTGTGACAAATCTGGATTGTAAACGCTTCTCCTCACAGCAATCCCTGCCAAGAACACAGCTTTCTGTTCTGCATCACTTCTTTTTTTGGTCTGGCTTTATGAAGCCGACTACTTTCAGTGCTTTCATAAACAGTATGTGCTCAAAATTTTCAGACACCTGATTCTGCGCAAACATCCCAAATTCTTTTCCTGTGAAGTCTTGTTTGTCTGAGGAGCCATGCAGTATATGTATTTTCAAATGTGCATACTTCTAATGTCTGAAGCATTACATAATTTTTTTCCCTCTCTAGTCTCTCCTGAGATGATTTATTGGAATGGAAGAAATCTCCAAGTTTTGCGTTTGCACTGCTGGGCTGAACTTTAGTTCCCAGGGTCTTGGCATCCAGTGTCACAAAAGCAGCCCTGGGACAAGAAGAAACAACAAACTCTTGGAAAGGTTTAGAAAAACAGAGATGTAATGATAACAACTTCATCACTCCAAGTTGGGTTCTCTTCTGAGGGGCAAAACCCATGAAGAATTAGCAGAGTTATCTGCATCAGATAAAAATCAATGTGTTTCAGTTGACTGCAGCTCTTTAAGGTCACAATGTTAGAATGCCAAGTTTCATTTAAAAATCTCCATCTCTGGAAATACCAGTTCATCTCGCTCCATCAGCTAGTAATAATAATAAAATCAGTTTGTTTATTGATGTTTATATAGGCTCTTTCCAGCTAATCCATTTTTCCCAGTAACAAGCTGCACACCTGGTACTAACACTTGCTGACTTTTCTTACAGAAATCCCTGGGTACTTGCTACCCTTAGCAAGGCATTTGCTAGGAACTGCTGGTGTTTGCCAACTGGCCACAAGTTTAGCGGGGGAGTCCAGAGAGCCAGCAATTTAGGTACTTCTGTATCTGTAAAGCACTTCTAATACCTAGTATCTTCTAAGACAGATAATCTGGCCTGAAGTTTTCTGTCTTGGTGTTCTCCTCAAAGCAAAGCCTCTGCATTTCATTTGTATTCCCTCAGCTTAGTAATTTCAGAGCCAAGAGAGGAGGAAAGAGGCCACGGCAGGGCCAAAATAACATATGTGATCTTGAGAAAGACTGGTGCTACAAAGGCATATATGCAGGAGGGCAGGATTAAGGGTGTGTAGGGGTCCTGCTCCTGGGCTTTTCCAAAGCAGCTGACCTTGCCTATGGGAGCAGTGCTGTTACCTAACTGCGGGACTGTGCCCTCTGTTTCTTGCAGAAGACACGAGTCCCATGTATCCCTTTTACTGTGGATTCCGTCATAAAATGCTGCTGAGGACATGCCTGCCTCCATGGCACCTGGTACCAGTCCTGGTATCAGGGGAGGGAAAGCTCAGCTGTGCTCCAGCTGTGCTCCAGCAGTCCCCTCCCCTGTTCCTACAATAGTATCAGACAAGGACAGACATTTAGGAGCACTGAAATTGCAGCAGGAGGCCAGATGTTAGGACTAGCACAACCATCTATGCTTCGTGCCCAGCAGGGACACCAAGGGTTGCAGATGTCAAAGGCACTTGGAAGTTGTTGGTTGGTGATAGGGAGGAGGTTTCCTTCGTGCTCACAGCGTTAAATTATCAGCTTTTTATGTAAGAGAAGAGAGACACCTGCGCTGCAACTGGTGAAATCACAGGTTGATGGACCTGAGCTCAGAGCTCAGGAGCAGAGTGTTGCAGAACATATGGTGTGGCAGAAAGCCACATCCCTCAGCCCCAAACACAGTCTGTCAGCAACTCTGTTGGGCAAGAAGGTGTTAAGGGAAAAGCCTGTCCCAAGAACAGCTCCAGGTGGCAAGAGGAATCCCTCTGCTACAGCGGGTAGCACAGCATCGTCTCTCACTGTGCTGAGATACTTGATGCAAAAATCCAGACACTTTCCACAGGAAACAGAAGCATTTCTGCCATGGGCTGGTTTTGTTTAGCTCAGATTTCACAACCTCAAGAAAGGCCAGCCTGTCTGGTAAGAGGGTTCACTGACCTGGGGCGTGTGGGAAAGAGCAGTAACGCAACCAGCAGCATCCAGAGAGCTTCCTCACTGAAGGGCAGGAAGGCCCACTGCAGGCTTTCACCACAGAGGCTTGGGATTAGCTGGTGGCTCGGTGGGGCTCAGCTCCAGGCTGTCCTACCATCCCCACAGCTCCTCAGAGAGGAGGAGCTCCGCTATACAGCCAGTCATATCTGTACCAGAGCTTTAAAAGATAAAGAAACATGCTAAGCCTATATGGGCAGTGTCCTATCTGGGTAAATAAAGGTTTTATGTAGTCACTTACATACACGTGGAGGAGGATCAAAAGTAGGTTTGGGGCAATGACTCAATCTCGGTGCTGAACACTGCGAAACAATACCTGGGACTTTTACCCCATGTGCTGAGGAGTAGACGTGAAGGTTTCTGAGAAGCATTCAGCCTCCCCCGGCACTGCCAACGCTGCCACCCACACCCCGTGTACAGAGAGATCCAGCGGAGCCACGCTCTGTGATGCCCACGGAACTGCCGTTTCAGAGAAGTACTTACTCTGTAGCCACCTTTCTTTCCTCAGCTTCATTTTTTCTTTTTTGGAAAGAACCGTTTTTTCTTCTAAACCTAGAGGAGAAGAGAGACATGAGGTGGAACCTGCACACAGATTCAGTGCTGGACACCTTCCCAAGGATAGCAGAATCTGTAATATTTTGTTCAACCCTTGATGCTTTTGAACTTGCTGATAGGTTGGGCAGGCTGCAAGCACGTTGGGGGCTACACTGCACCTCAACTTTTAGCCAAACAAATCAAACCTGGCACACTGTTGGTTAAGAAATAAGAAACGGGCAAGTTTCAGATTTTAGATCAGATCATCAGCACCATAGGCCCTGTTTTCTCAGTCCAGGTAGCTCTTTGAGAAAAGCTTTTTGAGAGACCCTTGCCTCGTGTCTTGCATGAACCTGGCCTGGGAGCTGGGATTTGCTTCTGAAGACTAGCTGCAAATGATGGGAGGACCTACAGGTTCCAGAACCAGGAGCAAAACCCGAGTTTTAATCTGAAAATATGCAGGCCAATAAAGCTAAGAAGAAAGAAAACACGGGCTGCACACATGTGCAAGGGTAGGAAGGGGAATGGCAACCTGACACGGCTATTGGCATCCACCTGCCCAACAGCCTCATCGCCTGCCCAGACAGCACGTGGCAGGCAGGGAAGGACTGAAAAGGGTCTGAAACACCCAGACCCATGGCAGCCCTAAGGAGCAGCCAATTACTAACAGCTTGTAAAAAAGGCTATATACCCAATTCAGTATTTGGAAACCTGCTGTTGATCACTGATATCCAATACCAAGTAAAGTAACGTCACAAATATTTTTACTGCGGATCCACTGCAGACACTGTAAAATTTTATCTTCTCTCTGGTGTTTAAAGCAAAATTGACTTTAGCCATCTTTTCTCCTTAAGTGTGCTGGGAATCCTGCTACAGGAATGCCAATGGAGGAACAAGCTCCCCAAAGACCACTCCTCTCACCTTAGGTTATTCTTAAGTCTGGAAAAGAAAAAAATGCCCTTTTTCTCCCCAAAAGAAACAGGAGAAAGGAATGCAATGCAATTCTGAAAACAACTCACTGTGGACAACTTCTCTGAAGCTGTGAATCTTTCAGGATGACTTAAACAAAAGCAGGGTCATAATTTAGTAATTTCAATGCCTTAAGATGAGAACAAGCCTGCTGGGGCTGGTGGGGAGGGCTTCCATAAAGTCAACAACCACCACCATGTTCTGAGTTTCTAGAGGACACAGAGAACAAAGCTGTAGCTTTCACTGCCTCGTGTCCCGGAAAAATATGTTACTGTAGTCAATACACCTAGGAAGCGAGAGGTAAAACCACGCCTAGAAGCCATCCCTTATTTACAAAGCTCAGGGGTGTCTTGGAGAGTTTGTATGTGACTGATGCTGCTATCCATTTTTCCATCTCCTGCATAAAGCACCGATGCCCAGGCACCCTGCTAGGCGGAGGCTGGCAGGACAACCCTGCTGGGACACGGGGCCAAGCAATAGCAGAGACAAACATCTAATAATATTAAGGGCAAATTTCCTTAATCCATTTGCTGTGGTATCAAAGCAGACGCTAAAACAACTAATTGCATGTTCCAGTAGCCAACTCCCAGCTATCCTCATCCCCAGTCACCCCACATTTCTGCAGTTTCAGGCAAAAAAAAGGATGAGTCACAAGAGGCCAAAACCGAAATCACGCCCCGATGATCTCTGAAGGGCTGCCTGCACGAGACACCTCTGCCCTGCCTTTCTGGCCGCCCCAGCCTGCTTGGATTTCAGCATCAGCAGTGCCAGGGAGATTTGCCCCCTTGTCTAAAAACCCGCTCATTGCTTCACTGGGAAAACAGCGCCCGGCAGGATTTGTTAATGAAAATTAAAAAAAAAAAAAAAATTTCAGCCAGCTGGCCAATTCTAGTAATAGCATCAATTCAGACTTTCCCCCCACCCAAACAGCAGTGGAATATTTAAGGAAACACAAAAGCTGCTTTCTTGGCAGCAGCCCAACCTCGCTGCAGGCTGGGGCTGGCGGCCGGCACTCAAGCCGGCCGCTGCAGCTCCCCGGAGGGGTGCAGGGAGAGGAGCCGGGTCCCTCCTTCACCCATCGCCAGCAGCGGCCGGTTGCTGCCCTTTTTCACAGCCTGCTCCCAGGACACCTCCATTTTACGTATCCCACCCCGCCCCTCAGGAGGTTGTTTTGCTGCTGGAAGGTGCCAAGTTGTGTTTGGCAACTTCCAGTGGCGATGCCGAGTGCCAAAGCCGCTGGAAATCCACTGGAGAACAGCAGAGGCAGAATTTAGCTAGTTAATTAATGACACAGACTGTCCCCAAGGTAGTCTTTTATTTTTATTTAGCTTGCAAGCACCTCCAAGATCAAAGGCAGGCCACAGCTCCAGTTTAATTATTTTTCTGTGAAATCAGAAGGGTTTTGGTCCCGCCCTCCGGCCCATTCCACATGTAATTTAACAACTCTCGCCTTTGAAACCTTGTGCATGGAAGAAAGGTGAGCAAAACCCACTTACATTAGCTCAGGGCAATTTACAGACTGTAAACTTAACAATTATTCCTTTTAGCGAGGATGCGTGTTTTCTTCCCTCTGATCTGCGCAGCACAAAACATCTCAAATATAAACAGATTTAAAAAAAAAAAAACGGTAGCTTTTTGCCTCCTACATCAAGCGTTTGATACTACTGCTGGCAGTTCTCAGGATCCTGCTTTCAAGGCAAACAAGCAGATATTTTTTCAGGATGGCTTCCTTCATTTCGAAAGGGTTGAGTTTTTTGGGTAAAGGACTCCTTAAACTAAAGAAGATATCAATATATATATGTATATATATGTCTGCTTTTCATAAAGGACTCCTTAGACTAAAAATACATATATCCTACCTTAAAAGTCCCCACTTTATCCTTTCTCAGAAAGAAGCTGGAGTGGGTTAAAGCCATAACACTACAGGCTTCCCTGAGATCCCACTATTTAAATTTGACTCCACAACCGAGAGGGTGAAAACACAGGCTTCACAGTTCCAGGAAACCACATTACTTCAAGGACTTGGCCATGAGCAGAAATATCAAATAAACCTGTGCCTGTGCGGTGCCACACGAACAAAGGGGGGGCCTTCAGCACCGGGCATCTGCTCCCCACCATGCCAGGCTGCAGTGAAGCATCAAGTCCCTGCTTTGGTATGAACTATTAAAAAATAGCATGTAGTATTAAGCATTATTCCCAGAACTCTGATGATACATAACAGTAAAGCTGTTGCTGCTCGAAACATAATATTTTGGCAAAACAGGGTACTGTATAAATTGAAGTTAAATAACAACAGATGTGTTAATTTTAGCCTCGGTTGTATAACAGCAGCAAAAATGAGTATATGCCTACAGCTGTAGGATGAATTCACTAAAGAAATTCAGAGTACATCCAAAAGCAGAAGATTGGGTGTGTTTTGGGGTGGGTTTTTTTGTGGTTTGTTTCTTTTTTTAAATTACACAGTGTCACTTGTAAAGTGTCTGATACCCTTTTCCACTGAAAGGGCGTGGGAAATGGCAACGGCAGCCTCGTGGGGCAAACACGACAAGGGTGCAGTGGTGTGACCTAACAGATGCCAGTCCAGAACCACTGAAGGCACTCTTTCTCCTTCAGGAAGAAAGTTGAGGGACAACAGAGGCCAGGCAGAAAGTCAGCCAAGATGTCCTCCAGCAGAGCCGGTGCTCCACAGGAGCCAGCCCGGTGGCTCGCTGCCCTCACCCCACCCAACAGCTCATCTCCCAACCACACGACCTCCAGCTCTGCTCCTCCTCCCAGTAAAGCACCAACACGCAGTCTCTGGGGAGCCTGGGTCACTAGTGGGACCGAGGCTTGGCGGTGGCAAGGACAGAAGCAGGGAGTTGATATCCAAGGTCTTTGCCCCCTTGCTCTTAGAGGAGCCCCCGGAGACAGCTTGGGAGCCTGCACAAGGTGCACAGAGACCATGGCGGGGGGGAGTGTTCGGGTTTTACCCAGCCCATACCTGCCACCCTGAGCAGGCTCGGGAACCGGTGTTGGAAGAGATGACAGCCCCTGCTGGGACAGGGCAGGTTCCACCACGGATACAGCAATTGCTTTTCATGTTCCAAAACAAGCTACATTATTTTTGTTCACCCTTAATCGTTACACCAGGCCGCAAGCTTTCTTCCTGCCCCTGATGAGGAATGCATCCTATTTAAAGTGGGATTTGCATTCTCAACCCTCCCAGATCCCCTGGTTATTTAAAGCAGAGCCTACTTCCAAGCCCAGCTTCCCATCGGAGACCCGGAGGAGCAGTGCGACTCATGTCCTCGCACCAAGGTCATGCCTCTGTCCAGCCTGGTAAACATCCCCGGGCTCTGAGGAGCTACAGCAAGGGCACGACACCTCCCCCCGCAGAAGAGCCAAGCCTCATCTCTAGTTAGCCGCATAAGCACACAAGTGACATGCTGTCTGAAGCAGGAGCAGTTCCCCTCAGGAGGTGACCGAGAAGTCATAATCTGCACAGTAGTATACGAAAGGCAACTCCAGACACAATGTCTGTCCTCCTAAGTGATGTCTTAAGTGCTGCAGGCACGCTCATCCCCTGCCACAGGTAAAAGTACCTCCTCCTCCTCCTCTGCCTGAGGCCTTTTTCACACTTCAGAAATCTTTGCTCTTCCCACATGCACCCTCTCAGCAGCCCTCCCCAGCACAGAGGTTAACAGTCTCAGATAGGCACATGGAGGATGCTCAAGGTGGCCCAATGGGTCACTGTCCTTAAAGTCACTCTGCAGCTGGAAGGTGATTTTCATAACCAAGGCACAGAATCACAGAATCACAGAATCATCTAGGTTGGAAGGAACCTTGAAGATCATCTAGTCCAACCGTTAACCTAGCACTGACAGATCCCAACTACACCATATCCCTAAGTGCTATGTCAACCCACCTCTTGAACACCTCCAGGGATGGGGACTCCACCACCTCCCTGGGCAGCCCATTCCAACACCCAACAACCCCTTCTGGAAAGAAATACTTCCTAATATCTAGTCTAGACCTTCCCTGGCGCAACTTGAGGCCATTCCCTCTTGTCTTATCACTTATTACTTCGTTAAAGAGGCTCATCCCCAGCTTTCTGCAACCTCCTTTCAGGTAGTTGTAGAGGGCGATGAGGTCTCTCCTCAGCCTCCTCTTCTCCAGACTAAACAACCCCAGTTCCCTCAGCTGCTCCTTGTACGACATGTGCTCCAGACCTTGCACCAGAAAGGCAGAAAGAGGTAATCTGTCTTGGGGAACCTAGATTTCTGAACCAACCATGCCATGAGGTCTGCAAAATGCCTTGTGTGAGCCAGGTGCTTGGCATTGCCAGTTCATGGCCCAGAGAGATCCCAGAAACCACCACTGGCCTCCCACAGGAGAAGCTATAGCTGCCACAAGGAGCTCACCTCATCTGCCAGGTCGCAGGCTCCTCCCTGGAGCTCTTTGCTCTTGGAAAAGTCAGCTTATTTCAGGAGTTATCCTCCCCATAAAACACATACAGAGTACCAACATGGTGGGGCCACCCCACCATGACTTCTGTAGCATGCAGCCTTCTTAGGGGGGGAACATCCACAGAAGTAGCACTGGGGGACAGCAGGACAATCATGTGGCCTCTGCTTTATTTTGTTCATGAATTTCCATTAGTGCCTCTCCTGTATTACCTCCATCCTTCTGCGATCACCCTGGAGAGCAGCAAATTAGGTCAGACCCATCATTAGTCCAGGACACTGAAATGGTTTTTTTCATATACATTTTGCTGGTTTTGGAAAGTTTCTCATAAAAAATTGAAAGAAATCGTGTATTTACTATCAGCATGTCCTGCTGAGTCACTGGGTAGGCGGTGAGACTGAAGAGGGAGAATGAAACACAGGATACCAGACAGACAGTGCCACTGTCTGCTACCAGACAGGCCATGCTGCTTCTCCTCTTCCTTACCAGGAAAGCATTATGAGATGCAGCGAGGACCCACAGGAGACAAAGCAGCTGTAGAAGTGTTTGCTGGCACCCACAGGAAGAGGAGGACTTGCTTACAGCAGGCAAAGTGAACCAAGTATTGAACTCAGAAAGCCTGGCTTTAAGCAAAGCCAAGGAGATCAACGGTAACCATTTGACATCTACTAGAGCTCTTGAAACTCTGCATGCAGAAAGTACCCCCTTTTTAAATAGTTTTATTTTTTTAAACTCATTTGTCCTTATTACATTGCAGAAACAGTTTTGCCTGAATAACATAGGTGCTACCACTCACCATCCTTTATTCCTGCTGCCTGCACATTTGGCTGTCTGTTCTCTGGGAGTCTTGGATGACTACAGTGAGCAACAGCCAAACCAACCTCCGTGCTCAGCAGACTTGGAGGTACCCTCTTGCTGTTCTTCCACTGAGCACGGAAGCAGTGAATGAAACAGCTCCTCACCTCTTTCTCAAATGCTTCCCTGGTCAGAGAAAAACACCATTTGGCAAAAGGTGCCACTGCTGAGGATGCTACTGCACCAGTGCAGGAGCTCCACATCATTTGCTAGAAGAAGCATCCCCAGTTGTGTATGCTCACCCACCAGACAGGTCAGCTTGCTGCCTGGATTCAACACGTCTTTGTGAGAAAAGATGCTGGATTACTTTCTACTTACTTCCCTTCATGTCTCTTTCTCCACCCAGGAAAAAACAGTTCTCGGTACTCTCTGAGCTGTAATACTTCAAAAACCACAATGTACATGCAACAAGTGTGTGTACGTTTCTTCCAACAAAAAAGCAAGATGACCTCCAAAAGTATCCAGAAGTTCACAGCACAAGTAGGATTTTCTTATTTGTCAAGGAATGGCATGTCCAAAACAGTTACTTTTTCTTTGCTTCCTCTGGCATGTATTTGCTTTCTGTTCAGCCCCATAAACAGTTTAAATACCTGTGATCACAGTGAATTTTAGGCCCAGCAGCTCCCAGCAAGTGCTGCTGCAGCTTCTGCCTTACAAAAGGTCACCCAATCCAAAGAAACAAGAGGCTCGGGCATCGGTGCACACTGGAGACATTCCCAACAGCTCAGTTCATGAGACATCTTTCAGGTTTCATGATGAGCCATCTTGTCCTGCCTGCATACCCTTCTCTGATCGCAGCAAATTACATAGGAAACAGCCACGGAAGATGAGAATTTGCCGTGTGTGTGTGTGAGGCGGAATGAATGGCAAAGCCGTCTTACAATCCAGCTGATCCAAGGAGTTGTAGGTCTGCAGCAGAGCCTTGTTTTTTCCACACCCAGCCAAGAAACCTGACCATCTCCAACCTCCTGCTGTGCTACTGCTAGCAGAGAAACCCCACCCGCCGGCTTCTGAGGGCAACTTCACAGCCCCAGCCACCTCAGAGCAGAGGCTTTCTTTGCTTTCATCGTCCATGTAGAAGCCCAAGAGTCAAGTCTCCAAGAAGTGCAAGATGGTGGAGCTGAGGCCAAATGCTGCTTCAGGCAGCACCAGGGGAGCCCACACCCATAATGCCACCATATATTTCCCTCCCTTGCCGAAGGGAAACAAGTCTGATCTGCTCAAGATATTCCTTAAGAAACGAGAACAAGCACATCTCTGCCAGCTCTCAGGTTAGAAAGCTGGTGTGCTTGTACGTTGGCACTGAGCATTACCATACAGTAAAGCAGCTTCCTCTGTTGTAATTCAGATACAGGGGATGATGGTACTATGCAAAGCCCTCAAGACCTGACTCTCAGGGGGAAGGCTCCCCTGGAAGCACGGACAGCCCTCACTTCTCAAAGACATCAGCCTTCCCAAAGTTGTGGCACCCAGCCCTAGTAAAAGTTTTGCAAACAAGCAGCACACAACCCGCCTTGGGAGTACACCCACTATATCTGCTTCCCCACTCCTGCTGGGAACGAGACCTGGTCTGACAGGATCTGCAGTGTCTCTGTTCTACTGCCAATTCCTTCCCTTGCCCGTGGAAGCCTAGCAAGCCGCTCTTCCTCCTCCTCCTTTCATCCAACACTCACGCTATTTCTGGGAAGTAGCACATAAGCTTGGGGTATGAAGCACTCCACAGCAGCCCATACATTTGCAGCCCAGATCAGCTGTGGTATAAGCTAGGACTGAAAGCAGACTCATCACTATCCTCTTCTCATCTTTGCCACAGACGGTTCTGACCTATCTCTTACTCAAGTTTTGAACCATTTGACATTTCTTCCAATACAACAGAAAAATAAAATTCTGCTCCCTTCAGCAAGAAGGCTGGCACTTGCTCTCTGCAGAGATAGGTTTCCAAAAAAATCCCTAGAGACCTGAGAGTTCAGGTCCTCAGGTGTCACTAGCAGCCAGTCTCAAATGCCATGCTTAGAGTCAAACAAACCCAAAATTAAATAGCCACATCACTTTCCAAATTGTGTGTTGGGGGCGCTTTCCTTATGCAAGCATGACTGACACATGTATCACACCTCTGACATGAAAAGACTACAGAGACAAGGAGGTCAGCTATAGGAAGAAGTAGTGGAGAACACCCTGAGCATTATATCACATGTAAAAGTGTAAAAGGGCAACAGCAAAGATACAAGGGGCTGTGTTCCTATTTATAAGCACTGACAGCAAGGGCAGACTGCACACTGCTGCAAGGTACTTGGAATCCCTCCACTGAGCTGGATGTGGAATCGTAATGCTGTTAGTTAAAAGATTCCTGAGCAATTAGCGAGAAAGGTCAAAACCAAACCAAGTGGGTTAGAGTCGACCACGTCCTGAAGGGCTGTGGAGGGTGTGCGCACCCACCGATGGACCTTCCCACCAGCTCAGTGCTGTAGCTCCCCTCCATCGCTATCTTCCTCTTCTCCACCTATCTCCTCTCTCCTGTGTCATATGCTTCCAGATGTGAACAAAGAGCAGCTGACCCGCTGGAGAGCAGCTCTGCAGAAAAGGCCCTGGGGGTCCTGGTGGCCACCAAGTTGAACATGAGCCAGCAATGTGCCCTTGCGGCAAAGACAGCAAATGGTGTCCTGGGGTGCTTTAGGAGGAGTGTTGTCAGCTGGCCAAGGGAGGTGATCCTTCTCTGCTGCTCAGCGCTGGGGAGGCCACAGCTGGGGCGATGGGTCTGCTTCTGGGCTCCCCAGTGCAAGAAAAATATGGACTTACTGGAATGAATCCAGCTAAACACCACTAAGATGATTAAGGGACTAGAGCATCTTTCACTTGAGGAGAGGCTGAGAGAGCTGGAAAAGCAGTGGCTCAGGGGAAATCTTATCAATGTGCATAAATACCTGATGGGAAGGAAGGAGAAGAGGGAGCCAGACTATTCGCAGAGGTGCCCAGTGACAAGAAAAGAGGCAATAGGCACGCATTGAAACACTTGGTTTGGGGATAATTTTAATGTTTTTTAACTGTGAGGGTAGTCAAACACTGGAACAGGTTGCCCAAAGAAGTTATAGAGCCTCCAGGTCTGCATCCATGGAGATATTCAAAACCTGACTAGACACAGTCCTGGACAACCCGCTGTATCTGACCCTGCTTGAGCAGGCTCCTCCCAACCTTAACAATTTTGTGATTATGTGCAACGTCCAAAAAAAAAATTCAGATAGTTTTCATTGATGCACCTACTTTGAACGCCCCTATAGGGGGGCTATCCTTTAGGAAAGATACTTGCTGTAAAAACAAAACACTTGCGTGGCGTGGTGTGGGAAAGCGCTGCAGAAGATTTTTCATCCCTACCCTTGCCTGCTGCTGCTTTCAGCAAAGATCAGTGCCACCAGCAGAGCACACGAGCTCAGCGCAGATCAGCCCTTGACTCCAGCCTCAGCACACGCTGAGCATGCAGGGTAGCAGGGTTTTGCTTTCCAGTTTGTTTTCTGTAAGGCAAGAGCACTAGAAGTAGAGAGTGCTAGAGCTTCCCAGCTGCCCCGACAGGACATGACCCACCTTCCCGGCTGGCCAGCACGACGTGGACAGATCCATTCCCTTTTGAGCCCACCCTCGGCTTACGTGCAGCGAGGAAAGCGCACAGATCTGTGGCTCCCTTGCCAGAAAAGACGTGTCCTTGCAAAAACAGTATTTGAAAAGTCACCTTGGCAACAGAGTTCCTTCAAGCAGGCATCTGTAAGGCAATGACTCACAGGTTTGCCATCGCAACCTGAAAACAAGGTACTGGGGGCACGTGGAGGTGTAGCTCTGAGCTGTCTTTACCTCCTGCAGCAGGTATTTTTAAGGTTTGTACAAAACCATGGACACCACCAAGGCAGACCCACTGAAGTAGAGTCCAGGAAGTCCACACAGCACAGAACAGTCTGGACAGTCGGCAACTCCCCTTTGACAGAACAAAAATTTATATTTTAACAACAAAGAAAGATACATGCGTAAGAAATGTTTGTGTGGGTACTGCAGTTTCGATAGAGAGCAGTGGGAAGGATAGAACACAATTTCTACAAAAGCTTAAACAGCAACAAATATCTGGAATGAGATTTATGCTGTGACCAGAAGTGATTCATGTTTGCCAATGGGTAAATTCTCTCCTTAGGGCTTACTAAAGGAGACAGAATACTGAAACATCCCTACGCTTTCTGACAGCACCTTGCAGGCTTGTATTTTAAAGAGATTTTCACCAAAATATCCTTTCTATTCCTGATAATAAGATTACCTTTGACTACATTGTTCTTTGAAAAGTTTGAAAAATCAGCAGTTTGATACCTTCTGCAGTATTACATAGTAAAAGATCTAGATCTGAAAGTGTAATACTATTTGACTTTACCCGGTGCTTGTAATTTCTGCAAAATGCAAGAAAACATTAATTCACCTTCATTTTCTTGTCTTTCAACTGTATATTAGCTAGCAGACAATTAAATGGGTATTCTCTAGGGAAGTTTTCCATTTCCAGCCACTGCTTCCTATAACCTCTCTTGTATTTGTTTTGGTACCTGACATTTGGTACCTATCACTTCATACATGCTCGTTCAGCTCCTTAGAGGAGCCAGCTCTGCTCAGTGTTACCTGTCATTGCATTCCCAACGCACAGATTTAGTGGTGACCCTGCAAACCAGTTATCAATCCTCTTCCCTAGGTTTAACAACAGGCAGATTTCTTCCCACCTGAATTCTCCACTTCAGCCCTTAGTTTCTGAAGAGCTCCTTTAATGGGACTGCAGACAAAAGACTTCTGTTTTACCCAAAATACAGATTTTACTGTTTAGCAGTTTTATATAGTTGAAGCCACCCTACACAGAAAATTTTGTAGCTCCTGCAAGTTGCGCACAAAGGAGGTTTAGATGTAATTGCTGTTTATTCATATTTATGAACACACTTGTATGTTCACCATAGCTGTGTTTTAACCACAGGTATTCTTCCTCAAAATACGCAGCAGAGAACCTCATTTTATACTGCATTTCCCTCAAGGTCAAAGCAGTGTCCTGATGGGGTGCTGGGGGAAGGAGAGAGGGCAGACAACAGTAGGGAAGAGAGGGAAAAAATAATTATTTAATGATGCTCAGAGGAACTGCACAAGCACAGAGGGCGAGACTTCGAGTCAGACAGGCAAATATGTCACTGTCAGGTGCCACTGCAGCACTGGCAGCAGACCAGCCACGCACAGAGGGATGTGTGAGATGATACCTAGAACGAGTTGTGGAGTTGTTTTCTGTTCCTCAGGGATTACAGCAGACACTACAATGTGTTACGTGCAGAGCCCCACCTTCCCCCCCACCTTCTCTGGATAATACATTTCACGGATTCGTTGGTTTGTTGTTAGAAGCACTGAGTTTTCCTCGTCCCTCGATCCAGATTTAGCATCTAAAGCCATTTTCCCTCCCTCCACTGGGAAAAACAGGACATGGGAGAGATGCAGACAGACGGTATCATCTGAAATTATTTCTTCCAACTGAAATGGGGAAGGACAGGCAACCGGACCACATTCACTATGTGACTTGGTGAAACAGGCACTTGCAGGAACCTCTGCCTTAATCCACGGACAAGGCAGGAATGCAGCCAGTAGGAAGAGCTGCAGCTGGACCTTTCCTCGGATGGAGATGGAGGAAGAGAGGCGGAAGGAATCCCAGGGCTCAGCCCTTCTGGTATTGCTGAGCAAAGGCCGCATACGCTTTACCTGACAGTAAGAGCTGGGGAAAGAAGAGACGCTAATAAAACAGTTGCACCACTAAATGCTATCTAAAACTGAAGACAAGGATGCCCCTTCAACCATCCCTTTGCATCTACTTCGATGTAAATACATATGAAGGTGCAGAAAGAGATGCTGTTTCCCCGGTAACATGCAGCTTAAGATCCTCGTGCAGGCCAAAAGGACTGCTCTGTCCCTTCTCTGCTGTCCCTTCTCCATCCTGGAGAAGTATGCAGTAAGCCCAGGCTCTCAGAACAGGCTTTGCACGGAAACGTGGCACAAAGTAGCAGCCACAGCACGGGCATCCCTGGGCCATGTGAGTTTGCAGCTAGTCTGTAGAGTTTTCCGTAAAGCAGGCTGCCCTTTGGCTGGCCTCCAAGTGCCATGCTCTTACCACGCAGAAGCACACCATACCTTGCTGTGATTTTTGCTAAAACACTAATGATCTGTGGGAGATGTTTCCTCCATCCCAGGAAAGCCTGCGGATTCCAAATTCAAACTACTTCAGAATTTAAGGATCCATTAACAGAGATTACAAAACTATCTCCACCAAAATCCTTTTGTTTTAATGCTTTTTACTTTGTTTTGAAAAGACACAACATCGGAAAATGAAATTATTTCAGAGTTTTATCCCAATTTTTTTGACTCTTCCTCCCAAACAGTTCAGGGATACAAATGGATTTTTAGGCAGTTTTTCATTAGAAAATGCAAATTAGAAACCACTCTATAAAGAAAAAACAGCCCTAAGACTGTTTCACAGTAACCAAACATCCTGCAGGACCACTCCATCAGATGCCTTCAAACATGGAGAGAGGTTGTTCTACTAGGGCTTTTACACTACTAGGGTAAAAAAATTCTTAAAGTTGTGTGCTTTACAAAGAGTGCAGGATGTAACTGGAAAACACGTACAAAAACAGAGACAGCTTTGTGCAGGCAAACCTCACTCTGACATCGCCTGAGTCAGCAACAGCGTTTCTCCAAAAGGGGAAAATTACACAGCAAACCATTTTATAAATGATATTGCCAATGACAGACCCTCTCACCCTTCTCCAAGCAGCATACAAGCATTGTTTTAATTTATGGCTATTTCCAAGCTTTGAATCTAAATGTCCTCCCAACATTCAAGTCCCACACGACACATCCCAGCTCCGACCACTCCATACAGAGTGGGATGTACCACAGGTACCACGGACTCCAACTCAACAGTCCATCCACTCTATTTTAGGACAATCTGACTTGAGTATTTGAAAATACTTCTTGCAGGTTTGTTCACACTGTCTAGTTTGGCTGAGGTTGGGTCCTCAGTGTCCAAACCAAGATCAGTAACAAGTGGCATCCCTCAGGGGTCCCTACTGGGACCGGTACTGTTCAGTACCTTCATTAATGACATAGTGGGACTGAGTGCACCCTCAGCAGGTTTGTGGATGGCACCAAGCTGAGCGGTGCTGCTGATTCACTTGCGGGAAGGGATGTGCCATCCAGAGGGACCTGGGCAGGCCGGAGGAGTGAGCCCGTGTGAACATCATGAAGTTCAACAAAGCCAACTGCCAGGTCCTGCTACACTGCAACTGTGCTAATTTGAACAGCCACATAATTGGCTAGCCCAGTATTTAAATTCCCCAAGCATCTTAAAACCTTCATAATAAAATGGGGTTTAGCTCATCACACCCTGCAGTAACTAAGCAGGAGGGACACAAAGGAGAAAGCTCTGTATCTCCCACCACATTCACTGAGGTCAGGCTACATGATATTTTTATGCTAGTAGTAGCACTGGGGAAGCCAGCAGGCACATACAGTTTCTGGTTAAGCACACAGCTCATACTAAAGGCCACCTCTGACCAGAGGTTTTCAAAGATTTTTGATGGACAGAATCCAATGTGGATTGGTAGCCAGACTTCACAGCAGAGAAATGGTTTTTTCCCATCTGTGCTTCTTAAGCCCTGTATCTACAATGGCTCTCTGTAGGCTCTCTGCAGGTCTAAGGGAGGCGCGGGAGCTGGAGCAGTGGGGACCACCAGGGAGCAAAGAGGACAAGTTGCATTTATTTGCACTCTCTGTGATGTGGAGACCTGGCAGAGGAAGGCATCTTCCAGCAAGCAGCTACTCGGCTCCTAAATTAGGTCAGCTACTGACACTCTGTCTGAGTGAGGGAGATGCTGGCGGTTTCCACCAAGCCCCCAGAAGGCGAGATGTTAACTGGAAGTACTCCAGCCTGACTTCCAACAGACAAGAGGATTTAGCAGTAATCACTGAGGTGGTGTAGGGCTTCTCCTGGAAATTTATGACCAGCAGAGAGTAACGAGCAGAACAGGCAAGAAACAACAGTACCAAGAAAACAGCAATGCCCAGACCACCACTGGCCAAGGGACTCGTAACTCTTAAAAGGCAAAAAGGAAAGCAAACGGCCCACCACTCCCAGGTCTCTCTACGCCCTTCCTCTCAACACATGCACACAATGCTACTTAAGCTGGTAGGTAACAAACGTTACTGGAATGACATACTGCTACACATAATTAATATATTAACTAATTTGACTGCTGAGTGCTCTGTGATCAATACTTAATTATATTTCCAGGCAATACAACATCAGCCAGAAATTGAACTGGGTAGACAATGCAGATACATAAGTTCCACGTAAAACCAAAACCACCACAAGAACAGCACTAAGTGGGACTTGTACAGGCGTTTCAGCAGCGTGCGCAGAGCGGAGAGAACAGATCACATCACAGATGTTTTCACAGTGAAGGAGGAAGAACTGAGCCATGAAGGTCAAGAGAAGAATGTCAAAACTGGCTGAAATGATAAGTTCAAATAACAGGAAGGATGAAGTTCTTGCACAGAGACAAAGGGGGGTGGGGGTAAGCAGGGCAGCTAGGGAAGGGGCAGAAACAAGGGCATTAAGGGAAGCTGGACATCCACAAGACACCATTAAGTGTACAGTGAGGTTTGCCTTCTCTTCTCCACAGGGCACATGAGGCACAGATCGGGCAAGTTTTGTCCTCTCCATCAGTGGAGAAGGAATAAGCATTCAGAGGCACAGCAGAAGGCAGAGAAGAGCTGCGAGAGGAAAGGATTCCCCTCACCATTACTTCCTCAGTCTAGTTTGCTAGAAGGGCATCAAGTACTTCACCCCAGCATCTTCTCTTTCAGAAATAACTGTGCTCATGCCAATCAGTGCTTTGCAGAAAAATCTGAACCTATTACTTTTTAAACAGGACAGCTGACCCAAAAGTAACATCCAAGCCTGATCTCTGCATCCCACCATTCCCCATGGCAGCCACTATTCCAAAGGCAACAAGGACTTGAACTTGCCCAAACTAAGAGAAGACTGCCTACAATTTATTCCTGAAGTCCTCCCTGCCTTCCAAGTGTCCAGATATACAAGGACACAAAGGAAGCCTATGTGTGAAACTGAGAGAAATCTTAGGAAAACTCTTGAAGATCCACACAAGTATCCTTCCCAGCTAACAGTTTCCCTGCCTCTCCTTGGGAGATTTGCTAAATTAGCATCTGAAGTGTGCACTGCCTTCCAGTTGTGAGAGCCCAGTTGCAATCTAGCCCGGAAGAAAGGGATTTGCTAGATAGCCCTGACTGAATTAGTTCCTTTAATACTGTCATGGCAAGTAGCTATTTCAGGTCTCCTTTTCAGCAAGGTCGCATGCTCAGGAAGCAGAGAGGATGCTCCATCTGTAGGAAGGACCATCTTGCCACCAAGGTCCAGGGATCTGCATGGCCTCAGGCTCAGTCTGCCAGCCAAGTTCAGAGAACAGCAGCGGAGGTGTGACAAGGAAGCTGAAATGTCACCCCTCTACTTTCCCACCCCAAAAGACCTTCCAATAAGCAGAAATAGTCCTTCAGCATCTATAATAAAACTGGGATTCCACCAAGATAGATATTCCAGAAAAATATGTCAGTTAACAAACAAAAAGACTGAAGTGTAGCCAGCCACTCCTAAAGTATGCGATCCTCAGCCTTTGCTAGACTATGCATCAGAGAAGGAGCCTTGACTTAATTTAATAAACTCTCCATTCAGTAAATCTGCTTTCTTGGCACACTAGCAGCCTCTTCCACTACATGCCTGTACAGGCAATGTTTCCAGCACGCCACTCCAAGGTCTCTGTATGCCAACACCACACCTACTGTTAAAGGGATTGATTGCTCCCATCCATCAGCAAATATCCATGAGCACAGCAAGAGCACTCACTTCTGCACAAGGGCCGCACATTCACATTAAAAATCAGAATAACTTCCTTCTAATACAAACAGAAAAGAGCTAATTTAAGTCTTCAGCATGGCTTCCCAGCCGGGTCCAAGTCTATGAAGAAGAGGGAAGACATATTTCTCAGACTCTGCTGTGATGCTGGCAGGATGCTCAGGGGTGGTTTGGAGAGCTGGGAAGAGGTCTGGAAGGTGCTGACCTGCTCCAGGGAATACTGAATGCAATATTGGATTGCTTGTCTCTAATGGAACTAGAGAAAAAAAATCGATTGTAATCGACTTCTCTGTTAATGACACAGAGACGGGGCTGTTTCCTCTGGAAAGATCGACATGCAGTGTGCAGCAGTATCGATACCAGCAGCATTATCAACACATGACATTTGGAAACTTGGCACGGAGACAACATCAGGCAGACTTCAGGGAAGAGCAGCTCAGGGTGCAGGCAAACGAGAGCCCAGCTTAGTTTACCCAAGAGTTTGTTGCTGCAACAGCAGCAGCCTTCTGCCATCCCTCCCACACGCTCTCCTACCCCAGCTCTGGTGCACCCCCAACAGAAAAACCGAACTCACTTCCACCCAGGTTAGATTTCTGCTAGTTTAGTGAGCTGAACCAAATCAAGTCAGCATCAGGCCGGGAAGACACATGGTCAGGAGCAGGGGAAGGAGGAAGCACGCCTCATCTTCTGCAGTGGCAGGTTGTTTGATGCAGCTGGACTGATCTTGCAGACTTCAGACCCGAGATCTAAAGCGCCCATCGTCTTTTAGACAGAAGTTAAAATTTATCAGTAGCAACATATCTCTAGACCAATGGTTGTCTTTATTCCAGGCTGACATGACTGAGCACATGAGCACTCCAAGTCCCCCAGATGGGCTCACAAGCAAGGGCAGAGGCAATGTCTGCAGAATTTCTCAGGGCTGGGGGAAAGCGGGGCTCAAAAGCTTTAGCACTGGTGGTATCTACAGCCTTCTACTTCCTCAGATTACTAGTTTGTTTTTTGTAATAGTTATTAGGCACTGGAAGTTTTAAGTGCCAGCTAAGCATTTTGAGGAAAGCACTGCTACAGTCTCCAGGTTTTCCCTGCTGTCAAAAGATGGGATCGCCCAACCTGGCTACCCTTTTGTTCTGACGTGGTACACCAGCTCATATGCCAAGCTACGTGGGAAAGATCTTGTCACAGTTAGAGGTTCAGCAGTGACAGCACTGACCAAGCCCTGAGAAACAAGAGAAATGGGAAAATCATTGCTTTGTGCCTCCAGGTAATACCCAGAGGTAATTACCAATTACCTCTAACTTGGTAATTCCAGCAGCGGGCAGGACACTGGAAATTAAGTACCATTTCAGAGTTTGATTAGTGGAGACTTTTTTTGGTTTAGTTTTCTTCACAGAGCCCAGACCAGAAAACACTCAATCATCTACTAAACTCATGCTAAAAAAAATAACAAAGGGATGAAGGATTGCAATCTAGGAATACTACTGCCTTGTGCCTAAATTACTCTAAGTAGATTAACTGAACTGCACAACATGAGATAAATCTGTTCTAAGGCAGAGTGCAGTCCTCTCCTCTGCTCTCTGCATGCTGCCAGGAGCCCAGGTGTGAAAATCCTGTCGATATTTTGGGACAGAAGAAGCAGCAAGGCTGAGATGGATCCTGAAATACATCCTGATTTCAAGGTTCT
Source organism: Strix aluco (assembly GCF_031877795.1). Taxonomy (NCBI): domain Eukaryota; kingdom Metazoa; phylum Chordata; class Aves; order Strigiformes; family Strigidae; genus Strix; species Strix aluco. The sequence goes on from NC_133936.1 coordinate 44,175,903, forward strand.
TCTAGGTTTATTCAAACCAAGCAACAAAAATGCATAACCATGCTGCTTCAAAGGGCCAAGAGCCCTGTGTCTAGCCTTGGCATAGCTCACTGTCCAAAGCTCAGGCTGACCCACTCCATCCCTCACCTTGCAGGCACAGCTCCCCCACCCACAGGAGCCACAGAAATGTGTACTTCTCACCATCAGACAAAGAGGGGAAGAAACAAATTTCCTGATCAAACATCCCAGCACCAATTCCCACCCTGATAGCAGCCTGGAAGTACAAAACAGAAGTGACTTCAGAAACAGCTCAGGGGTCAACATCAAACTGGCAGTTTCTGACCAGCTTTAACACCAGCTCATCAACAGCCTGAAAAATCTTCCTTCCTCTGCAATTTCACCTTCTCCATTTATGTTTCTAGCTACAGATTTCTCAGCTGGGTTCTGCCTCTTCTCAAGGAACTAATTAGAAGAACAAACAGCCGAAAGGCAGCCACCGTGGCTCCATCGGAAAATAAGGCAACATGTGGCACAGGAGAAGGAAGACGACCAGAGACAAGACCTGGCATGACACCACGGCTTGATTTCCCAGCCAGACTCAAACACTACCTCAGGTTTGACTCCAGAAGAGCCATGTTGTTAGACAGGAGGAGGCAAGGGAGGGGAGCAGCTGGCAGAGGACTACTAACAGGAAACCTGGATGCATGCTCTGAATAAAGAGCTTTTGGGGTGAACCCTGACCACATCTCCCACATCTGTCTGTTGAACAGTTACGATGAACACTGCTACAGAACGTATTCCTCCCTCTCTTCTTCCCCACAGATGATGTGAGCAACAGCTGAACAGTTTAGTCTCTCATGGCACAAATGCCTCTCCTCTCTTCCTATGGTCCTGTAACTGTCCCATGAATGAGTCTTCCACCATCTCCACAGTACTCTCTCTTCCTTTCCTACTCACTCTCTACATGTGAACACCTCAATACCCAGAAGGGAGACCTTGGTAAGAGGTCAGGCCACCAAGACTACAAAACACAAGACTTATCAGCTCAAGGCTGTGCCAGGAAGCTGGTGGTAAGAGGCTGTGCAAGCACACCAAAGGTGCTGTAGGTTGCAGATACAGATGACAAGGAAGAAAGTGCCCGCACTGGCTCTTGGAGAGCAGCTGACGTGAAGAAAGCAGGCAGCCAGAGAGATGCTCTCCTGCGTGGGCCAAGGCACACTCAGTGCAGCCCTGCTGCGTGTGAGCATCTCGCGTGCAAAGGTTCCAAAGTTACGTGGGATCCCCGCACCCGCTGCTATAGCGACAGGCTCCTTCCTTCTGGCATGTGAACACCTTGGCACAGGAGGTCCAACCTCTTTGTCTCTTGCTGACTTTCTCCGGACACTAAACTTTCCCCCACAAGGATCTCAGGAAAGAAAAAAGCACGAAATAAAATGTCGATGATGCAAGAAGAAAAATCAGTAGATATTCGTAACATTTGGTGGCACTTATAGGCCTACCTCTGCGGCCTGACTGGAATGTCTTACATGCTGTGTGTTTGCAAATAGCAAATTCATAACGGGTCCCAGGCATATACAGAGTGTAGGATACACATAAAACCAGTGGTACAGCACCAGCCACCCCACTGCCCAGTTTGGCCCAGACCACACACCCAGAGAAGAGCATGTGGCTACTAAAGAAAAGATGCAAGCACACAGAAACTTCCCGTCGGATGTGCATGTGGGAACTTTACAAGGAACAAACAGACACAGCTTGAATTTTGGAACAGGCCAATGAACAGAAGAAAACAGAAGGGGAAGAGAAACAAAGGAGGGGACTAAGAGCTCTAGTCTGCTTTAGGAATGGGTGTGAGGTGAGAAGGAGGGTTTGGGCAGAAGACCACACAATCCCAGACTCTGCAGAATGCAGAGATCAAACATCAGAGGTGCATTTAACAGATTCACCATGGGGACTGCTTCTCTGTTAGCTAGCTTGAGCAGCCTCCTACTCCTTCCAACCCTCTTGTGGGATGGGCTGAAATCCAGTCCTACGCAACCCCGCCTAACACTGGTAGTTTGTGATGAATTAGCCGGGAGCAGGAGCACAGACACAGTGAAACTGCAGGGCATCTCCTGCCTCCAGCTTGGGACAGTATGTTACACACTATCACCCCGACAAACTGGCCATAGCGTTTAAGCAGACCTGAAACTGCTGCAGAAATCTGGCCACACGCTGCAGGGTGGAAATCTGTCATTGCACCAGCTGGCACAACTGGTACGGCACACCATGGCAGGGCAGGGGGAGACGCGGGGACGCGGCAGGAGGCTTCTCTTCCCTAGGTCAAGACTTGCTATGGGACAACTCGCCACTCTAAGCCTGGCTGTCCCTGAAGCACTGAACGAGCACGATCACATGCTCAAGCCCAGGAGAGCAAAGCTCCAGGCTTCAGCAAGGGCCATGCTGGGATGTAAACCAGACGCATCCTTTGCTTGGGACAAAGGGGCCTCTTCTAAGCAACCTCCAGTGCCTGACCCTGGGTGAGACTAAACAACAAAGAGGAAGAAAAAAGGGCTTGCTCCACCTTATTTTCTTTCAGGTAGTGCATGAATTTTGCCCTTCAATGCTGTGCAGTTAATCCAATCACACTGCCTCTGCCTTTCCACCCAGCCTCCAGACAGTTGCTTCCCAGCCACTTGGGCTCAGGTTACCCTTCTTCCACCGCAGCAGAATCAGCATTTCTATTGTCTACTATATTCTTGCCCTGTTTGCTTGTTTAATCGTAATCTCTCCTCTCCTCCTCAGTGCTACAATAGCTGATATTTCCAGTCTTGGCTGTAGACCTTATTTTCCAGACAAAATCTGCACACCCCATCTTGAAGCAAGAAACATGGAGCAGATGCCTCATATCTTACAGAAAGGCTACGTGTTACATTTCTGTACTGCACCTGAGACAGCACTGCCAGCAAACTCCTGCCGCATGCAGGAAAAAAATATCTTTCCCTCTTCTTTTTTCCTTACCAATTAATTCCATGACAGATCTGAAGGCCAGCAGGAAGTGCAGGAGAGAAGAAAGCAGTACAGACTAATGACTGCAAAACAGACTGGGAAGATTTAGCAATTTCCAGCCAGTTACAAGAACGCTACAGACAGAAAGGACGAAAAAGCCCAAAGCCTAACTTGTACCCCTGAAATATTTTAATCAGCGCCTCTCGATTCCAGCAGGTCTGCCATAGAATTGTATTAAAGGCAACTGTGCAAGGTCAGATTCTTAACACTTTCATTTCAGTTTTTAAATTTCATTAGAAATACAGTGACAACTTTATGCTAAAATAGCCAAATGGCAGAATTACTGCATGAACATCCTTCTTGCACATTTCCAGGAAGCCTGCTGCCTCTATCCTTTTGGTGGTTTCATTTGAATATCTCCTCTTTGCAAGGCTCCCCAGAGATGGACAGGCGCTACTGGTCGCCATTCAAATAATTAAAGATTAGCAGTTTCAAAAAAAAAAAAAAAGACCTCTCCATAACATTACAAATCCAGCTGCCCAGGTATGCAGGAGAGGGGACTAAAGCACCTGTGCAAACTAGGAGATACGACATCACCTGCAACAGGGCTGCAAACGCAACGGAAACCCGAAGAGGCAACACGCGCAAGAGCTGCAGCCAGCCCAGCGTAACGCCCGCTGCCCGCAGCCGGGGCCAGCCTCCCCCTTGCCTCTCCCTCCGCTCCTGCCAACCACCCGCAGAAGCAACACACAAACACCTTGTAGAGCTTTAACAGAAGGCGCTTTGAGGACCTGAGTTTGCGCCTTGGTGTCCAGCTTTACCACTAGTAAATAGTACCACTGGGCTACGAACACTCCAGGCCTGAGCAGAGCTTCATGCCAGCCAACACCACGTGTCCAACAGGGCCGGCGATCACTGGCCAAGTACAGAGCGGATGCATTTAGTACCCCCAATGTGTTTTTATTTGGGGGGATCTGACCACTTACTTTGAAGCCCATGCAGGTACCAGAAATTCGGAACACCTATGTGCAAGGGGTCCCACAACTTAACTGTCATTTTCCTGAAGGATCTTTGCCCATCCTGAAACCAGCATCTTCTACTTCACTTTCATTTCTTCCACTTATCTCACTGGAAGAGACTGGGAATAAGTCTAATCTCTCTTCACCTCTGTGGCAATTTTACCAAACTTCATCAGCTCCTGTTTTCTGACAGTAATTTCTTCCAGGCAAAAGAGCTCTGATCCATTTAATCATTGCTCATATTCCACGCCTTTAGCATCGATGCTGAAAAACTGATCTACAGATAAACACAAATGCTCTGACAGGACTGCGTTTGACTGCAGACACTGTTACAAGCTCATATATCCAGGTTGGCTGATGGCTTTCGCTTCTGAGGTGAGAGGCACGTGTGCTTTTTCCGCCCCTGTGCTAAAGAAGCTCAGGAAACCCTGACATCACCTTCTGTACATTCACAGCCACGAGCACTCAGGTGATGTCTACATGCCAGCAGGAAGAAAGGCAGGAGCAGAGTTTCTAGAGATGATTCCTTACTGCTCCAATCAGAGTTTGCATGAAGTAATTACTCTGAACCTTACTCAGAGCTCATTAGGACCACAGCAAAATTTCCACTAAGTTATTTTAACTGTTGATTAATTCTCTTTTCCTGGCAGATTTCCTTGGATTCTTTAACATGTCTGGTCTCAGGCTCCCCGTGGTATGAGTTTGTTTCCTCACTCCCAACACTCCATGCATTGACAGGGAAATGAAAAAAGTAATCACATGTCAGAGCTTGCCCTTGATTTTTAAGTCTTTGTGGCAGATTAATGTAGTGCGCTCCCCCTCCCCATGCTGTCCTATCTATTGCACAACCGTACGTCAAGGAGTTAATCCTGCCATCTGCAGCTGTCGGAGCTCCGGCGCACCAGGAAACCCAAACACCTAACACTTTGGGAGCACCAAGGGAACAGAAAGTCCCACCGGATCTTCTACCGCCGAACAGCCATATATTAAATATAACCACATTAATTTCTTTTACCCGATAACCTGCTCAGTCAACGTATACAAGATAATTTTAGATTTAGAGATGAAAAGAGCTCAACATCACAGCCTGTATAATGCCAGCAGACTTTCATTATTTACATAACCTAAGAATTATTAGCTGGATCCCGGACACATTTTGATCAGTCAGTTCCAACGCCACTTGCATTGTAAGTGGCTTTATAAACTGCTGCACACGTAGAGGACTGCAACACTAACATAAATACAGAGTAGGACGGAGGGTGAGAATACCCAGGAAAGCCTCCCAAATAGTTTGTGACAGGCATGTATTTGACCTTCAGCCCCCAGCACATCATTCAGCTTTGCCTACATGCAGCTGGGCAACAATCGACACACAGGATCGGCAACGCATAACACTGCTGGAGCCTCACTGCCCCTGCTTCCCCTCTCCTTTTTTTGGAGCACGTATAGCAGATTTCAAAACTGGAAAGCATTTGAAGAATGGAGCTAGACATATAATCGCCTGGAGAAGTACAAGGCATGAAATCCACACGACTCTGGTCTGTGATGGGGTGGAGAGATAACTCGATCCCAATCTCAAGTACCTACTGCAGGTTAGCATCTGGTGCACCCAGGTACCCTCTCCTGCCTGATGTAAGCACACAGCCCTTCCAGCTCAAAGGGCTGGCAAGTTATGCCCAGACCAGAAACAAGCTGACTTTTTCTTTGCCGCACTATAAAACTGACTACCATTGACAAGTAAACGCTTCACCACAAGATCAAGACTGAAGATGCCAAGCAGAAGCCCCTAAAGCAAAGACAAAGGTGATCCAGTGTCTGCATGAAGACTGTATGATCATAATGGCCCTTTCACCTTGAAAAAGTATTACTAATTCTAGCATTCAAACGTGACACGGTGAACTACCTTTTTTTGTTTGTGGTGGTGTTGTTGTTGGTTACACAGTCCAGCGAGCCTAACCCATGAAAACACTCATTCCAGTGTTGTCCCAAATCTGGGTTCTTCACGCAGTGTGCAAAGAGCCAATCAACACACCGAGTCGAGATATTTGTCTTCCATTTCTAGTCTGCAGAGTAGGGTGCCAGGCATCTAACACCAGCCAGCACTCCGAACACATCAAGCATTCCTTTTTTGTAGTAACAAAATGCAGCTGATTGGCATTCTCAGTCTTCCTTATCCACTCTCACCCACCCTCATCATACATATACATTTTATCTCATGTATAAAACATTTGGGGAGGTCCCTTAATTAGCATGCTCATTATTCACAAGTGGGTGTGTAGTTTAGTATTATAATCACCTAAGGTTACTATAGGATACACTCTCATCTTGATTTTATTCCAAAATCGTGCACATAAAACTCCAAAGCAAAAATTTACAGCTTTCTTACCCTGGGAGTTTCTGTGTTGTCTTTGTTTGAGATTAGGTATGTTCCAAGGCTGCGATGTGACCACACTCAGATACTCTCCCACAAGCCTACACAGTTGCTTAATTTGGAATCTTAACCCTGTTCTTTCGACATCACCAGGAGGTGCCCAAGCACCTCGAGTGTCCTTCCCTCCCTCATGGGCGCACAGACTGCCCCCTAAGTGGAACTGGGCCAAACACTGCCTCACTGCCTCTTCCAGCATCTGACATTTCTGGTGGCTGCTGCTTTTGTGCTGTCTCAACTGCTCTTCCCGCTTCAGTGAACAATTTAGAGCTCCCAAAAGCCCTGAGGCACTAATACAATCACCAGCTCTGCCATCTTATGCAATACACAACACTCTCACAGCATCCTCTCCCCCCACCCCAACCCCCCGACAGCCCTACATCCACCCCCCATGCCCCTGCTCCTCTTTCGCCTGGCTCCAGGGGACACAGGGGCACTGTCTTTACCAAGCCCCTCGACAGACCACCCTGATCATTACCTCACTACAGACCTCCTACGGCATTCTTCATCTCCTGCCAAAGCTGGCCTTGACCACTCTGCCATGGACCCTTTGTCTTTCCCACAATGATTCTCACACAAGACAATTGCCTTTTTTCAAAGAAGTCTTCAATTAGAGCAAGCCACTCTACTCCAGTATGCCCATTTGGCTCACTTAAGTGAAGATGAAATCTTTAAAAAGGAGAAATCAAGATCTGAGCCCCTCTAGGAGGGGCAGAAGTTATTTTTTTCTCCCTCATCACCTTTTATTTGAAACTTGCAGGACAGGATCAGTCACCCATCGGGCAATGCTGTTCTCCTGGCAGAATCTATCTTAAAGCAAGCAAAATTTTTAAAAAATGACAGAGCTCCGCCACTTTGTACTTCATGCTCTCTACACCTCTGCCAGCAGCAGACGCATACACTAACAGCCTCAGCAAATGGCATGCACTGCTGCACAGCATTTATACCATGCCTGCATTAGCACAAACGGGTGCTCTTACCACAGCCCCATCCCCTGTGCAGCCATGAGATCCAGCAGCTGCCAGAAGAGAGCTGGTGCAAGAACACTCCTGTCATTAAAAGAGATAACGGGGTGGGTAAGGACCAAACCATAGTAGGTGTTTCTCTGACACTCCCTGCTGTCAGTTTTCAGAGCTGCCAGACATTTGGCATTGCCTCGATCTTCTCAGGTTTGGGACTAAACCAGAGAGCCCTGAGAACCAACTGTCCCCTCGCCTCTCTGTGCTTCAGTATCCCCGCGCTTACAGGGGAACACGGGCCTGGCATCGTTCCTGAAAAGACAGTGATCCTCAAACAAAAATACTACACCCCCCTTCCCAAGCGGTAGGGAAGGCTTAGGCTCACCGTGCACAAAATACACCTACTGAGAACACCTGCATCCCCCGAAACATACTGTATTAGTTCTCAGAAGAGACTGACTTTCACTGTAAAAGAAGGGCCCGCAGAAGAGCTTTCCATATTGCACGGAAGATGCTGGCAAGGAGTATTTCTCTGCGGTGAAGAGGGCTGCTGGCATGAACACCCTGCCTGCTAATTTCCTAATATGGACCAAACAGTCAAAGGGCTTTAGATCCACACGTCGTCCGTCTACAGACTTACTGCTGGTGTCTCACTTGGTGTAGGGCTGAGTTTAATCTGTTTACCCTAGTGACAGGATACTAATTTTTACCTAACGGACCAAGAGCTGCCAAGCGCTGTGAGGCATTTTTCACATTTTTCTGGCTTTGTTCAGTTTTTCTTTCCTGGTGGGGACCTTCCCATTAGTCCTGCCTTCGCTGAGGTGTCGCAGCGAAGACATGAAGAAATGCCAGGATCGCAAACCGGGAGTGCAAAGCACAATCTGGACTTCTCCAGTAGGTGGGACTGATCCAGGCCGCTGCGCCAGGAACAACGTTTGCCAGTATCAAGACGGCTGTTCCACTTCAGTGGTTTGCGGGCTTGGATGTTGCCACCCTAAAAAATAATGTAGGACAGAAAGCAGCAGCCAAGTAGACCCTGCTGTGCTAGAGACCCCACCCATGGGAGGAGCACATGACACCTACCAAACCCTGAGGAACCTGCAGCTAAGTGCCCCTTTGGGTGGAGACGTGCCCCTTTGGGTAGGGGAAAGGGTGATACGGAAATCTGCAGGATGTAATGTGAAAACACCCCAACACATTCCAGGAATGAGAGGAAGGTGTCATGTCTCCCCCTGCCAATACTCACACGTGCTCCACCGCCCTGGGCCAAGGAGCTTCAGGAAGAGGAAGATTCAGCAGACATTCTCAAGACACAAAACCCATTTGTACATCTCTTGAAACAGTAATTTTCTTCTAGTTAATGAAGTTTTGCTTACACTGAGGACCTTACAAAACCAGAGCCATCTGTTGGAGACCAATGGCTGATGCTGCTAAAACTGAAACCCCCATTTTTCCTGCTATTGCAGCTGCCTTGAACCAGCTCACATCCCCCCAAGAGGTCAACAGTGTGCAAAATATTGCTAATAAGATGTGCACTGGAGATGTTTGCTCCTAGCCAGGATTTCTACATAGCTCTTTCTGAAGCCAGAAACACACTAGCTGCAAAGACAAACAGCACTACAACCTTCTTCTCTGAATGTTACATAATAAATAATGCATTTAAGTATTGTGATGTAGGGCTCTAAATCCCAGCCTCACTTAGCCTTTAAAGACTGTGCCATAATTATTTATAGTATTTATATTAGAGGAATGGGGGGGCGTACGATCAGATCTCATTTAAAGATTACTTTCAGAAGAAGCAAGTCTGGTTCTTTAACATTTTCTTCGAGCAGAAAAAGGTGGCAGCAGCAGCTGGGGTAGAGCAAACAAATCGATAGACACATATGGACATATAGGTCAAATAAGAATTAGGCTGAGCAAAAAACAAGTTAGCTGTGAAACATTCCTTTGGCTGCTTTTCCACATATGGTGATAGCCGTTTGTGGTTTAATCTTAAAGAAGCTCCATCTCATCTGAGCCTGCAACACTTACAAGCTTCCAAGAAGCAAATTTTTACTATAATTGCTCTATGTTTCTTTATACTGAGTAACGTTTTCACACAAGCATAGCTGCTTTATACACTTACTGCACTAGGAAGAACTGAAGGAAGAACTGGAAAATTTTGTTCTGTGTCCTGCAGAGGAGAAAAATATCATTCAAAAATATAGAACTGACCTAGAAAAAGAAAGTTATTCTGCTGCCCTCTAATGAGCACATCTAACATCTGAAAAGGAGCACTCTCAAAGAGACATGTTCTGTTTGGCCACGGGCACATCCCCTCCTGCTGCAGAGCTGTCAGCAGTGCAGTCACAGCTGGAGCAAGGCAACACCTCCTACACAGCAAAGACGTGCAGAGGAAACGTCTGGATGGACCTGAGACCTATTCTGTACGTTCCTGAGCTTAGGCTACAGTATATGGCTGTGTCCTGTTTTGTTCCCACTCCTTCCCCAAATAGAGGGAGGGAAGAGGTTCCTAATTCTGACCTTCAGGACACAAACAGGTATATCTATCAGCTCACCTCTGCAGCTTTCACGAGGACCATCCCCCCCTCTAAAGTTACCTCCAAAGTACATTTGCTGCATTCACCTTCCGTGTCCCTCCCTTGGGTCCATCTGGGTGCTATTCATATGTTCAATCTCTTAATTCAACCCAGCAAAGAACATAGTGTAACCTCATGATATGGAGTTAGAGCGTACGCTTCACTGTCACAGAGGGCCATGATGTTGTCACAGGTATTCAGGTACAACAGAAACACGAAGGAATGACTTGCTTAAACATCTGTGAGTGTTAATGAAAAGCAAAGGAATTCAGTTCTCATGCAAGGGTGTCTCTGGGTCGGCACAGTGCTCAGAAGACATTCAGTTGAAAAAGGCGGTAAGGAAGGGAGAAGAACAGCCACGGAGCAACAGTTCTACCTGGTACTGAATTTAATCTCAACTTTTACCAAGCAACAGTAAAGTGGTGGGTTGACTGTGGCCAGCTGCCAGGTGCCCACCCAGCCGCTCCATCACTCCCCCTCCTCAACGGAACAGGGTGAGAAAATAAGATGGAAAGTTCGTGGGCCGAAGTAACAGGGAGATCACTCACCATCACAGGCAAAGCAGGCTCGACTTGGGGAAAATTAATTTAACGCATTGCCAATTCAAATAGAATCGGGTGGTGAGAAACAGACACTAAAACACCTTCCCCCACCCATTCCCCTTCTCCCCAGGCTCGGCTTCACTCCTTCGTTCCCAACTCCTCTACCTCCTCCCCTGAACAACGCAGGGGGACGGGGAGTAGCATTAGTCAGTCCATCACAGCCCCGCTCTGCCACTCCTTCCTCCTCAAATTTATCCGCTGTGGTCCTCTCCACAGGCTGCTCAGTGGCTGGAGCACCTCCTAATCCTTCTTTCTGACCCTGGTGTTCACAGGGCTGTTTCTCACTTCTTCCCCCACTCCTCCACCTGTCCAGCACTTTTACACCTTCTTAATTACATGTTTTCCCAGAGGCACCACCATGGTGGCCAAGGGGCTCAGCTGTGGCTGCAGTGGGTGCACTGGAGCTGTCTGGATCCGGCTGGGTCGGGAACAGGGCAGCCCTGGCCTCTCCCCTGCTACCAAAACCTTGACACACCCAATACAGGTAAACAGGCCAACACCCTCTATTCTGGAGGAAGAAAAGACATGAAGAAGTTATAATAAACCTATATAAACAGTACCTACATATTTGTATGCTTTTTCCATAAATAAAAACTGCTCAGGTACAGGCACTAAAGCAGCAAGCGTGCCTGCAGCTGCAGAGGAGTACACATAAGCCCAGCCCTGGGGTCACAAATTGCTGGCATGAATCAAAAGCAATAGCCAGAAGCTTCACGGAGAAAAGGATGAAAGTGCCACTGAACAAAGCAACTTAAAACTCAAAATCGTGATTTCTGTCAGCAGAACTCCTGCAGTCTGGAACAGCCTTTCCCTGCCTCCCAATCCACAAGCACACCAGGCTGTTTCAACTCAAAGCTCGTTGCAAAATAACTACTGAATGCAATCGACACAGCCTGTACCTGTCGCAGCTGGGAATGTCCTACCCATGCTAAAGAAGCCATTCCCAGTTACATAAGAATGCTCAGTAACCTGAATATACAAGTAATCTTTATTTTGAAAGGAAGGAGAGGAAAACATGGAGGTAAAAACAAATTTTAAAAGCCATGTAGCTAGGAAATGCAACAGCAGCAAATCAGCCCAGAGCATGCAATGCACAGCCACAATAGGCACAAGTGTCCACAACACCCTCAGAAGCCAAAATTCTTTAAGCAGAACTATTGATTTTCTGTGTGTCCTCCATGCACAGTTGAGGACACGGCACCAGTGGGCCAGGAAACAAATTTGTGTGCCCCATTTTCCCTTGGATATCCTACCAGGGACTCTCTGAAACACGACGCTTCATTGGGGTTGGTTAACAATACCACTAAAGACGATGGTTTCAAGAGTACCTTCCAGCTGACAGTCACTCCTTGCCTCAACATCTGCTTGGATAGCCTCTTCTTCTCCTGCACGATCCATTTTCTGTGGTTAGCTTCAGAGCATATTTGCAACACTGCTAGTTCAATCTAAACCTGTCCAAATTACCATTTCAAACAACCCAGAATATTTCAGTACCCACTGCATTTAATTCTTGCATAGACTTGTTTCCTGCATTTAGTTTAGACAATGTCCATTGAGATTGACAGTGTTAAAAACGCCATTAAAAAAAAAAAAACCACAAAACTTCCTTCCTTTCTATAAGCCACTTGACTAAAAAGCTAAACCCAAATTATGTGCCGTTACCAGTTATGCCACATATGAACATCAATAACGCCACTTTTGAAGCACTGAAGTGGGCAAACAGACCTTCAGCTGGTACACACATTCCTACCCGAGCGTAAATAAAACCTTTGTGCATAAATTGCTCACAAAGACTTTTTGAATACCTCTGTATCCGAGGATCCCCTGAGCAGAACGGTTCTCCGCACAGGAGCCAGCACTACATACTATTTTGTAAGTGTGCATTGCAGTCAGTGGTGGCCTGAGAGAAGGAGGCGGCTCCGGGAGAGTATCATGTTTTCCCATAATTATAACCTATGGGCCATTAGTACTGTAACTGAAGAATTACAGATTATCTGTCTCCCTATTAACAGACTGTATAATTTAGAAAACAAAAACAAAAACCAAAACCTCAGGCAAGCTAGACCTGCTACTATTCCAATAAAGGATAACTTACACAGAATAATACTATAGGTCCCACTTAATCTGAATTACAGACATCAACTCTTGAGAGATCTACCATTAAATACACAGCCTGTAACTCAGATAAGACCCACATTAGCAGGGCAGAGATTTATCCCTAGGTAAACCAGAAATCTGATTCATATAGATGATGATCTTAGCGTAGAAGTTCTTGGAAAAAATACCCAAGCAAAATAACCTTCCTCACATGGGCATTTGCCAGGGGTATTAGCAGAGGAAAGAGGAGGTTGACTTATTCCTGCAGCCAAAAAGCAAGTCAAGGCAAGTCAGAAGGGGCAACTCAGAAGAAGGAGACCTTGCATGTCATGCACCCTTTACCAGCCTCTACCAATTTTCTAAATAGAGCGTCTATTAAATATTAAACTCCCAGGACGCATATTTCAGAAATACATTTGACAGCTTGACACAATTCCATACCGACGCTGGTGACAAGGGAAGAGCTCTGACTTCCAGAGCTGTCAATCTGCCCTCTCCACAAGCCCTCCTTCATCCCTCTTGGGATTCAGTTTCTCAATTCACGCAGTGTTAAACTGTTCCTCTCATGCCCCATGAGAGGTTTTCATTACTGGAACTTCTGCTGGGTGGTACCTTCGCCACCAGTGCAGAACTGTGCCTCCTCTCTCTTTGTAGCATTTATAATTTTGTAACTTGATTATGCCAAAGCTGTAACATTAGAACAGCATGGATTCCAGCTCATAACCCTCTTTTGTAACACTGCAGCTTCAGTACTCTACTAAGCAGGGCTGATCTATTTTTGTGTAAGTAAGGATGTCTGACCATTTTAAACTGATTTAGCTGGAGAATACCAGGCTACGTTAGCATCCTTCTAAAGCCTTGGGAATCATAATCACACAGAGCAAGACACAGCATGACATGCAAACTGCCATGCCCCATCACACCTGACCAGGAAGGCAAGGAGGTACACTGGCCCCAAATTCAGCAAGTCCTTCGGTGACACAAGGGACTGACACATTTCACCTAAAAAGCACATGCATGAGCACTCAGCTTTTACAGAGGCCGGAGGAAGGCTTTGCAAAAGCACAGAGCAGCGCCTCAGAAGCCTCACCAAAGGCCTCCCCAATCCCTTCACTGAGGCTGAGGTGATGGTGACGATGGTGAGATCGCCATCACCCTCCTCTTCAGCCACCCAGCTTCAACACAGCCCACAAAGCGACACGTAAAGGCTGCTCCGGGGCAGACATGTACCTTCCAGCATTGCTAGCGGTGACTGTTACGCAGCCGGCACAGCCGCAGGAACCAACCATAATAAGAAACTAGAGGGATCTGACACATCGTTCAAACTCCTAAGACTCATTTCAGGCTCTTCCCACTACCAACAGCCTCCTCTCCATGGAGCAGACTGCAAACATCTTGGCAGCTTTGGGCACTCTGGAAAACATTACTGTGTTTGTGTAGTGCTCAGTATCCATGACCACTAGCTAATTGGAGGAGGGTTTTTTTTTAAACATTAATTTTAAGAACAAGGACTTACCCACAGCTAGAGGGAGAGAAGGAAAAAAGGAAGCTAATTACTTCCATAAATATTAACACAACTGATTCCCATGATCTGGCAGAAGGCACTCACAACACTGAAATGGTCTATCTCCAGAAGGGCAGTCAAAGCACTTCAAGCAGTGCAAGTTTCAGATGCTCATTTAGCTCTTTTCGTTTAATTGCACTGACTCTAATTAAAGTGGAGTTTCATACAGCTATTCTCACAGCCAGCACCACACTGCACAGACAATACATTGTTAAACTAATTTTAAACAGCATGGATTTTTTATTTTTTAAAAAATTATTATTAAGGCACCAGTGTCTTTAGCATTCAGTAGGATTCCCACTCCAAATTCTCCCAGAAGCTACCTACAGCAGGTCACTGTCCTCCATTTCAAGCAGTTTCCACAGCTTTTCACATCTGATGGAGAACTTGGCCAACTTGACTCTTGAAGCAAGGTCCCACTGATTTTCATCCTCTGACCAAAGCAACAGAAGAGCCCTATGGCTTCAAGGTGCGTTGTTGCAACCTACAGCCTTCTGTTTGAGGCATCCTGCAGGCTGAGGGCATCTGACCTCACTGGAGAGGCTTCCCATACCACACAGAGCTATCGGAGCTCCTCTCAAACACCGTGCAGTTTTATAACAGCCTGCTATAAAACAATCAGACACCAAAACAGCCCTTACAAGGTGATCTGGTGTTGTCAAGGTAAGAGCAGCTCCTAAGGATGCAGTCAAAAAACCAAGTAAATTTCAGCCAAAAAAGCAAGGAAGAGGAACACAGGGTAAACTGCTACCTAGAGCAATTTACCCAGGTATGGTAAACTGCCACCTGGCACCTTATCAAACTACCAGGGTGGCTATCCTAGATGCAGCCTTGCTCTGCTGGTCAGTACCCTTCCGAGCTCTTCACTTGCTCCCTCCTTTCTACTTCAAGCTATGGCACGGTCTCCTTATGGGAACTCCCATCCACAGCCCAGAAGCAGCCTGCCAGTAGCCCTAAGCCTGAAATAAAAGTATTAGCCAGCTGAACAGGAGCCAGCAGTGTGCCCAGGTGGCCAAGAAGGCCAGTGCCATCCTGGCTTGCATCAGCACTAGCGTGGCCAGCAGGGACAGGGAAGGGATCTTACCCCTGTGCTCGGCACTGGTGAGGCCACCCCTCGATGAGTGGGTTCAGTTTTGGGCCCCTCACTCCAAAAAGGCCATTGAATGACTCGAGCGTGTCCAGAGAAGGGCAACGGAGCTGGTGCAGGGTCTGGAGCACAGGTCTGATGGGGACCGGCTGAGGGAACTGGGGGGGTTTAGTCTGGAGAAGAGGAGGCTGAGGGGAGACCTCATGGCCCTCTGCAACTCCCTGAAAGGAGGGTGCAGAGAGGGGGGGTGAGCCTCTTGAACCAAGGAACAAGCACCAGGATGAGAGGGAATGGCCTCAAGCTGCGCCAGGGCAGGGTCAGACTGGCTCTTAGGAAGTATTTCTTTCCAGAAGGGGTTGTTGGGCGTTGGAACTCTGTAAACACATTAATAAATGGCATACTGGGCTATCAAAAGTTAACAGCACTCCTTCTCCAGGAGGTTCAAGTTTTCTGAGTACTGTGTCCACCTCTGGGGCCCCCAACACAAGGACACAGACCTGCTTGAGCGGTTCCAGAGGAGGCCACGAAGATGCTCAGGGGGCTGGAGCACCTCCCCTGTGAGGACAGGCTGAGAGAGTTGGGGGGGTTCAGCTGGAGAAGAGAAGGCTCTGGGGAGACCTTAGAGCAGCCTCCCAGTACTTAAAGGGGCTACAGGAAAGATGGGGAGGGACTCTTGATCAGGGAGTGTAGGGATAGGAAGAGAGGTAATGGTTTTAAACTGAAAGAGGGCAGATTTAGATTAGATATAAGGAAGAAATTCTTCCCTGTGAGGGTGGTGAGGCCCTGGCACAGGTTGCCCAGAGAAGCTGTGGCTGCCCCCTCCCTGGAAGGGTTCAAGGCCAGGTTGGACGGGGCTTTGGGCCACCTGGGCTAGTGGAAGGTGTCCCTGCCCATGGCAGGGGGCTGGACTTAAAGGTCCCTTCCAACCTAAACCAGTCTGTGATTCTGTGGTTTGATGCTATGCAAGAAAGGCACTGGGCTCCCCCCTGTTCCATGCTGGTTGGTCTCAGCTGGGACCAAGGGCCACCTGGTAGGGTCAGTCTCCTCCTGCTCAGTGGCACCAGTTCAGGCTCTGGCTGCGGTGCACCACACCAGTCAGGGTACAGGGATGCACAGGGATAGTTACAGCTCAGCTCAAGGCATGAAGCGAGCAATACTTTGGACTGTGCTTCTGCAAACAGGCAGAGGAACTGCTCCCCCAGTTAATGTAATAAAGACACATACAGTGTCCTTCACAGCCATTTCTGGATGCCAAGTCATTAACCTTGGGGCTGGGGGGAGAGGAAAAGAGTATCACTTTGCCTGTTTAATCCCTGCCCAGCCCTTCCCCCTTCCTGGAAATTTTTCCTTTCTTGCAAATTCTTTTCAAGGTTTCAAGCACTTTCACACACAATGTCAGAGAAAACACAAGTTTATGGAGGGAAGTTTGCAGTTTGACCTGAGACCTGCACGTTTCAGTCCTGGGACACATCCTTGACCTGTGCAGGTTACACAAAGGACACACACACCTTGCAGAAGGTACATGGGTGGGGAGGAGAGAGGCACGCAAAGGAGAGGTGTGCAGCCCACGCCTGCCCTGGGAGAGAGTCCTCAGGGCTGAAGGTGGCTGTGCTTTGACTATTCATGTCTGCTGGGTGGATGAAGATCCAGTAGAGGTAAGAATATGAAAGAGAGATGAGGAACTGCCAAAATGGTTGCTGGCTTTCCTGAGCCCTTTTTCTCCCCACGTCCCTCAAGTCTGCACAGGGAAGGGGAGCTGGTCTCTACCCGAGGCTGGATGCCCACTGGCATGTGTCATTCTCAGCCTGTTGGGGCAAGAGGCAAGGGATACTGCAGAGCTACTCTGTCTGCCTCGAGACCACAAAAAGCAGCCGCCACCACCTGCATCAGGGGCAGCAGGTGAGTGGGACAGGCTGGGAGCACAACTTCACGTGACGAAGGGTGAGCTCTACCCAAGCTGCAATACCAGAAGGCTCCTTTAATGGCACTTGGGTGCCCTGTTTTAAAGCCATGTTGATATCCAGTCCCTGCCTGTGAAAGTGAGAAATCCCAGCTCAAATGCCACTCAAACAGCTGCTCCTCCTAGGGCAGCATCCACGTGCCAAGTAGAAATTTTCAGATGTCAAAATCATTTCAGTGCAACACCGCCAAGGGCATCACCAATAGGCTACCTCTGACACCACCTTAAGGGAGAGCATTTCAACGCTCTCAAAATTCACACAGACCAAAGCCTGGGCAGCTAATAACGAAGACAGATGGAGCAGGAACATTTTGTCATTTTGGACTAGCACAGCACGTCGCATTTTACACACATTGGAGATGCTACAGCCACTCCTCACAGGCCAATCACTGTCATTCTCAGTTTGAGGAGCAAACCATTTTATCACCCCTTCCCAACTGAAAAGTGTTACAGTGGGGAACAGCTTGAGAAAGGCTCTCTGCCCAAAACAAACACAAGATGAGTATGACAGCTGCCAGCACAGAATTAAATGCTGAAGAAAAGCAACAGCAGCAGAATCATGAAGATCTAGCAGCTTTCCACACCAGCGATGTGGCGAATGACCAGCACAAGCAGATTTAAAAATACCCCAAATGTGCATTAAGAAAAAGCAGCAAAGGCTTAAAACTGATACTCAGAAAGGATGCGTTCATTAAAACAAACAGGATTAAATTCTTTTTCATCCTTCAATTGCTAAACACACCAACATGGCAGAAAGGAAAAAAAAACTAAAAAAACCCTCAAAACAAACAGGAAACCTCCAGCTTCATGAGGCTAGGCACTGCACAGCACCCAGCAAGGCCCAGCTGAAGGGGACTACACGACGTGGCAGGCAGCACGCTGTACAGGAGGTGAAGGAAAGGCCCAGAATGTACGCAGGGGGAAGGCTGCTGATGTCTCCGGCCTCTTCTTACTGATTCACGTCACCAAAGATCTGCCTAAAGAAGGTGCACAGTGCTAGGATTAGACACAGCAGGAGGGCAGACTCACACCATGCTCTGCAGAGAAACACAGCCACCATCTTCCCAGCAGAAGCAACTTGCTCCTACCAACAGCACAACTCTAGGATTTAGGCACAGAAGCATTTCATGGAGAAACGTGATCATGGGTGAGGACAGAAGAGGAAGAACCATAATATTGAAAGGCCACAAACAAGCAGTAACCCAACAAACAGACAGGAATAAGTTATGGGACACAAAGATTTGCATCCTGTCAGAGCTCCTCATGAGTAATGAGGCCATGGCTGCAATTGTGCAAGCAACACAACCGTGGATCCACTGCAGTGGTAACCATGAGTCCAGACTCTGCAGGAACAGCGATGCTGGAAGAGGAGAGGCCTTACGTGGATTCTGGCACATCACCCATTATAAAAACAAACAGGTAAGCAAATCGTGTCACATGAAGTTGGTGTATGGTCCCACGACAGCACCATGATGCCAACCAACCACAGCTTTTCTGCTTCTCATTTGAGACTGCAACAGGAGAACAGAATTGGACAAGTGGCTGCAGAGCCCAAGGAGAAGGAAGCAGATACGTGACAGACACAGCAAGTCTGGAACGCCAGAGCAGAAGCTGAGGTGCAAACCAGAAGGGCATAGTCAATGACTCTGCAGTGGGAGGCTTGGTAACAGAAGGAACTCACAGAGTATCTAACAAAGGGGAAAAGCAAGGCTATGCACAGGCTGCAGACTCCAGCAATTCCAAGCTGTCAGGTTCCTGCTTGGCCTGACTTTATTCTCTCCTGTCTCCACACTTCTTCAGGAGGAAAGGGACTTCCTTCTTTGTCAGATGTTCAGTAATTTCACTGCTCTGTTCCCCTCTGTGCCACTGACAAAGAAACCCCATGCTGCTGCAAGACAGTCCTGGTCATCAGAGAATGAAAGCTCTAAAGATACAAAGGGAAAGTCAGAGACACTACAGCACGCGTGCCTGAAACTCCCCTATAGCTTTGCATCACATTGTGCAAATCAGCAACGGCGAGGCCCAGCACAACCTCTGTTCAGGCTAATGTCCTATGTCACTCTGTGCACCCCACCTCGCTATAGAATCACAGACTTACAGAGTGGTTTGGGTTGGAAGAGACCTTCAGAGATCATCTAGTCCAACCCCCCTTTCGTCTTCCACTAGCCCAGGTTGCCCAAAGCCCCGTCCAACCTGGCCTTGAACACTTCCACTGATGGGGCATCCACAGCTTCTCTGGGCAACCTGTGCCAGTGTCTCACCACCCTCATTGTAAAAAAATGTCTTCTTTATATCCAGTCTAAACCTACCCTCTGGTAGACCTTGTGGTATTCTTAAGAACCCTTAACTTGTCCAGGACCAGAGGCAGCAAATGGTTTTAATCCAGTTTCACATTTTCCTGGCTCACCAGTGGCACAGATTATTAGAGCAATCTGCAGGAAAAGCTACTCCTGCCACAACCTCAGAAATCAAGGTGACAAGCTAAGGTTTTACAAGCAATTCTGAAGTGGTAGCACTTGCTGTCGTTGCACTTTTGCTTTCTCAACAACACATCTTGTCACGGTTCCCTTCTGGAGAAGCTGAAAATAAAGCAGGAAGCTGCCAGTCCAGTTGTTCATATCATTCCACAACTGGTTCATCACTCCAAAAAGGGAGACGTTCCCAGGCAACTGGTTTGCCAGAGCCACACTTAAACAGGCCCTTGCTTCAAGGAGCTAACATTGAGGAAGGAAAGCTAAAAAAAAAAAAAAAAAAGCAACCCCCCCCATATGACAGGACATTATTTCTGACTTAGTTGGAAACATTTAATTCCTGTGCTACAGAGGCTCACCCAGATGAAATTTATTCACTCACACCAGTAACAGAGGTCCTTGCATGGATTAGATTATGGCAAAGCATTTGATTTCCCTTATGTCAGTGGCTAACTAAACTACACTGATAGGAAGTAATCATTCAGGACGTAACGCATGGACTTAACTCCAGTGTTCACAGTGCTGTTGCTGGATTTTGTTACCTACGAGCACATGGAAATCATCTGGAATCTGGTGTTAAGATGAGCTAATGATTAAAGACAAGAAGCAGAGCAGGAGAAAGCAGTTGCATCAGGTCTGCTTCACAATATGACATGGCTCAGAGCTCCCCGTATTAAAACTTTCCATTTTAGACCACTGGCTTTCTACTGTCACACATACAAGACTCACCTAAAATGAAATCCATTTGGGTGACATTTTTTATTACAGTTCCACCCTTTCCTTCTCATGCCACAAGAATTACTGATGCCAGAACAGCCTAAACTGATACCTCACACCAACCACAACAAACACGCTGAATCAGGCTTGTATCTAAGGGAAGCAATGAGACTATTACCGTGAGAGTAGCAGATAGTTTGACAGGGCACCCTGCCTCCACCAGATGCACCAGGAATCCTCAGAAAAACGGGACCTTCGGTTGGCAAGAACCAGCACCACCAGTTTATCCTCCCAAAACAAGGGGCCTCTTCCCATCTCCTTTCAGCCCCAGAACACACAATCACTGGTGTTAACTGAGATACTAACCCTGCTATAGATGAACTTTCCAACTCACATATCGTGCTCCTCCCTGATCCCTCAGAATAACCACAGCCAAAAGACGAACAAAAACCGGTCACTTAATGAACTGATGAAAACTAAGGGGAAAAAAAGTAGAGAGAGGTCTCCTCTCTCATTGGTGGCTAGAGGAAATAGCCCCTGAGCCCCAGCACAACGGTGGCTTGCTTTCCTACAGGACTGCATCCCTCTGGCTCCAACGCATCAAAGCAGGTCTTCCAGATGAAGCTTTGCACCACACAGAAGTAATCATGCTCTGCTGTTGTTTAGCTAGTCCCTAGCACATCACTCAGGCCCTCCTCTTGCTGACCCGCCCTGCCTTGGTGGCAGTCCACGTCCCCTCCCTGCACATCCTGGTGGCCTGAGCCACCGCACAGCCCCCTGCCTGCCTCTCTGTGCTGCACACAGGGACCTCCTTGGATTTAGGACCACTGCCCCGGGGTGGGGAAAGCCTGCTACAACAGTCCTGCTACAACACCTCAAGGCATTTCCAGGCCTTGATATCCCTCCCTTTTTCCACCTAAGACCCGGCAAGAGCAGAACTGGCATGCTTCACCTGCACATCTTAAACCAGACGAGTCCTTGCATTAAGAAACCCCGACAGCCCACTCCATCACTCCATGCAGCCCCTTTCTGAACCCACAGAAGCGTCCAGTGCCCACATCACCATCACATGCAGCACAGACACAGAGCCCAGAGCTGAATTTGCCACGTGAGATGCAAAATGTCTTGTTCGGGTGCATATCTACCATCTGCTATTGTCATTGTTTCTTCCAGGTTTGTAGTGGAAGAAACAGCAGACAGCTGCACCCACCCTGCCTCATCACACAGCTACCAGGCTTCCATCACACCCTGCCTCGCTGCCTTCCCAAAAAGCCCAGGACTTTTTGCTTTAGGAACAACTACACAGGCATCCCAGGCCTCCAAGCAGCCTTGCTGCCCTCCTCTGAATATCTGAGGGTCTGCTACATCTTTTCTGAGACGAGAGGACCAGGGCCTCACACAGCATCAAAGAGCTGCATGTACCATGGATTTATTTATGGAGCACAGCAACGGTCTCCAGGTCATTCTCTTTTCTTCCTCCTTCCCAACAGCCCATTTGCTTTTTTGACCACTGTTGAGCTCCAAGCTGACATCTTCTGAAATCTTGCCCAATTCCAAGCTCTTCCTCAGACTAGATTTTAATTGGAAGAGACCAGACCTGTAGAGTGAAGCACAGTGTAAAAATTCAGTACGCAAGGGATATTTTTCATTTGCCACTATAACCTGATTTTACAGGTACTCCAAATAATTCAGCAAATTCAGAATGTCACCTCTCTGCCTACTGTCCAAGCTGCCCTGACTGTCTTTGTTAGAGCCCCACAGTACAGGCAGCTTTTCCCCACACCGCACCCAAGGCCCGCGTGCTTACACATCTCCCCACACTCCCATCCTTCTGCAGGCTGCTTTGAATGAAGACAGGGCAACGAGAAACCTGCCTTAGGAACTAGGAACATGAGGAGAAGGCAGTCATCCTCTTTAACAACAAGGCTGAACACAAACCCTGAGAAAAAAGTCTCTCCAGGCCAGGCTGGGGGAGGTGATCCTTACTACAGTTTTAGCCCCAACCATTAGCAGCACCTGAGGCTTTCAAAGAGGCTCCTGCCTTTCTCTGCAGCTTGCTTCTTCAGCTCTCCACCACCTCCCAAATCTAAGGCATTCAGAAGAACTGGGATATGGCAGGGCACAGTCAGCTCATGGCAGACACAGGAATGTAACAGTGGAGAGAAACAAATCTCCTCCTCTAGCTGCTCAACTAACAGTCCTCATTCACCTCTCTGAACTCCTGGTCTTAGAGCAAAAAGATGACAGGAACCAAGAGTCACCTCATCTTCTCCAGAGAAAATGAAGCAGAATATTTTGTCATGAGCACAGATACCTTCACAGCTGGACAAAGGTAAAGAAAATCTGTAAAAGCTACCCTGAGTGCCCAGGCCATGTGGGAGAGAGGAAGGAACCAGTGAGCATGCTGAATAGGCAGAGGATGGACAGAGAGAAAGTGGGGAGCCAGAAAGTACATGCTAGGCATACAAGGCAGAGAGGGAAGCCAAGGAACCCAAGAGAAGTAGCAAGCTAAAGATGCACCATCATTGTCACCCGGTCATCCCTGTTACAGAAGGACAAAGAGACAAGACAGAGGGGAAAGGGAGCTCCACAACCCTCCAAATCTTCCAGGCAGCCCCGCAGGAACAGGCCTGGCTGGCTCTTCCTCCCACACCACCACCTCACACTGGTCCAGGAGTAACTGCTGTCCCTGCATCATGCTCTGAGGAGACCAGGCTTTCCAGGTGCCTTCTGCTGATCCAGCTAGTTGTTATCCTCTCTTAAACAGTGAGGGGTTGTGCTGACAGGTGGCACCGCAGCCAATGTCACCACCTCTTCCTCCTTACTTTTCCACTTGATCCCTGTGTATCCTTCTGGGCCAGCTCCACATCTGACAGCTTCAGAATTAGCAGAGAGCACTCCAGCTCACATAGCTGTGGTGCTCGGGCTCTGTCAAGACAAAAGTTGGGTCCACCAGTTCAAGGACAAAGCCAAAATGTGAAAGCCCAAGTGGAGAAAGGAACAGAGGCAGAATAGTAGTTGGAAGTTTACCCGGAAACATCTTATGCAGATACCTTCAACCAAGCTGCAATGCCATGGAAGCCCAGCCATGGAGTGAGATGCTGGCTCTCTGGGAACCACATCCCCAAAAGCAGGGGGCTGCAGGGTCTAAGGAAGAGAGATAACACAGCCAAAACCTGTAGCTGCCAGCTGGGCTTGGTAACCCAGCAGAGTGTCTCTGGACAGGTCCAAGCTCTGTAACTGCTCCCTTTTTTCACTCTTGCCCTGCAGGCCTCTTTAAGCCCACACTGAAGTCTTCCTGGCTGTCCCTAAAGTGTCACAGCACAAGGCCAGATTGTAACACAAAACACAGAGATACCAGCAATAATGTGAAGCAATCTTAGGTACACGCAGGGAGGACAAACATACCAGCTTTCGCAACTGCCACATAGGGTCCTTGACAGAAAAAAATCTTCCTCAGCTGTGAAAAGCACAGGAGATAGAGAGAGTAAGCCCACCTACAGCCTGCCAACTTGACCTTCTCAGAGCTTGAAAAGCAAGTGGGAGAGAAACACTTTTTTGTCTTGCTATTAAATCTAAAAATAACAATGTACAGGAGAATCCTACCCTGTGCACTGAACTACGGGGGGATGGGAGGAGAGGGGCAGGGAGGGCTGGAGTAAAGTTGAATTTCCTGCTGAACAGGCTCTCAGCAGACCAGAGATCCCAGGAGACAAAGCACTTCTGCC
Organism: Strix aluco; assembly: GCF_031877795.1. NCBI lineage: Eukaryota > Metazoa > Chordata > Aves > Strigiformes > Strigidae > Strix > Strix aluco. The sequence goes on from NC_133936.1 coordinate 44,200,078, forward strand.
TACAATCTCTTTTCTAACTCCAGGGTGTCTGCCATTGTATGCACAGCCTAGTTACAGTTCACTGAATTAACACAAAAAAATGAATTGATTTCCATAATGAAAAAGCCTCCACATGGCTCCAGAGTGACACAAGAAGAAAGGGCACAGCAGCTTGGGAAGATCTTAAAAAAAAAAAAAAATTTCACTTTTTGCTTCGTTCAATTGCAGTTTTGAGCCCCCAAATAAACAGCTATTTTTAGCTGATCATCTGGAAAGTGCAAGGGAGCACAAAGCACTGGGGTCAGCATCACTGTCTGCAGGAAGCCATCATGCAGCCTCAAGAGTGGGTTAAACATAGTCAGGCACCGCACATCTGCATCATCAGCACTGCACAGGGACCAGCAGCACAGGTCTATTTATAAACCAGACATGTACAGCTGTAGCCTGCAATGAAAGAGTAGGATTGCAGGCTGTCAGCCTGCAACAACACGCTGTCTAATTTAATTAAAGAGATGGCTATGTTCACATGCACACACATATGCACACATGTCCTTTTCCCAGGAGAGTTAGGAACAAAGAGCTCAGTGTTTTGAAAACAGTACATTTCACAAAGGTTTCTGTGCAGAGGGCAAGCATCTCCAGCAAAAGTGTCTTCACACAAACTTCCCACTGTGACCAAATATGACCGATGGGCTATGGCTGCTACTGCTCACCACTGCTCGGGTAGCCACTAGCCCTTGGGTGGTTACTGGGTTTGTTTGTAGCCCTGGTCACGAAAACAGAGTCACTGCAGCAATATTAATCTGCATGGTGAGAAGAAATTTAATTTAGTTTGCAAACAAGGTATTTGGGAGTCACATGCATCTTCTGCACCAGGACAGATCGCTGTGCTATCTGTTTCCATTCAGAGAGGTAAAACCCAGTCTCAGATACAAAGCTCTGTCTGCCACGAAGCAGCTAGAGGCAGGACTTCCTTGTTGGGGGACTAGAAACAAACACCTCTATCGTCTCCTCCCTGTTCCCACTCTCACTCCCCATACTCCCTGGTGAGCTGGCCTCTCCTGCCCAGGAGTCCTTGAGCCAGGGACCTCGCAACAGCAAAGGACGGGAGGAGAGAACTGGCTGCATCAGGCTGCTGTGGGTAAAGCATTGTTGAGGCACAACAAGCAACTTGCTGACAAAATATTGGGGCATGAATGGCAGCTGCTGGTGAGGCAAAAGCAGCCACAGAGGAAGCCCAAAGACAAGGCCACAGCCTGGGCTCTGTTGTCCCCTCAGCCTCTGGGGACCAGGTGCCTATGGGACATCCCTCCCACAGGCATGGAGACATCCCACAGGCCACAGGGACATCCCACAGGTGGGGGCTCCAGCTGCACAGGTAGAGCTAGTTCCCCACCTGGGGAGCACTAAGCACACACATGCCTTTTTGCCTCCTCCAACCTCAAACAGAAACCGCTTTGAAAAGCCCCTGCAGGAACGCGGGAAGCTGTGCTTGGGTTCCATGCTCCTGGGTTTGTTCTGACAGCCACTGCAAATACAGTTGCCAGTGTCTTTGCTGGCAACCTAAAGTGGCACTCATTCAAAATACAACAAACCTGTTCTGGAGGAAATGATGCTTCTGGAGTCCAAGTCGAGCTTCTTTACTAGAGTATCAGGGTCAATCTTCAGCCCGGCAAAGACACCAGAAGATGAGAAGTCCCAGTCCTTATCCAAAAGAAACATTAAGCAGGAGTCAGTACAAACACCACAAGGCAACGTTTGTTAAAAAAAAAAAAAAAAAATCAAATACAGGCAGGAGCAGGGTGCACACTCCAGCAGTAGTGTGCAGGTGCATCTCCTGAGGTAAGCCACCCCACCGGCCTGGCCCCCCCAGGCTCTTCCCCGCAGACTGAAGTTTCACAACGTCACGTTTTGGACTGTTACATTCCTAACAGATTTCTACCTGAACTCAACCTCACCTCACTCAAGTGAATTCAGGTATTACTCCTAGGAGGACTGTGAAGAGCACCCTTAGGAAAAGCAAGATTTATTACAGGTATGAAGTACATAACAATACAGATAAGCAACAAACGAGCAGATGAGGGGCCTAGATCCTAAATCAATGGACACTAAGCAGATTCAGTGACTACAAGCGACTTACCAAAGCTTTAGCACCTGGTTCCTTTAAGCATTACACTGGCTTCTCTGGCTGGCTTAGAAGAATTTATGATTTTAGCCCAGCGCTGACACGTAACTTCACAGTGGTATAAAACCAGCTGTATATGGCACAGCCTATTCCTCCCTCCTCACAAGGAAGGCTGTAGGTGCATAAAAACAATTTACTGCTGTTCCATGTCCTTGCTGCAAAGGGGCTGGGGGAGCACCCAGCTTTAACCTGAACTGTGTATTAATAACACAGCTGGTAAAACCAGACACGGTCTAAATCTCCTGAATGACTGCGTGTGAACTCACAGCTCACCTCCACCTTCCCTAACCTGAAATCGAAGAGAACGACTGCGAAACAAGCCAGGCAGCCTCTTACCCCTCTGCTCCCCACACTCGTTGGCGATGATCCCTGCTACCGCATCCAAGCTACGGCAGCGAGAGGTGGCACGGGCAGGAGCAGTGCCGGCACCCGTCCCTCACGGCCCCCGCCCGGAGAAGGCTCTCCTTCCTGCATGCTAAAGGCCTGGCCGTGCCAGAGCATGGCTGCCACAGCCGCCACGGCGTGGCAGTTCTGTCATCGTGGCCGACGGCGTGGAGCAGCAGTAGCCACCACTGGAGTCTGATCTGAAAAGCGGATTCCTGCCCGGCATGCAGTAAACCAATCTTAACGTGCTCAGGAGAGATACTCTATTCAGGCCTGGGTGCTTGGTGGACTTTCTCACAAATCAAGCACCCCAACAGGTTTGCATGCGCCTTTTACACACAAAAATCAGAGGTTAGTACTTTTCCAAACACGCCTATTACATACTGATTGGTTAGTGATTATCATACAATTATAATACACAATTCTTCTTACATAATTACATTCTCACATTCTTACATAATGCTTCTACTATTAAAAGTTAAATTTTTAGAACAATGTAGCAGGATTATGCTTAGGTCAAGAAAGATGGGTTTTGTACATGTTAAACCCAAAGGTGTCCCGAATCAGCAGAACAAGCCAATAGCCTTGAGCAAGGACATCCCAGAACCAGCAGACCTTGCAGAGATTGCCAACTTGGCAAGCAAACTCAAGGTCCATGTATCCGTAGCTGAACTACCCGCATGATAATACTAAAAATCACGCCTATAGGTCAAGAAGATCCTTGCCCAGGCGAAGACCGTTCCCCTGAGCATGCGTCGTAGTAGAAGGGTTGTATCAGCAGTATTATAATTGTATGTAAATTACTAACCAATCATTGTAGAGAGGATGGACTTGAAAAATCACTATCTCTGCAAATTCTGTGTATAAATATAGCGCAAAAAGTCCCGCTGGTGTGCTTGATTTGGGGAAAACCACCGAGCACCGAGGCTTACGCAACCCTAAAATAAATAAGTAATGTCTCTTCTGAGTGTGTGATTATTGACCTCTTGCACAGCAGGTGACAGACCTGGTTTTTAGACACCACTACCCCTACGCGTGCTCAGGGGAAGGGTCTTAAACCTGGGCAGGGGTCTTTTTGACCTGTGGGTTTTTTTTTTGGCTTTATGATGAAAGTAGTTTACTTTCAAGAACTCAAAAGTTAGTTTCATTGTGAAGTAATCAAATAGTCACTTTGCCAGGTTGTCAAATAACTCATCGTCAGCATAATCCCTGACATTCCCTTCATGGTCCAGGACGTTGTTTTCTAGGGTTTTGAAAGGGCTCAAACCAATGAATTTCTGATTAAACTGTGATGCACGGAAGTTTTGCTTGTGTTTGTTTCCCAAGGACTCCTCAGGTGTTTCCCCTCGGCCTCTTTGTGTAGACAAAAGTAAAACGCTCCCTGTTTCACTCACTGAGAGCAGACTCAAAGCCCTTAATGGGCACTTGGGCAAACTAAGCTGAGGGGAACTGGAACAAAAGGACACAGAGGTAACAATCTAGGGAGGGTGATCTCGCTGGTTTAGGAAGAATTCACAGCGTGTGCTCTGGAAAGAGCAGACACCGTGAAGAAAACCAAGTACTTCTTCCCTCGACCACTGAAGACCCTCACCTTATTTTCACTACGCATGCTCGGAGTATGGAAATGAATCCCGGGAACTCATTACCATAAGACACCCCTTTCCAGGAAATCTCATAAATAATTTGTGTGTTTGTAAACTGATGTCCCTTGCTAGATCCTGGGAGCCCTTATAGTGGAGAATCAATCCCCAGGGCGACCCCAGCGCTGCTAATCAAGAATTCCTGCTGAACGGTTCTGTTGGATGCTGACTGTTAATTTCTTTTTGGAGATCAAAGCCAAATCTTTATGAATTCCTTACCGCTCCCCGATGTGTGGCAACTACAGCTACTCGCACACTCATGAGCCACGGCTGCTAGCCAAGGTGAAGGCCGCTCTATGCGGGGCGCAGGCAGGGCCTGGCGCCGGGCCCTGAAGCTCCAGGCCGCCTCGTCTGAGCTCCCGGCCTGCTCCGGGGACCCGCCCCCGCCGGGGAGCGGCCGGCAGCCGCCCGGGGCCGCGGGGGCAGCGCCGGTGGCACGACGGGGCTTTCCCCGGCGGGAAAAGAGCGACCGGCCTGTGGGAGCGGCCCCGCCCGCCGCCCCCCGCCAGGCTCCCGCGCCCGTCACGGCCCCAGGCGAGGCTGCGGCCGCGGATCACGGTCAGCGCCCCCCCTCCCCGCGCCCCACGTGACAGCCCGCCCGCCCCACGTGACACGGCCTCACACACACCCCACACACCCCACACCCCCCCCCCGCTACCTTGCCGGCCGCCGCGCTCCAGCCGCCCGCGCCGGGGCCGGGGCCGGGGCCGGGGCCGGGGCCGGGGCCGGGGCCGGGGTCGGGGCGCGGCACATCCCGAGCGGGCCATGGCCGGGGGGCCGCGCGGTGCAGCCGCGGGCGCTTGGCCTTCCCCACCATGGCGGGCGGGCGGCGCGGAGGAGAGGGGCGGAAGGAAGGGGCGGGCCGGCCTGTGCCGCGCCTCTCCCGCCCCGGTGCCGCCCCCGCCCGGGCGGGCCCTGCCGGCTGCCACCGCCGGACACCGGCCCTCGGGGAGCCTGTTCCTCCCCGCTGCTCTGATGTATCCGTGGTAGCCCTAGCCAGCCCGCTCCGCGGCTGTTGACTCTGGAGCGTAATGATGGCGTCTTAAATGCCGGTAGTCCACCACCGGTCGCTTTGATGGGCAGCCCGGGGGTTAATCGCCTCCAGCCTGGCAGTGCGGCAGAGAGCCTGCTGAAGGTGGCTCCTGGAAATAGCCAGAGCGTGTTTGGTCCGTGTGTTTAGGTTAAACCCAGAGACACAGGCACAGGCTGGTGTAAGCCGCTGGAAGAGATGAGGCCTCTCGGTAGCACGAGCCAGAGACCAGGATGCCAGGGTAGGACAGAAAACCGAACTCTGAAACGCCCTGGCAGAATTTATTTCCATAGTTACAACAGCAGAAAATACCTGACGCGCCCCTATGGAGCCTGAGCACGTGTTGGACTGTGCAGTCACGGGCCTGCGTGGGGACCTGGGACGAAACAGCCCCAGCCCTAGCTGCACCTTGCTGTGCACGTGAGGGGGTGACATGCAAGGCCACTTCTCACCCCACAGTGAATACAAGGCTCCAGCCTTGGGAACCACAGTAGATTTGCTCTTAAAAAGCCCCGACGGGTGCTCCATGGATAATGTATCTTTGTTTTCCAGCTGGCCTTTCTCTGCCCTCCCCGTCCCCCTCCAAGCTGTTTCTCCCAGGGCGTGATGTTGGGGAGCAGACCCAGGGACGCACCTCCCCATCCTCACTCCAGGCCTACCCTGGGTAGCATTTTTCCACTGCTCTTTTGAAACCTCAAAAAATACAAAAAAAAAAAAAATACAAAAAATACAGTGACAGATGTCACATTCACCAATAACTGGTTTCTTAAAGCAAGGCAGACTTCTTGCCATGTACTTCCCTACGCTGACTCAAGTTCTTTTTTGCTTTTCCTCAGGTCCCTTGTTCAGCCCTGGCTTGCAGATGGATCACAGAATCACAGAATCATCTTGGTTGGAAAAGCCCTCAAAGATCCTCCAGTCCAACCATGAACCTCACACTGACCGTTCCCAACTCCACCAGATCCCTCAGCGCTGGGTCAACCCGACTCTTCAACCCCTCCAGGGATGGGGACTCCCCCCTGCCCTGGGCAGCCCATTCCAACGCCCAACAGCCCCTTCTGGAAAGAAATCCTTCCTAAGAGCCAGCCTAAACCTTCTCTGGTGCAGCTTGAGGCCATTCCCTCTTGTCTTATCACTCATTACTTGGCTCAAGAGACTCATCCCCCCTCTCTGCACCCTCCTTTCAGGGAGTTGTAGAGGGCCATGAGGTCTCCCCTCAGCCTCCTCTTCTCCAGACTAAACCCCCCCAGTTCCCTCAGCCGCTCCCCATCAGACCTGTGCTCCAGACCCTGCACCAGCTCCGTTGCCCTTCTCTGGACACGCTCGAGTCATTCAATGGCCTTTTTGGAGTGAGGGGCCCAAAACTGAACCCACTCATCGAGGGGTGGCCTCACCAGTGCCGAGCACAGGGGTAAGATCCCTTCCCTGTCCCTGCTGGCCATGCTATTGCTGATACAAGCCAGGATGGCACTGGCCTTCTTGGCCACCTGGGCACACTGCTGGCTCCTGTTCAGCTGGCTGGCAATCACCCCCCCAGGTCCCTCTCTGACTGGCTCTGGATGAGTGAGGACGTGCCAGAGGATGAGAAGAGTGAGGCCTGGGGAAGCCCAGCTGCTCCCAGCAGAATGGCCAGTGTGGGTGAGTCCAGCTCCTGGGTGGCAGCCACTCCCACCCAGCCAAGGGGTCAATGAGCGTGGCTCGGTGTGGGCGGCATGGAACTGCAAGGCAAGCTGTGCCACACCAGTGCATGGCTGGTGACCCTCCTCCTGGGTACCAGGGACACGGGGCAATGTGGGGAGAGGTCCCTGGGAAGGTGATGCTACTTGGAAAGGTGCCACATCCAGTTAAGGCAGCAGCTCACGACCAAGTGTACCCATATGCTAGAAGGTTGAAAATAAAAAGTATCTCTGAGGGTGGAGATCCCACAGCCCCCCCGAATCCCTGCTCCCATTGTGCTCCTTGTTCAGCTGGAGTATGGCAGTGGCTGGGACACACCAGGGAAGACTTAATGTTCATCAGGGATGGAAAATAACACCGGGAAAACTTCTATTATGCTGCTGTAGGCTGGGTGCACATCATTCAGGAGCAAAGCACCAAAATGACTTCTCTGATCACCGAAATCAGTGACTCGAGGGAGCAGATGCTCCAGGAGTGCCCAGCTGGGTGCACATCCGGATGCCCTGCTCCCCACCCCGGCTGCAAAAACCACAACTGTCTCGCAGTTGGCAGCAGGGGGAAACACAATCCACTCTAGTAAAAATAAAAAGGGGAACTCATAAAAATAAAGATGATTGAAAGAAAATAGAAAAAGGAATGTTTAACAGCTTAAAATGCTTACAGTCAGGTTGGGGAGCATACGCACTGTGACTAAGCACATACATGTCTCCAAAGGGTGACCACCCCCTTCACCTGCAGCAGGCTTAAACAGCAGCAAGGAGAAATAAAATGTAGAAACAAAAAGACATCCTCTAAAAACTGGAAGTTGTTCCCAAACCGGGAAGTATCAAAGATTAAAATCTCAAGCAGGTAAAACCCACACCGAAGGAGCGTGGGTAGCGAGCAGGAGAGGTTGGACACCAGCGTCCTAATGCTGCCTGCTCCAGCCCCGGCTTGCTTCATCTTGGACATCTTGTGCCATGTGTGATTGTGAAAGCACGGACACAGCATAAGAGTAACTACTCATTGGCTAATACATGTAGTAAATAGCCAGGATTAAGGAGCTACCGGGCTAAACACTGACATGCTGGAGGCAGGAGGGAGCGGATGTGTGAAGGGTTGCCTGGGAATTGTAGGGACAGTGCTTTGCTGTGGATGTCCACTCAAGGCCAAAGCTGCAAGAGAGCCTTGGGAGTGGCTGGGCAGGAACTGGGAGTACACCAGCGAGCTCCAGCCTCGGGCTGCAAGGAGCCATGGCGTACCCGCTCTGCTCCCGCTGCTCCAGCTCAGGAGGCTGCCAGCTCTCCCGCCCCCTTCCCTCCACCTTTTGTCAGCGGGAGCAGAGTGCTTTGACAAACCCCATGAAATAATGGAAGAGAAAAGAGCAGCCCAATAAAGGCCTTATGCAATACAAAAGGAAAAATTACGACAGCTCGTCTCACTTGAGCACACTTCCTTCCCCCAGATCTGCCACCAGCAACGCCGGCAGGAAGCCCCACCAGCTTCACCCACCGCAGCCCACCCGCTCCAGGCTTGGGGGCTGCTCTGCGGCACCCAGCTGCAGCCCCCCGCGCTTTCCAAGCAAGCTGGGGTGGGTACCCCAGCTCCCAGCAGGCTCATCCTGGGGCTCCATCCCCTCTGGATCCTGCTCCAGGCGGGCGACAGCTGTTCCGACGCTCCCATCCCGCTGCGAGCACTGCTACAGCGCTTCCTCACTACACCCTGCGCCTGGCTGCGCTGAAGCCAGGCCAGAGCTCTGGTGTCTTCTTTGATAACACTGACCTATGGAGCATTCATCTGCTCAAAGATTTGCTGCTGGCATTGTGATTCCCTTTGCTTGCTGCAAAAATAAACCCAGTTCCCACTGTAAGACAGCAGCAGGTGAACTGCATCGGTGCCTTATAATGCATCGTGGTCACTCAATGTTACCTACAAAGCAATTAACAAAAGCTTCACATTAATTACCTTTATAAAAATCTACAATACTGTACATTTTCTAAACGATTTTTTTTTGTTTTTACGTTAGTGCCCTAGAGAGGTTAAGAGATAGTTGCCAGGAGCTGGTTCCTCTCTGCTCAGGGAAATACTGTTGTGGGTGCGTTGGGAGGAGTTATTGCAGCCTTCACAACAAAATTTGAAGGCTGCTTAAAAAAAGCCACACAGCCCTGATCTGCACCACAGCGAGAACAGCACTGGCATCCTCTGCCAAGCAAGGAGGCCTCGCTACCCCAGCAGCGAGCCCCGAAACAAAAATTTCAGAGCCCAACCCAGAGTCTGAGGGGAGCCAGCTCCCCATCTTCTCCACACCCAGGGGCTACTGGTAGCTTCCAAAGGAACCAGTTTCCCCTACTGCCAACTGGGGGACTGGACTGGCCCTCGGCAGTGCTGTGAAAGGTTAAAAGTGGGGAAAAAAGGGCAAGTTTTGGGTAGGGACCCTTTCCCGGGTGCAGAGGGAGGGCTGCAGCCCCCCTGGTGTAGCCCAGGGAGGAGATCACCCCAGTCCTGCAGGGAGCGCGAGTGGGGATGGCTGGGTTTGGGGGGGAACACGCCCTCCCACAGCCAGTGCTCTGACTTCCTCCTTTCTGCCCCAGCCGACTGTAAAACAGAAATAGGAAGGAAGGATTGGGGTGCGTCACAGAGCTCCCGATGCCCGGCTGCTTTTCCCAGCCAAGCTTGAGAAGCTGAGACCATCCTCATCCCAGCCCAAGCACCGGACACAGGAGAGGCTTGATACAAGGCAAGTACAGCATCTCCATTTTCTTTGCTTTTGTTCCTCCTTTCTGGGAGGGGGGAGGCAGCCAAGCAACAAGGCGGTTTCACAGCTCTGGTGTTTCCAGTGAATTTGTTTTATAATTCCTGATCTAACCTCTGACTGCTCGAGTCCTTAGGCGGGTTTCAGGGAGCTGGGCGCGGTGTCCCTCCCGCGTACATCATGGCGTGGCGGTCAGTCCACGCAGCCTTTGTAAAGGCAGCTTGCCTGGTCTGTGGTGGTTTTGCTTTTGGAGGTAGGATTAAGTCTGGAACTGCAGGTGGTTATCAGGGGGAGGATGTCAGACCCCAAACAACCCCTTCCTCGCCGCCCCATGGGCCTGGAAAGCAGAGCAGAGGGGTTGCAGCACGCTCCCCCTGCAGCCTTGCAAATGGCGCTGGGGAGAGCGGCGCTGGCTGCACGGCTGCCAGCGAGCACCCGGGCTGGGGGCTGTGCCGGCTGCCCTCCTGGGACCCCCCTCATCCTCCTGGGATCCCGTACAAGCAGCCACCACCATCTGCAGGATGTACCAGCTCAGAGGGGAAGAGGGAACCGGCGCAGTGGCATGGCACGAGGGTGGCGGGGACAGCTGCCGGGAGGGGCTCGGCTCAGTGCCACCTCCTTCCTGGAGGTCCCTGCACCCCTGCGGGCATGGGAGAAGAGGTGGGAGAGGGGGGCGAGACCCTCGCTCTTCTCCTCCATCTCTCTTGTGCTGTACACATCAAATACTCTGCTGAGGATCATTGAAAACGCCTGGCAGTGTCAGGGAAGGCAGCAGAGGCTGCAGACAAGCTAACCCCAGGGACAGCAGGTCCTTCCCAAAATCTCCGTGGCTCTCAGATGCAGACAAAATGCGGGGTACAGCCCAGCTGTCAGGGAAGGCAGCCTGGCATCTGGTTTTGATGCTTTTTCCAACTCCTCGGCCCTAGCTCCTGGCCTCCCAGGCAGGTGAAAAGGAAACGTGGGAGCACTCGCAGAGGCGTCATGCCCTGTGGCCGACAGGATGCTGGTATGCGGCTTCTGCAAGGTGTGGGAAGGCTTTAAACAGCGGGTTTTGCTGTCACAGCTGTCACATCCTGCTTCACACGGTGGTTTTGCACGTTTTCTGTCCTCATGCTGGTGCTGTTTCAGTCACAAGCAATTTCAACATGCTCGGTGCAGGTTGACTTATTTTCTCAGCGAAAGACATACCTGAGTCACCACAGAGCTGGTGGTGAGAGACGATCCCTCCTCTGCTCCCAAGAAGCACAAGCTCTGCAAGCTCCAGGAGACAGGCTGTGCCCTCTGGCAGGTCCCCTGGGTCCCTGCTTAGGCCCAGGACTCTGTCCTGTGTCTCCACAAACCCAGCAGTCATCACAGCATCCTTGCTGGGATCAGCCAAAGTGAAGGATTAGACTAGATATTAGGAAGGATTTCTTTGCAGAAGGGGTTGTTGGGCGTTGGAATGGGCTGCCCAGGGCAGGGGGGGAGTCCCCATCCCTGGAGGGGTTGAAGAGTCGGGTTGACCCAGCGCTGAGGGATCTGGTGGAGTTGGGAACGGTCAGTGTGAGGTTCATGGTTGGACTGGAGGAGCTTCAAGGGCTTTTCCAACCGAGACGTTTCTGTGATTCTGTGATGCCCACTGGAGATGAGACACAAGAAATGGCTTCTCTGCTCTTAAAAATCGCAGACTCCCCAGGGCACAACCTCCGTTGGGGCAGCCCCTTCCCACCCAAGCAGGGCTCTGACCCAGGGAGACCCAATAGCACAAACGCCCACCCTCCCTCAGGACAAGGGCCCCACGGCACCTGGGGACCTCAGTGCTCACAACCAAGGGATGCCACAGGCCAGGGGCTCATCCCACACCCCTGTCCTCTGCAGTCCCTGGAGACTGCTGGGAGAAGATATCTGTAAAAGGTATACATATTTCCTATAATAAGACATAGAAATATATACACACACACATTCTTTAGATATATATTTTAAATATTTTTATATTTTTTTATTTAATATTTTTACGGTTTTTCTGTAATTTTTTAATATATATAAAAATATATATCTATAAAAACATGTATACACACACATTGTGTGATACTCTGCACGAAGAGGGTCTTAGCCAGCGGGAAGCCCTGCGTATGGCCACCTGCCTTGGTGGGATCTATCCACATCAGAAAAACAAGTGATGGAAGAAATAGCTACGAGCCAAGTGACATCCACTCTCCCATCCTTGCTGTACCCCTCTCCGCTTGTTTCCCACCTGTGCGCGGGGTCTGGGGCCACTCAGATTTGGGTGGGGAAAGGAGCAGCACTGCTGGGTGCGATAGCTGGTGTGATGGTGCTGTGGCACCAGGGATGCTTGGGAGTGTGGAGGAAGCACCCAGGGGCACCAGGGCACAAGAACTGACACTAGTGGCACCTCCCTGTTGCAGGTGGATGGTGCAAACACCCCAGGAGTCCTCCTGGGATGCTGGGCACGAGAGCGTGTCCTCGCATTTTGCAAGAAAACATGTTTAGCAAAGCACTGAAGGGGAGTTGTGGCTAACAGACTGCAAGACCCGTCTCTGCTGTTGAACGCTCATTTTATAGCAGCAAGATCACCACTAGCATCAACACTTCCTCTTCAGCCCTATTTATAAACCCTGACTGGCTCCTCCACGCTGCACAGCAGCCTGCCCCATCCCACTGACACCCCCAGCCTGAGATGCTGGTGTGCCCCAGCTTTGCTCCCTGCCCACACGCAGGACAGCACCCAGCCTTTTCCTCGTGCACCTTCCCCGAGGCCACCTTCACATTTTCTGGCTCACAGACCTTTCAGGAGCATCTTGCCCTGCCTGAGTCTGCCAAGTACATGACATACAACAAGCGACAGATGCTCCATAGGTGGAATACCCTGGTGGCTTCTGCAAAGAGCTCCTGGTGAAGCAGAGCCCCAGTCTGGAGCCGCCCAAGGCGTGTGGTGAGAAATTCAGAGCTCAGGGCCAAGGAGGACCCTGGTCCCGGGGTGCAGCCTTGTCCCCCGCGATGCCACTGAGCAGCCCTGGCCCAGGAGGACCCTGGTGGCAACACATCCTGCCCCTAACCAGGGCGCTCGGGCTTGGCACCTCGCTCCACAACCCAGGATGAAGGTGGTGGTAAAGCTCTGCAGTTCTGTTCCTTCACACCAGAGCAGGAAGATGGACTATGCGCATCCCTCTGCTTGCCTTCATTTATGAAAAAGAGGAAAAAACACCTAAACATCCCAGGCAGAGCACACCCAGGAGAAGAGCACCCAGGACTGGTGGTGGCAGTGCAAATCCAGGACTGAGCCAAAGCGATTGTCAAGGGAGTTGGAGAAAATGCTGCTGAGGCCCATGTCTAGGCCCTGTTAATGCAGAGTCAGACCGAAAACCTGCTTTCCCCTCCTCTGAACACTGTAAGGAGGCAGACAAAAGCAGAAGCCCCATTTGTTCTCTTTGAAAGTCACCCTACATCACGTATACACTTACCCACCCACACACCACTGAATAATTTCCCTCCACAGCAGAAGAGAAGTGGTGAGCTTTCTTCTGCTGCTCTCCTCTCATATCAGGATGTGCTTTACATTCTTGTGACAGGGGAAAGAAATGACTTTGGGGATTAGAAAGGCACTCAAATCCAGGCCATGAAATGAACCCTACATTACAAAACTCAATAGCAGCCAGAACTGGGCATGTGTTGAGGTTCCCACTTTATTTCTGGGGTTTGGGAGCTTTTTTAAATCCAGTTTTAATTAGAAACTTGCTCTGTTTTATGAGATGAGCCAGTAAGTAGAACCTCTAACCTCCAGCAAGGATGAGGAGCTCTCAGAGCCCTGGTCCACCCCATCACTGCCCCATGCTTTGGCATGGCAGCAGGAATTAAACACTTGGAAACTTTGGCCAGGTGGGATGGCAGGAGCTGAGGGGAGACCTCATCGCCCTCTACAACTCCCTGAAAGGAGGGTGCAGAGAGGGGGGATGAGTCTCTTGAGCCAAGGAACAAGCGCCAGGACAAGAGGGAATGGGCTCAAGCTGCACCAGGGAAGGTTTAGACAGGATATTAGGAAGCATTTCTTTACAGAAGGGGTTGTTGGGCGTTGGAATGGGCTGCCCAGGGCAGGGGGGGAGTCCCCATCCCTGGAGGGGTTGAAGAGTCGGGTTGACCCAGTGCTGAGGGATCTGGTGGAGTTGGGAACGGTCAGGGTGAGGTTCATGGTTGGACTGGAGGAACCTCAAGGCCTTTTCCAACCGAGATGATTCTGTGATTCTGTGAGCTCATCCAGCCCATGGGTTTTGTCCCCGCAGCTTGTGTAGAAATTTCTACTTTGTAGAAGAGCTGGAGCCTAACTAGGCACATTTGGGGTGTCAATAGGCTGAGTGCTACAGGAAACAAGGGGGGAGTGGCTCTTCGCTCCAGCCAGCAGTGGCAGCTCTTGCTGGGCAAGAGTTGGTTTCCCTGGCCCCATTTTTGGGGTAGGTTGCAGAAATAGGAGTTCACACTGTTTTCATCATCCCCAGGGCGCTACTAATTAACTAGACACATGCGGCAAAGCAGATACAATCAGCAATCAATAACAAATGAAGAGCGTGAATACAGCTGAGAGTACAGCGAAGGTGGTCATGAAGGAGGCAGCTACGCCTCAGAGTGCAGTGTTGGGCTGGCAGAGGTCGCTGGGTGCACCCCAGGTGCAGGGTGTCACAGCCCAAATGAGTGATCAAAGCAATTTCCCAGCAAGGTGCACCCAGGAGGGTCCAACAGGGATCTGATGACCACCCTGCCTTGACAAGAGCTTTTACTGTTAAGACCTTTTTCTTTTTTTCTTCTTTTTTTTTTTTTTTTTTCACTTTAAGAGTTTTTACCTGTTGTCTGCAAGCTCAAACAGTGCTGGCAGAATTTAGAGGTGACAAAAAGGTGTTGGGCCAGTTAAGCACAGCAAGTGTGTATCATGCAGGTGGCTGTGACGATAAACGTTGCGGCTGTGACGATAAATGATTCCATTAAAAACTCACCAAGGTGGACTGTGGTGGTGGAGAGGGACTTGCAGGGGACATCTTTCTGAAGAAGGGCTCTGTCACCTACCACAGGATGGCCTTGGGGCAGACACAGCAGAGTGAGGTCCTGGGCCACATCACCATGAGGGTTTGAGCGGGTGACCACAGAGGCGTCTGTGGGAGCTGTGCTGGGGAGGCTGGCAGCAGGGCAGGGTGGCTTCCCAACGCTGCAGACTTCCACATGGCCTGTGCCATAAGCGATGGTGGCAACCAGCCGTAGTGGTCCTGCCACATCTCTGAGTCTGTGCTCCAGCTGGGCACCAAACCTCACTGTCCTGCTTTTGCCTGGGATAGAGTTAATTCTTCTTCTTAGTAGCTAAAATAGTGCTGGGGTTTGGATTCAGCATGGGGTTTGGTATGAGAAGAATGCTGATAATACACTGACGTTTATGGTTGTTGCTGAGAGATCAAGGTCTCTCCAACGCCCCATGTCCTGTCCATGCACAGATGTACAAGAAGCTGGGAGGGGGCACAGCCAGAGCACAGAACTAAATTAGCCGGTGGAATATTCCATATCATGTAACCTCATGCTCAGTATATAAAAGAGGGGTGGCTGGGAAGGAGGGGGGTTCTCTCTTTCTTCCAGGATTGTGACTGTGGGATCTTGGTTTTTCAAGATCACTAGCCAGGAATGGGCTGGGTACCAGCATTGTGCATTACCCGTTTGCACTTTCTATTATTGTTTTATTTTATTTTATTACAATAACTAATGTTTTTTATCTCAACCTATGAGTCTTCCTTTACCCCTCCAATTCATTCCCCCACTCCCTGGGCAGGGGGAGGGTGAGAGAGCAGCTGTGTGGTGTTTGGCTGCAGGCCAGGTTCAAACCACAACAAATGTCACTGTGCAGATGTCACTGAGATGACACCCACTGACCTACACAGACCTTCTTTCTACCCTCGGGAGAACACCAGACCTTTCAAGGCTGACCAGTGTCATCCTTTGCTGGTATCTTACAGAGGCTGATGAGCTAAGAAAGGACATCCTGACGTCTCAGAAGGGGATCTGAGCAGCCCTACATATTAACCTGGCCTCAATGCCTTTCGAAGGTTTCCCTTGCTTTCTCGTTTCCACTTCACTCTGAGCTGTTAATTCGGCAGGTTCACAGGAGGGGGTGATGGCACTTTGCAAAGTTGGCAGGAGCCAGGGAGTGGTTATTTTCTTGCTCAGGGCAGCGTCAGAGCTATTTCAAAACCAATGACCTGTTTTTCAGATGCTATGTCTAATATTGCTAAAAAGGGTGATGTTTGTTGTTCCTTCATACTTTCATATTCCTTTTTCTTCTTTTAACAAATTCCTCTTTTCTCACTTCCCCATGTGCGTCCATGTTGCAAGGCCGTGACTCTGTTGGGTTTTGCTCCGTGGTTGTGCTGGGGGGGAAGGCGTTAGGAGAAGTTATGGCATTAATAAACATGATCTCATTGACACGATGGGAAGAACACTGAAAAATCATTCCCCAAGAGCGATTTAGCCAACTTTGTGGATGGCATAAATTTCTGGGATCAGGGGACGTGCTTTGGGGCAAGAAGCAAGTAGCGTGAGCAGCTAGAACCAGCACTGTGAGAACGTGCTTGTGAAGAACAGGGTCTGAAACACTGGTGTGGCTGAGGATAGCAAGTGCTTGTGGCGTTTGGACAATGGACTGGGATGTCCTTCCGTTCACTCTGGTAAGAAATGTGCAGCCACCTCCCAGCCCAAGGGTCAGAGGCCCCACGCACAGCATCACGTCCTGGCCCATCTCCCTGTGTGGGTCTGACTCCAACACCCCCTCCTTCTTCCTCACCCCGCACATTGTGCAAGAGCCAGGCTGGTGTTTGGCACGCCGGCAGGCTGGACCTCACCGTGCAGCGCGAGCCACCCTCTCCACTTCCCTTGGAGACTGGACTGCGGCTCTCCTAGGACATCAGTCGCCTGTGCCGTGGTGTTGGAGACCCTTGCTTGTTGGAAACCCTCAGTGGGAAAACTTACATTAATTCACTACATGAAATACTTCATTTCCTTGATGAATCAGTGAAATGTAAAGCAAATAGTAATAGACTTTTTCCCCATGTACCTAGCACGCCATGCTAGTTAAGTAATAGAAACGGTCCTTTTCTTAATTTTGATTCCAATTTCCATCCAAATGTAGCTCAACACAGAAACTGAAAAAACTCACATCTAATAAAAACTAAATGCAGTGTTTGAGATTTTCCAGTGTTGCACAGAAGAGTCTGGATAAATACTACATCAAGCTTTGCAGCAGTTCAGCTGAATGCATAAAGATACACTGCAAGTTCCCGCTCTGCTGACTTCCACATTTAGCCCAAAGGCCATGTTTATTGGAAACCAACTTATTTTCTTAAGAGCACGTGAGCACTTGTCCCGAGTCAGCCCCCACACCCGGGGTGCCCTGCCCTGGCCCTGGCTGCCCGACTCCCCGGGCTGCAGCAGGGTCACCATGCCGGGCTCTGCCTGCAGTGGCACGGCTGCGGGAAGGGCACGTCCCCCGGGGGCCACCATCCTCTGCAGCCCCTTTCTATGGCCCTCGAGGGCTCCCTGCTCTGCGGCTGTCATGCACCATGTGCTCACAGGGATGCTGTTTGTCTTGCAGAAAATGTTGCGTGACCGGTGCCTCTGGCTGCCAGCGGTGACCTGGGTGCTGCTGCTGGTGATGACAGGTGAGCCCAGCCTGCCCTTCCTCACTGCCTTCCTCCCGGCACCTTACGTGGCAGTGAACCCCAATGCTGTCCAACATGGGGGGAACCCAAATGCTGCCCAACAGTGGCAGGAACATAGCATTGAGAGACGTGCAAGGGCCAGATCCTGCATTTCCCGGGATCTGGAGTTAACTCGAGCCAGCCCAGCTGAGGGACAGCAAGGCCCTGTCAGGGCCCCCGGCGTGGGTTTATAGGCAGTGTGGGCTCAGGACAGCATGGGTGCCTGACGCTGGGTCAGAGCACCCCGTGGCTGCCACTGTTGCAGACCAGCCTCCCCCAGGTGCCCCCCACACCAACGCTGTCTTCCCTCCGTTTCAGCCTTTGCCATGGAGTGCCCCAAGATCAAGGTGGGGACGTGCAAGGACTGCATCCAGTCCGGTCCTGGCTGTGCCTGGTGCAAGAAGCTGGTAGGTCCGCGTAGCCTCTTGCGTTGTCAGCCCCCAGCAGTCAGCTAACAGGCGGTGGGATGGTCACCCTGCCTGCCTGGCTCTGCCTGCCGTGGAGTGGGGAGACTGCCTCGTGGGGGTGTTTCATGTCTTACGTGGTGCATAGGACCAGGAGGGTTCTGACAGACAGGACCCTTCAACCTTTCTTTCTCCGTTGATGTGCTGGAGACCTGGCTTGGGAGCTGTATCATCATGCAACAAGCCCGTTCATCTCCTGCTCCTCTGATTTTTTTTTTCCCACTGATGTTGCAACATGCAGAGTTTCACCAAAGCTGGTGAGCCAGACTCCATCCGCTGTGACACCATCGAGCAGCTTCAACAGAGGGGATGTCCGCTCAGCGAGATTGAGTTTCCAGTCAACAACATTACAAGAACACGGGACAGTCCCTTAAGCAACGACATACAGCTGACTCCCCAGGAGGTGCACCTGAAACTGAGGATAGGTACGGTCTGCCTGGCATTCCCAGCGTCCTTCCACTTGTCCCCAGGCTCAGCTGGGACATGGCAGCATGTTGCAGCCTGCATTTCCTCCCCTTTTCTTCCAAAAGAGAGGAGGATCCCAGCAGGGGGGTGTGTGATGGGGTGAGATGTGAGCCCGGGCACGGCAGCTGATCCCGGCATCCCTGTCCCACAGGGCAGCCTGCTGTATTCGAGGTGAAGTTTCGCCGCGCCATGGGGTACCCCATCGATCTCTACTACCTCATGGACCTCTCCTACTCCATGCTGGATGACCTGGAGAAGGTGAAGAAGCTGGGAGGGGAGCTGCTCAGGGCGCTGGAGAGCACCACCCCTTCTCGCCGCATAGGTGAGCCCGTCACTGGCACGGACCCAGCACGGCTGTTTGCTGCTGGGAAGAGTCACGGGGCTGGAGTAGGATGCAGGCAGTGGGCAGCGTGACCCGTCCTCTGCCCGCCTGGAGAGTGTGCCAGGGCAAGGGACGTGGACATGTACGCGGGGGCCAGCAGATTGTCTGTGCCCTTGTGCTGCGGGGCTGCCTGCTGGTCCCTCCTGCACCTGACACTGCAGTCTTGCATGCCCTAGGGTTTGGCTCCTTCGTGGACAAGACAGTGCTGCCCTTTGTGAACACACACCCTGAGAAGCTGCAGAACCCCTGCCCCAACAAGGACAAGCAATGCCAGCCTCCCTTCGCCTTCAAGCACATCCTCTCACTGACCGACAATGCCAAGAAGTTCGAGAGCGAAGTGGGGAAGCAGTCCATCTCGGGGAACCTGGATGCCCCGGAGGGGGGGCTGGATGCCATGATGCAGGCAGCGGTGTGTGGGGTGAGTCCCTGCGTCCGTCCCACTGCTGGCAGCATGCGCAGGCATGAGGGCTGCGACCCACGCTCACGGACTGTCCCTCAGGAGGTGGCTCTGCCCCTCCCCAGGTGGGCTCTGGAAGCCCATCTTGTGTAAGTCGGCAGTGGAGCAGGTTACTCTGGGGTGGTAAGAGAGCATCTTGACCCCAGAGCCTCCTGACCCCAGTCTCCTGTAACCCACCTCCCCCATGCCCTCTGCCCCACACTGTGGCTGAGATTAAACTTTGGTAAGGGCCATACCGTGCCCGCTGGCACTGTTCTCCCAGCCCCACTCAGGGACAGGTCTCTGTGCCACTTGCAGGACTTGATCGGCTGGCGCAATGTGACCCGCTTGCTGGTGTATGCTACCGATGATGGCTTCCACTTCGCCGGTGATGGCAAGCTTGGGGCCATCCTGACCCCCAACGATGGCCAGTGCCACTTGGAGGACAACATGTACAAAAGGAGCAATGAGTTTGTAAGTACCCAGGGGCGACTCCACACCCTCAGCCTCACTCCCCCAGACAGAAAAAAAGTCACGTAAAAAGCCTGTTGCTGAGACCACAAGGTCTCACCATAATTTGGCCTGTGAAACACAAACTGTCCACCCTTCTGCTGGTGGGTGAGATTGAGCTGAGTGTGCTGTCCCTCTCCCCACCTAGGACTACCCGTCTGTTGGCCAACTGGTCCAGAAACTTGCTGAAAACAACATTCAGCCCATTTTTGCTGTCACCAGTAAGGTGGTGGATGTTTACAAGGTAAGGAGACTTGAGATGGTCCAGGTGCCTCCCCAGGAGGACTGAAACAGCTGTGCGTGCCCTCCTGCCACTGCCCCCTGCTCCGCTGTCACACAGAGGGGGACTGCTCACCTCTTTGCTCTCCTTTGGCAGAAACTCAGTGAGATGATCCCAAAGTCGGCAGTAGGGGAGCTGAATGAAGACTCCAGCAACATCATTGAACTCATCCAGGTGGCCTACAATGTAAGTGCTGGAGGAAGCTGTGTTTCGCCTGTCTGGCAGGGCTCCGAGCAGGGAAAGGTTTCCATCATGTGTCCTCGCTGTCAGAGAGCAGATGGGACCAGGGCTTTGAGTACAGGACATGCTGAGTCCCTCTGCCCGCAGCAGGCAAGAGGTCCCTGCCTCTCCAATGCTATCACCTGCCTTTTGAGAACCACCCCAGGCAGCTGAGACCACAGCCTGGGGTGCTCCCTGCCCCTATCCCCCAGGCTGGAGGGAAGCCCTGACCTGCAAACCCACACCCCCTTACTTTGGTCTCCTCTTGGACTGATGGCACTTCCTCCACCATTTCCCCGCAGAACCTCTCCTCGCGGATCATCCTGGACCACTCCACCCTGCCAGACGTCCTGGATGTCAAATACGATTCCATATGCAGCAAGGACAAGGTTATCTCGGACGAAGCGAGAGGGGAGTGTGACAACGTCAAGATCAACGATGAGGTACGTTCCCTCATACCGGGAATGCCCTGCAGCTTGCAAGGTTCCTGATTTCCATCCTGTTTAATGGCAGGAACCCAGCCTCTTGTTCCAGACTTTCTGTTTACATTAATTTAAGGCCAAGAGTATCCAAAATGCTGCGGGATGGGGGCATCCTCCATTGCACTAGATGTGCATGTGCTCAGCCTGGGATTGATACCACCTTTTGGTTGCTGAAGCTACCTGATGGCCTCTGGCCCTTCCCTTTCTCACTCTGCACTTTCTAGGTCATCTTCAAAGTGAAGGTCACGGCCAAGGAATGCATCAAAAGCCAGTCCTTCACCATCCGGCCGCTGGGCTTCACAGACACCCTCACTGTCCACCTGGACAGCAATTGCAACTGCAACTGCAACGAGCAGCCCGACCCAACTGCCTGCAGTGGGAAAGGCAGCATCATCTGTGGGATCTGCAGGTATGTGCTGTCCCCCAAAACACTATTTCAAATGCTGCCAGAGCTGGGGAGCTTCTGGAAGAGAGCCATTGGGCCAAGCCGAAGGCGTGGCTCTGCAGCTTTGCACCAATTTTCTTATTCAGAGAGGCGGATTACATTCGTGAAGGCAAGGGGCACAATGAGCTCTCTCTTCTGTTGGTGGAGCCTCTGTTGCTTTCCTAAGCGCATCCACCCACCCGTCCATCCAGCTATCCACCCATCCACCCAGCTATCCAACCACCCACCAACCCATCCATTGAGCAGACACAGATTTCTGTAGAAATCTCTCAAAATCCCATTTCTGGGCTGCAGTTCGTGCAGGTCTTTAAGTGCAATTATTGCTTCATGGCCCCTCGGTGACAGGGAGAGGAAAAGAATGGGTTTCCTCAGGAAATACTCAGATCTCCTTGGCAAGGGTTTGGAAATTATAAATACAACAATAAGCTCTGGGCAAGTGTTTGGTGTTGTAAATATGACTGGGGGAAAAGCAGCATTTCTGAGGTTTCCTCCCAGTCAGCTGCCCTGCTCCAGCACGGAGTTATCACCAACATGCCATGGTTGGTTTTCGGTGAGGCTGTCCCAGATCTGCTCTGCTTTGGCTGAGATCTGGGCCCGGCAAACGCTCCAAGGCATTTCTTGTGGCCACTGACCCGGGCTTGCTCCTCTCCTTTGATGGCAGCTGCAATTCGGGCTACACGGGGAAGAACTGCGAGTGCGAAACCAAAGGCAAGACCAGCAAGGAGCTGGAGGGCAGCTGCCGGAAGGACAACAGCTCAGTCATCTGCTCAGGGCTGGGGGACTGCGTGTGCGGGCAGTGCATCTGCCACACCAGTGATGTGCCCGACAATGAGATCTATGGCACCTTCTGCGAGTGCGACAACATGAACTGCGAGTTTCACAACGGCTCTCCCTGTGGTGGCAAAGGTGATGCATCTGCGTGATGATGTCTCTACTGGGGCACTGTTTAAGAAAGATTAAATCCCCAGGGAGATGCTGCCTTTCCCTGCCAAAACCCAAGAGGGTGGGTTTGGGGGTCCTGGGTCCCACTGCACCAGCCGGCAGGACCTCCTCGACCATCCCATGGTTGGATGGAGAGCGCAGGGTGGGTGATGCTCTCCAAGCACAGGCAGAGGGAGGGCAACCCGGCTCTCTGTAGGATCCTGGTCTGAAAGGTCTTCTACTGCAGAACGCGGGAGATGTGACTGCGGGGAGTGCAAGTGCAAGGCTGGGTACCAGGGCAGCGCCTGCCAGTGCAAGAAGTCGACAGATGGCTGCTTGAACATCCGTGGCAACGAGTGCAGCCTCCGCGGGACCTGCCACTGCAACCGCTGCCAGTGCCAGAAGGAATACCAGCCCCCCTTCTGCCAGGAGTGCCCCAGCTGCCCCTCACCCTGCGGCAGATATGTGTGAGTGATGCGTGTGGAGGCGGCATGGGGGGTGGCAGGGATCCCCCCCACCTCCCAGGCATGCACAGGCGAGCCCTGCCTGTGCTTGGGCAGAGCCCAGCCATGGCCAAAGCCAGGTGAGAGGGCCTCTGCTCCTGCAGAGGTGAGCTGTGGCCTCCTGTTTTGCAGCTCCTGTATGGAGTGCAGGGCCTTCCAGAGTGGCCCTTTCAAGAAGAACTGCTCCCAGGCCTGCTCCAACATCCTGGTGACCGAGGAGTTGACAGGGGAGATGAGGCAGTGCAGGGAGAAGGACTCTGAAAACTGCTGGATCTCCTTCCACATGGTCCAGGAGGATGGCGACGAGATATACACCGTCGCCATCAATCCTAATAAAGGTACTCTAGTCCTGCTCCTCCTGCCCCTCTGCAGAGAGGCTGCCATCTCTGCCATGGTGGCCTTGTCACCTTGCTGGGGCCTGCAGCCAGACACTGTCTGTCTGCCCCTCAGAGTGCCCAGAGCCTCCCAACATTGCGCTGATTGTGGGCAGCACCATCGCTGGCGTGGCCCTCATCGGCCTGGTGCTCCTGCTGATCTGGAAGCTCTTGACGGAGCTGTTTGACCGCCGGGAATACCGTCGGTTCGAGAAGGAGAAGTCCAAGGCCAAGTGGAATGACGTAAGAAAGCCTGTCTGCAGGGGTGGGGTGTGCTGGGACGCTCACGTACATGTGGTGGGGACACCCTGAGGGGACATCCTCTCCAGAGGCAGCCAGGGCACACATGAGCCCTCCCACTGGCCAGTTTGGCAGCCAGCTGGATTTTTCAGGGGGCTAAAGCAGCCTGTGGGCTCTGTCTGCGCTGTTGGGAGGGGTGGGGTGGGTGATGCTCTGCTGAAAATCCGATACAGCATAACAGTGTGGGCCTCTCGCCTCTCTCCCTCCAGGCTGATAACCCCCTCTTCAAGAGTGCCACCACTACGGTTGTGAACCCCAGGTTCAATGGGCAATGAAGCGGAACAATGCCTGGCAGCACTAGGACCCACCGTTAAATAAAGAAACGCCAAGCTAAGGAAATCTCAAACTAAGGCTCCCACCTCCTCCTCTTTGTCCCATTTGTTCCCTTCTTCCAAGAGGCCACCAGCATGTCAGGCGCTGGCTGCACCACGCCTGTCTGCTGGTGCAGGCTGAGTTAATGGAGCCAGGAGAAGGGAACAGACACCGCTTTGCTGTGGCTGGGACTGCAGAGCAGGTCTCACCAGCGGGCACACACAATGGCTCCCATCCCAGCCACCAACTGTCTCAGCACTTGATGCTGTCTTTGCCTTCTGGCAGAACTCTCGGACACCAAGCCCCAAAGCCAGCTGAGCGCACAGAGCACTTCCAGCTTTGATTTGGAGCTGGAATTTCAAAACTGCCATCTTCCTGGGAGCAGGATCTGCCCCCAGGCTGCTCCATGCCTTCCCCTGCTGCACTGGTCTCCATCACTATGTTTTTATTAGTTTCTAAAGCACTCACTGCTGATTTGGATGTGGATGGTCCTCCAGGCTGGTGGTCTGCTCTGGAGGTTGCAGTGAGGGGATGGGCCCTAAGGGCTAGCGAGGACCTGTACCCGGAGATGACGAGCAGCTGGGGAACATGCACTGAATCTTTTTTCCAAATCATCAGCTGCTTCCCGGTGTTGCTTCCATCTCAGACCTACCTTGGGCAAGGTTCTACTTGGCCTCCTGCAAGCTTGGCTTACCTCCACCAGGCCTTGAGCCCTCTGCATGAATGACAAGGAGGCAAAGGAGCAACTGTTTGAACTACGAAACATCTGCACCGAGCAGGTGAAGCGTTGCCTGCAGCTCAGAGGTTGCCCACAGCTTCTTCCACTGCCCCCAGAGCTAGATCTTTTCCCTGCTCTGTGAGCACATCAGGCATGACAAGGGCCAGGCGTGCAAAAGACCCGGCAGTACCGGGAGCATCGCCAGCTCTGCACTTTTCCAAAACATGCACAGCAGCTAATTATGTTGTGGGGTCATTCCTGTGAAATAGCGGTACAATTCCTTCTTTGCTTTAAGTTTGGGAATAATTTGCATTTAGCTGTATTATGTCACATCTTCAATTGCTCTCTGAAGAGGTTTAACGTTAATAAAAATTAATATATAAATACATCTGTCCTTCTAAGAATCAGGTGCAAGGGCAGCAGCTGAAGCCTTCATGGGAGAAACTACAGCAAAATCCTGTCATTTGTGCCAGCATCTCCCATAGATACAGTGCCTGGGAAAGATGCTGGCCAGAGAAACAAGCTGTGTTCTACACTAATTTTCCACCTACGGCCTGAAAGGTGCTCCCTTGCAAGCCGAAAACGATTCACTAAATGATGCAAACCAGCCTTTGTCCCTGCAGGTCTGCTGGCAGCTACATGTAAACTACCTTAAGCAAGACTGGCTGTGCCACATCAGATCAGGGGTTAATTTGGGCCATTTTGCTGTTCCTCAGCAGTGACTGTGAAGGTCTAGAGCAAGGTAAGATGAAGGAAAGTGTGTCTGATACTCCTCCCGGTACTATCCCAGCCTGCAGCTATTTTTGGCTCAAAGACCCCAAACTCAGTGTAGGTCCCACGCACCCCGCACTTGGCTGCACAAAGTCACCAGAGGCACCCGTAAGGGCTCTGGCTCTGGGATGCAATGCCCATGGCCAAGGACTCTTGAACATTTATCTATCTCCCCTGTCAGCAGCAGCTCTTACTGCTGGTGTAGTGTGTACAGTACAAGTACAACCACATACATGCTTTGGAGAACAATTAGAGAAAATCAATGACTTTTTCCAAAAGAAATATGAACAGTAATTGCATTAGACAGAAGTATATGCCAGGGCATGCGCAAAAGCCCAGGGGGAGAACAGTGCACTAAGAAGGGTCCTTCAGGCCCCTCGTCTTGCTTTAGCCCAAAGGCTTGGTGGTCTCTCTGTGGAGACCTGCTTGCAGAAGTCAGAAGTATTCTCAGCCAGACGTGGGACGGACCTTTCTCCAGGCTTCAAGCACTGCCCCAGAACATCCTTTCTTAAAGTTGTTTCATTTCCAACAAGGATAAATGAACTGCATTTTCTCTGACTTGGGGTGGGCAGGAAGCCAGCTGATTTTCAAGTCAAGGTGTTGACTTGATTTTGGTAAGAGCAGAAGTCAGCAGCAGAGGCTGGGACACCCCGACCAGTTCAAGTGGCCGTCCTGCTGTCTGGGAGAGCGCACGCCCCCCCTGTTACTGCACACAAAACCCGCACCCGGCCCATGACACACCACAGCACTTGAGACAAGGCTGCTGAGATGAGGTGGAGATACGCCTGAGCCCTTGCAGAGGCTCTCTGGACACTCTGCCCCCATGGGTACTCTCACCTGAGGAGAGGGAGAGGGACCACCACTGCTCCCAGGAGGGCAGGAGGCAGAGGGGCTGCAGGAGCTGCCAGCCCACATCCCAAGAGAATCAACATCATCCAGCTGAGCCCATGCCTTCACTTTTATTACAGCCAGGATCTCCCCTCACATTTAAGCCACTTGTGTGCCAAAGGGAAAATTTCCATTGTTCTTGAGATAATGGGACCAGACCCACAAGTTTTCCATGCGGAAGTCCAGGTCCTGTGCCAGCCACTTTATGAGCAGAAAGGTGCCACACAGTCCTGCTGCCCCCATGACAAAGAGCCCTCGATTAATTATCTACAAGTACAAAGAGAAAGCCCGGTGTCATCAGATGTTCGTTCCTACCCTGCAGCACCAAGCCAAGTCTTCACACCTGCACCGACCTGGCAATATCGCACCACCAAAGCTCCCCCCCGCAGCTGAGCAGTGCTGCTGTGCAGGATGTGGAGCTCTCGAGGCTCATGGCACGGGGAGAACGGGCACCACCACTGACCAACCTTTTTCTGCCATTTCCAGCGCTGAAGTGCCTCATGGTAGCGAATCCTGGTGAAGGTCACCTAGGAGGGTTGCAGGAGCACATCACCACCTTGATGCCAGCCAGGAGGAGCTGATGGCAGCTCAGGCAGCGGGGACCAAGGTGCTGGCCTTACCATGGTGTACAGCGGGACGATGGTGGAAGGCATGAGGGTGTGGAGGAAGTTGTCTACGTGCTTCCGGAAAATGAACCACATCGAATTCACGTGCTCACGCATCTGCGAGAGAACAACCATCACGCCTTTGCAGGGTGTCTTGGCAGAGCCCCCTGTGTTTTGCTAGCTCTACGGCTGCCTGTCCTGGGGGTCACCGCAGGGAGCAGAGCCTCCCCAGAGCCAGCGGCATTCCCAAGGAGCTCTTAGGCTAAAGTCTGCCGGGGTGAGAGCCCAACCAGAGTCTTGCCAGAGCCCCTGCCTGCTGTGTGCATCCTAACAGGGTGCTGCTGTGTGCGCAGCCCACAAGTCCCTGTGCAGCTTGCCTACCTCTACATAGTTGTACATGGCTAAATCTGAGATCGCGTGGTCATCTGGAACCCTCAACCTGGAGAACTCGGGGAGGCAGACACCTGGGAGAAGAAAGCAGCAGCTCAGGAGCAGCTCCCCAGCAGGGTATCCAGCTCTTGCTCCTCCCCAGCCACCTCACTCACCAAGGTCGTTGTGGAACTGGTCCATTAACTCGTCAAAGACTAGACAATCCTCAAAGCCCTGGGAGGAAAATTAGAGGATAAATAGGCAGAAGGAATCACAAGAAGTGCTCTCCAGATGCTTCACTAGTGTAGCTGTTTGCACGCGCAGGGTCCCACTGGCCACAACTTCAGAGCAGGAGTCTTACTCCAGGCCACTCTGCCAGGGGTATTGCAAAGAAATCCAGGGGGTTGCCATTCCCAGCAGCCTGGGGCTGTCCTGCTGGACCCCCTCCCACACAGCCCTCTGCCCCATGGGCACCACCACCCCATCCCCTCTCCTCCCCAGCAGACAGCCAGGTCCTAGCGAGCAGCCAGGTGCCTGAGGAGAGTTCAGTGCCTGCCAGTGCAAAGCGCATCAGACTCTGGGACAGGCCAGCCCAGGAACTCTGTGGAGCCACACTCTAAAACCAGGCATTTCTGGGTGAAAAGAGCGACACCGACTGACACGGCCCAGGGCCAGCCGTGAACTTACTGCATTCATGCCCTGTCCGTAGAAGGGCACAACAGCATGCGCGGCATCTCCCATCAGCACGCACTGGGAAGCAAGGTGGTAGGAGGAGCACTTCACAGATATCATGGCCTGGGCTGGCAGCAAAAAGTAATCGTGCTTCAGCTCTCGCCTTCAGGCAAAACAACAGATACTTCACTTGTGGGACCACAAGAGACAAGAAAACCAAGTCACACCGTGTGCAGGCTCAGGAAGCCAGAGCCACAGGTGCTGTCAGTGTTGGGATGCGAAAACCAAGCCTATTCACCAGGATATTTGTCTGGGAAAAATGTAGAGGTCATAGAACCTATTTCATTAACTTCCCCCTATGGACCAAATATTTTGTCTGCAAGTTTTAAGCTCTGCACACAACCTGACCATGAGTAAGAGTGTCACCGACATCTCAGTCCTCTTACGGTGAGCAGTGGTGGATGTTGGTCACTGTAGGAAGGATATACTAGAGGGTATCTGAGTTTCTAAGTTTATATGAAGTCCTGTGATGCAGCCTCCTTAAGAGGAAAGGAAATACCTAACACAGCTGAGACCCTTCCTATCGGCCAGAAAAAGCCTGTAAGATAACTACGTTGCAAAGCACAAGCATTAATAGGGTGGGCTGGAGCTCCCACTGACTGGGGATCATCCCCCTTTGCAGGAACATGAGGACTCATTGAACAGAGCCCCGGCCATCAGGACGTGTGCTGGAAAGGCTGGTCCCTGTCTCCCTGCCACCACTGGTCCCCATCCCCCTGCCACCAGGGCCCCCGGGGGAGCGGGATGCTCTGGCTCCATGCTGCTCCCCTTGTGCCATTCGCCCAGCAGCAAGAGGGTCCCCCCTGCCCGGGGAGCAGCATGTCACTGGGAACTGCCTGCTCTTGTGTCTCACAGCCCTGATATTTGTTCTAGCCATACAATCGATAAGTGCCAGTCTTTGTTTAGTCAGCACGGTGGTTTGTTTGTTGGGTTTTTTTTTGCCAAGCCCAGCTTTTCTCAGTCTGTTAGCTAAAATCTCAACATTTGCACAACTCCGCTATCTGAACATGCCTTCCTGCTGCTGGTTTTGGTGTGCAGCCCTTATCTTTGCTCTAGCAGAGTCACTTTGCTAACCCACGCCTAACGTCAGTAAACCACGGCTTATGAACAGCTAATCCTTGAGTTCAAAACCTTTAACAGCGACATGGAAGCGGTGGGGGGTGATCTGCTCTCTGCCTCTGCAGCGGCAGGGCCTGGGCTGTGCCTCCAAGGGACGGAGCGGTGCTGCAGTGCGACTCCATCAAAACCTGCCGTGGGATGGGTCTGTGTCCCACTGCTGAGCCTGTTATGCCAGTGTGGGTGCAACACGGACCTACAGGCCACGGGGATCCACCCCAACTCTGTTCATGACCCTGTCACCAGGACCTAGAGCCTGGGTGGGGATGTGTCCCCTGGCTTCAAGGCGCTGTGTTGATGAGTGAGACAGCGAGATGGAAACACTTACTCTCCGATGAGGGGGATGGCATCTGGGAAGTAGGTCTGGAAAAAACGGAGCACTTGCTCGCCCGTTGTGAGCTTCTCAAATTCCTCAAAGGGCATGAAGAGCGTGCAGGTGAAGGACTTGTCCTACCAGCCGGGAAGGAAGGTCAGAAAGAAGCCCAGAGGCCATAGAGAGCACCTGGCAGCTGGAGCAGCAGCTCAGTGCCCAGCCAGTCACCCTGCAGTCACAGCAACCCGCCTGAGCAGTGGGGCAAGTGCCCAGCCCCCCCCTTTCCCATGGTGGGTTTGCACACGCTGGGGACAGGCAGGGGGGAGGCAGAAAGAGGCAGCGTGTGATCTGCCAGCACAGGCCTGGCACACTGCCCTGGTACTCCCATATCTAGTTTATCACATCCAGCTGCTGAGAGCTGGTTTGGGGGGGTTTTGGGTGGGCTCGGGTGCGTGGGCAGAGGTGACACAGGTACCTGCTCAGTGCAGTGACGCAGGGCTGGCTCTGGGGATCCTGTCCTGCACTCCCCCCCCAGGCTGTGGGACACCTGGCACAGGCTGAGGGTCCCTCCTGGCACCTTGTTGGCCCTCCCAGCCCCAGCCACGTGCTTGCCACCACAGCCGGTTCATGCCCACAAGCTCCACCTCGTGCCCCATGGGAGGGTGGCTGTGGGTTATCACCATGTTGGGCAGTGCAATCATCATGAAGGTGTTTCTCGGCCAGATATGGAGGTAGTTTGGTTCCATGGCAAACTGAAAGAGAAGGAAAATGGTCTTGTGTCCCCACCCTGCCCTGCTTAGCTTCCCCAGCGCAGTCTCTGGTTCCCCTCCACACCAGCACACCAGTTCCCATCCTCTGTACCATGAGAAGACACAATGACCACACAGCCACTTTCTGGTACCTGATGCTTCAGGGAGACACAGAACAAGGGCAAGAGGAAAGGGTGGGAAAGATGGGCAAAAATCTGCTAGTTTGCAGTTGCTAATGTCCTCAGACACATTCCTGTATCCCCAGGACCTCTCAGAGCTAGAGTTAACCCCACCATTCTGAGGCAGGCTCTCTAGGATTTTTGCAGCCGGATACCAAGACATTGGCCCCACCACTGGAAGAGGAAGAGATGCCTGACTTCTCCTAGGCAAGTTTTAATCCCTTGGATGAGCCCGAGGAGAGAAATTGTTTTTTCTAGAGCTGCTGTAGCAGAACCACCATGAGAGGGAAGCAGGGTGTCCCACCTGCAAAGGTGGTAGCAGCCCCTGGGACAGGTACACTTACATCTCCATCCTTGGGAGGGATGGTCAGCTCCATATAGCCATGAGGAATGTACTCATGGCTATAGTTAAAGCGCGTTTGCCTCATGAACTGCTTTCTGACTGTTGAGAAGGCTCCATCGCATCCCACAATGAGATCGTAAGTGACTTCCAAGGGCTGCTGGTCAGATCTGGAAACAAGAGAGTCCCTTGCATCAATCCTGCCGTAACTCCAGGCCAGCTCAGCACCACTGGGCACAGCAGATCTGCCTATTGCAAAATGCTGTGGTCACCTCCAGGGTTATTAATCTTCTAGTGCGAGGGAAGATTGGCTTTCACTGACTGGGAAGCTCAGCATTAGGATAAATAATTATCCTGTAGGTTATCAAAAGCATAAGTCTGCCAGGTCTGCCCAAGAATGCAACAGGCACTGTTCAGATAATACTGCTATTTTGTAGAGCCTGCAATCCCAGGTGGACTTGAGGCATGAGCAGAACTTAAACCAACTATGAAACAAGGTCGTTAGCTGCCCTCGCTGATGAGCATCTGTCCCTGAAAACCAGCACTCTGGAGACTGGCATGTTTGTTCCCTGCATGGGTCAGCAAGCATGTGCCTAGCCTACTGCCAGGCTGCTGGAGCTTTAGCAAGTTGCTTAATTTTTTTGCAGCCTCCCCATGAACCCTGCTTTGATGTCTCTCCTTTCCAAAGCTGATACCAAGTTTTGCCCACTGAGTAAGAACATGCTAGTTTCAGACTGAGATTGCTCAATTGTTTGAAGTTTTATGAATGATTAAGCAGAAACTAACTGAACATGGCACTTGATCTCAGGCTTGCACAAGGATTACCTTTTTATGGTTAACTTCCCCAGCTCCGCGTTGCACTCCAGGATCTTGTGTCCAAAGTACAGTTTAGTGTTGGGGTACTTCTCAGCAGCTGTGAAAATAAAAGACAACTAATACTGTGACCCCAAAAATATTTCAAAGGGATCCCTAAATTATAGGGACTTTTGCCATTGCAGCAAATAAGACTGCTGTGTTGAATGATGGCCAGTGGGCAGGGCACACTAGGGCTGTGTTTGGTCAACTCTGGTGAAAACTATTTAAAAAGTGTGAGGAATCCTGCAAAGATTTCTTTCTTCCCTGCAATGACATGAGTCATTGACCTGTTTCCACTGTCACTACATTATATTTTGGGATGGGATGAGGTGCCTCTAGTCAGTGGGAAATTTGGGGAAATTTGACCTGGCCTGAATACATGCTTTGCCACAGCACTCCAATTTCTATTTATTTCTGCACAATTAGGGGTTGCAGAAAACGCCATGAACCATGGCAAGGCTGAGGAGGTACCTCCTGCTTTGGCTGGTGAAGTTCTGGGAGCAGATGTCAGTGCCAGGAGATGGGGAGTGGAGGCAGCTCCACTTGAAGGCAAAGGCGGGAGAGGCCTTAGGGGACTTGTTTGAATACTCTTTTGTGTCAGGCAAGCAGCAGGGAAACAGCACAGATTTTCTTCTTAAAAACACAGCTAGTTCACATTTGCACTTTCTGAGAACGAGGTTATACAGAACTCCTGGGCAAAGAGAGCCTGGGGCCCAAAGTCTCCTGTTCATGGGGCGAACCCTAAATCCTCGGTGAACAGGGTGTAAAAGTGTTTGCAAACAGAGCTGGCAACCTACCTGTTAGCAGCTCTCTGTTTAAGTTTGCTCTGTCCACAGAGAGAATATACTGCAAGGCAAACAAACACGGGGTTCAGGAGGCATTGCTGACGGATGCTCCGCATGGCCAGACGAGAAACACCACCCTCTCCAAACAGCCTTGCCGAAACCGGGGGGGGGTGTCACACAATCACCTTCCCGCTCACAGCATCCTGTCTAAGAGCGTGAGCCCAGCCTGTCCATCACACAGAGCTACAGATGCTGTCAAACACCCCTCGTGCTCTGCCAAGCATCTCCAGAGTGGCAGCACGAGACCAGTACCTGGTTCTTCTTCCCATAGGGGATAGAGTACTTCTTCCCTGAAGGCGTATGTATCCTCCTTGCCCGCATGGGAATGCCTTTGGACACAATCTGAAATGGAAGGGAGTACAACTCAGCCTTCTGGCCAAAACTGAGTTGCCAAGGGGAGGGCACAAGTATTCAAGTGCCACCCCTGCCACGCACCACACTCCAGGAAGAATGGGATGTTCTCAGTTTGTATGTTTTTGTGGGGTTATCCAGGTTACTGGGGAAAATTTTACAGGACTGTCAGTGCCAAGTCACTACATTTTACTGAGATTACTTCTTACAAGCTCATTCTCATAAAAATCAGGGGGAAATTATTTTTGGATAGAAGGGACATGAAAAGTCCCTGGGTGCTGGACAGGGCAGGGAATGAGAGCCAGATTACATCTGGTGCTGGGTTATGAGCTGTCAAAGCAGGGAATCCTCTGCAGGGAGCCAGGGACCAGGAGATCCCACCATTGCCAACATCTGGATGTTAAGTGGTAGCAAGCACCCTGCAGAGGAGTGCTGGGCTCTCAGCCAAGTGTGCTGTGCAGAGGTCGATGTGCACAAATTTCAGGGGTCAGCCCAAAGCTCAAGGTTTTGTGAGAAAATACAAATCTGGGCATATCAGTGGGGAAATCAGCCCCCTTTATCGCATCCTGCTGGTATTTCAGCTCTTTTGGGAGTCCTCCTACTCCTGTCTCGTTTGCCCTCACCCTCCAGGAGGGAGGAGAGCACAGCAGGGAGGTAAATACTGGAAGGTGTTGTCTGAGTGTTGGTCTCCTGGGGAAGCACCCTTTGCCATGAGCAGAGCTCAGCTGCCCGGGGTTGGGTGCTGCCCCCAGGCTGGGGGAGATCCCAGCTGGCAGCTGTGCTGTGAGGCAGTGGAGAGCCAGGCTACAAGCGTGTAGTGGGAGAGGTCTACCTCCACCCTCATGAAAGCAGAGCTACCACTGCGGTGGCCTCTGTGTGCTTGGGGAGCAGAAGAGAGCCTGTCCATCACCAGCTGAACTCAACAGCGTTTTAGCCACAGAGATCCCACCACCGACAGAAGCTGCCAGGGTACCTGCTCTTCCATCCCCACGGCTTGGAGGGCTTGGCGTCCTCTGTGGGACAGGGCCAAGTTAATGCTTCTGCCACGGGTAAAGCTGGCCACCCGGATATCTGCGTGGAAAGAGCAGTTGGGTATGGAGACACCGATACCGCAGAGCCTGCTGTGGCTGGCATCTCCCGAAATCCCTGCAGCCACAGCAGGCAGGGCAGCAGGGCGTCCCCGTCCCCCTGCGCTGCATGCCGAGAGGGCAGGTAGCAAAAGGCACCTTCAGCTGTCGGGAAGGCAGCTGGGCAGCTTCGAGGGCCGCTTTCTCTAGCCTGGAAGAAGCAGCTGCAGGCAAGTGCTGCGAAGGGAACGCCAGATCCTGACAGCTCCCCACAGTGCCAGAGAGTGCGTTATCCCTAAGAGCCGTTTCCCCTCTAAGTGGAGAGGGCTGATTGAAGAATGCCTGGCAGCTTCTGCTGAGAGCCACGGACTGATGCTTTTCAGGACACTCGTGGGTCACCCTCTTCATCACTGTTTAGATGGAAGTGTCTCAGCACTGGCCTGCTCCTCCTCCAAACGGCCTCACTCAGACTTCCTGGGTGGTCCAGCCAGTGTGTGTGACAGAGCCTCATCCCCATACCTTGCAGGGTTGCATCTCAGCGTGAACAATGGGCCAAAAACTGGAGTAGGGTGGTAAAATCTGTCAAACGCAGAAGGCAGGAAAGAGCAACCAGAGGCTTTTTGAACCCGTGAAACTTCCAGCATGTACAACTTCCAGCGAAGAGTTTAACGGTTGATCAACAGTGAAAAGCTGTTTGCTCTTGCTCTGAGCCTGCAGCCTGCTGGCATTGCTCAGGGCTGGCTGCTGTCACCCCCCGTTTCTGCAGCAGGGCCCTGGGGCTGTGCACAGGGCTCGGGTGGGCGCAGCGGGGAGCCGTGCAGCAGAACCGCCTGTCCCGACGCTGCCTGAGCGGGAACGGGTACCACAGAGAGCACGTGGCAGGCAGGGCTGCTCCTTCCCTTCCATATGGAGTTTCACCTTCCACAGTCTCATTCTCATCTGCCACTTGGCTTGCCATCTCTGCCCAGGTTTTATTTGTCTGTCAGCTGGTAGACACTGAAGGTGAACAGTTTCTCTCCCTTTCAGCCAGCACCTGGGCTCCGAATCATCATTCCTCTGTTGCAGTGCCTTGCGGAGATGAAGGCTCCTGAAAACACTCCATCTCTCCTTCTGCCCCTCTTGCCACCAGCCCTCCTCACCACCAGTGGCAGTGGTTACGAGTCAAGTTGATGCTTTTAACCCTAACAGAGATGCTGCAGCATCACAACAGCCATTGCTTCCAGACTTCTGACCCGGCTTGGTTCAATAGCACCGTGCTATAATTCTTCATGCAGACACCAATTTTCAAAGGTGAGGATTTGAATCAATATTTAAGCCAAGAACATAAAAAAGGGCCTCATTTTAGTAGCTGAAGGGTGGGTTCCCTCCACACAAGACAACATATTTCAACTAAATGCTGCCCCTCACCACAGGAGCTAAAGGGAAAAGTGAAAAGAACATCCCTCAAAGTGCCACGCATTCAGATTTCATGTTCTTTCTGCAGTTTCAGTGAGCTCACACAGTTCCTCTTTTGCTTCTCCAAGAACTGCTATCAGTAAAGGGACAGAAACATATGAATAAAGCGGTAATGATCAGTCTGAACTTACCTTCTCTGGCTTCATAAACATCAACGTGGAAACCTCGTCTAGCGAAGAAACAGGTGTTTAATGCACCCACCTACAAGAGAAGGATCAGGAATGGTGGATGAAGCATTTCACTAGTACCTGTGTAACAGATCACTACTGGAATGTATCAAGGGGAAGCAGCGGTCAGGGGATGCAGCTCAGCATATACAGGAAGACCCTTTGATCAACAACCTTAGAGGACTTCTTCCTGGAGGAAGGAACCCTGATGTGCCTA
Source organism: Strix aluco (assembly GCF_031877795.1). Lineage (NCBI taxonomy): Eukaryota > Metazoa > Chordata > Aves > Strigiformes > Strigidae > Strix > Strix aluco. Next base: position 44,235,255 of record NC_133936.1, read on the forward strand.
CAGAGCCTCCAAGACAGAAGTCATCCATCAAAACTCATTGTACAAAGTCATACCAAGTTCAGGGCTTGTTTACACACAGTGATTAACTGCAGCAGGGCTAACCCCCTTCAGCCAGAGGCAACAGGATCTGGTAAGGGCAAGCTCCCTGCTCCCTTCCGGAGCCTGTGTATCTTCCTTGAATGCAGGGTGCTGCAGCATTCCCTTGGGAACACAGCAGACCTGTGCAAAAGGACAGCACACATACGTCCTGCTTGTTATTTAAATGGATGGCTCCCTTTTTCTTGTTTAATTTCCATCATTAATTGCTGTCAGGACTACAGACTTTAATGTCATCACTCTTTTCCAGCAGCATGGGGACCAAGAGGCTAATGGCCAAAAAGTCAAAAGAGATTTAGGTGCTGCAATGGTCCATGTTGTCCTTTAGAGTCAGACCACTCTGCAAGGTGCAATGGAGGAAAACCATTCCCAAACAAAATTTGGCAGAGGAAGGCATTTCCTCTTAGCCTAGCATTTATCAAGTCTTAGTCCTCACCAAGCATTTCACGTTAGTGACTTGGTTAAAGCCAGAAGCAGCTGAGGGGCAGGAGGATCTGGCAGCCCAAATGAGGACTGTTATTTAGTGTTCCTGGGCACCACTGCTCCACCTCCCAAACCCCCTCCTCTGAGAAAAGGACTCTTGGCGGCAGGATTTACTTGCACACACCGTTCAAGGCAAGTGCCCACCACAGACACGCATTGCGTCTCTGGGATATCACAGCAGCAAAGCTTTCCCTCGAGGGAAAGAGCCGTTCTCCTCCTACAAAGTCCTAGATGCTCAAACAAAACTTGCTGCCTCCCACAGCGGGAACTCAACCAACTCCTCCATAGCACCCCGTCATCTGAAGGCGGAATGATTTTAAGAAAAACATTCACCCCACCTCCAAGCAATGATTTTACAGCTCCAGCTCCCCGGCAAACGCAATCACACAGCAGCCAAGTTGTGTTTCCTACCAGACCACCGCCGACAATGGCGACTCTTTTCCCCCGTGGGTCACCGGGCTCCATCGCTGCGGCAGCCCCTGGGTCGCAGGTCTTACTGCTGCGTCCCTGCTCCCCGTCCTGCTGCGCTGCCCTTGCCAGTGGCGGGGGAGAAGGGGAAGGATGTGGGTGGCTGAGTCACGCCTGAGTTCTTCTCCCCTGGTTCATATTAAAGTTTAACTCCCAGACCAGAGACTGTCAGTGAGTCAGCCAGGCTGTGTGGCCAGCCACACTGAGCCTCAGGTGAAGAGATGCTAATGTGGCATTATTCAGCCAGGCCTTATTAAAAGGCCTCTTTTGAAAATTGCAAAGCAATTCTGCAGCCTTCAAGTACGTCTTAACGAAATGTGCACAGAGCAGGAGGAGAACTTGCATCTACCAGGCTTTTGCTGGTGCTTCACTGGGTTGCAACTGCAGAGGCACGGTGGGATGATGGAGTCACTCCTGGAGCCTCGCAGGCACTCTCCTGAGGGTGGGATGTGAACCACGCTGCTGGCCCGGGGGCCTGAGCCCATCTGCCAGGACATCTTTCTCCCAGGGAAGTTGCAGGTGGCTCGAGCGTTTTGGGGTGTGATGCTGAGCAGAGGGTCCGTGCCTAACCCGCAGAAGCTTTCCAGGACTTGGATGAGGCTGTGGGGAGCCATCTGGGCATGTACCATTTCACAGGCCTGGCCTTGGGAGGAAGCACTCTGCCCAACCAGCGCTGTACACAGTAAGCTTTTAAAAGGGAGGAGCCAATCACAGCCTACACACAATAATTAAACAGCAGGCAGTGAAAATGCGTACATTAACATACACTAACTACCATTTATTGCTAGTCCTGCAATGCAAGCCCAAAACATCAGATTTGTCCCAAAGGAGGAAGACCAAACCCTTGCACAGCATCATCCTCCACTGCATGTCCTGGTTCCCGGTGCAGCAAGGGCCCGCTGCTGCTGAGGGGACGGGGAGCAAGTGCCACGCCACAGTCCCAACCTGCAGTCCATGCAAAGAGAGGACACACGGGCCAGGGTCAACAGGACCCACAAGCAGCCCCAGGCTCAAGCTTAAATGGGACTGGTGGCCTTGGGGAGGGCAGGGGTGCAGCTGGGGCTGGCTGGGGTTGTTAAAGGCCGTTAGTGCCCGTGGGCCCTGGCACTGCGTCCGAATGAGTCACGGCTGAAGACTCTCTTGTTGGGTTTCTCTGATCTACACAGCAGTGACTTGACCCACACTATCTGATTGACTCACACACAGAGAGCAAAGAAAACAGAGCAGAGAGTGCAAAGAGCAAGGTAAGTTTTACACAGTAAATAAATTATTCATGAATTGTTTTCAGAGAACAGACAGCACACAATTAGCTTCCAGCAGTGACAGTTATTATTTGGAAATATCACCCACAGCATCATTTGCATACTTGTCTGATAGGCTTTACAGATTACTCCACCACCCTGGCTTATCAATTTGATAGCAGCACTTTAAGGTACACCAATTAATTCACGGACTCCTGCGGATAACACAGCATACAGCTGTGTAACTAAAGTCAGTCCTGTAACACTGCTTTCTTGCACAAGCAGCCTCAGCCACGGTCCGTGTACCTGCTCCAGGGGCAGGAGGCACGGACACGCAGGGGAGCACCCGACCCGTCGGTGAGCAGTGCTGTGTGGTACACTAAATGGGCCACAGACTGAAAGTTTTAAGATGATACACATCAGCTTCTTACTGCCCAACCTATCTCCTTAGTTACTGACAAACCAGACTATATTTTGAGAACTTAGTTCTTGGCAAACCAGACTAAAATTTCCCTCTCGGGGGCTATCTATGCCCAGTGCAATATTTTTTCTTCTGGGTAACCATTCCAAACAAAATGTAAGTCCCTGGGTTATCTTCATCAGATTCACTCACAATCTGCACCAGGCAAAACCAACATAAAGATGTTCTCCACTTTAAAGACAGGAGAAAGTGGGAAGTCACTGAGAAAGTGCTACTAATTCATTGTTTATCTTTCTGTGTTAAACACAACCAGGCTCTGAGAGCATGAAAAAGTATTGCTTGATTAAAACTCTGAGCGAAGCTTCTGAGGAGTCCTAAATGAAAACAAAAAGAACAGGATAGCATGGGCTCGGTTTAAAGCCTGCCCTCTGAAAATTAGTGGGAAAAGTAAAGAAAGGAAAAGTGTTGCTGAAGAAAAAGACATGCCAATATCCAAGGAAAAACCTCAGGACTTTATTATTTTTTTAAAAATCAAGTCTTAAACCCTGATTGTATGAGGGAAAGGTTGACAAATAATGAAGCAAATATACACAATTCCAGGCTGCTTAAATCACCTTCCAATAGCTCTTTGACAAAAAAAAAACCTTGGGTAGCTGAGAGTCAGAGCCCTCCTGGGGCAGAAAACGTGGACTGTGGTTAGCTGGGGGTAGGCATTGCACTTCAGCGTTCAGACCCAATGACTGCAGGAGCAGATTGCTTTCTGTTCTTCTCCACTGAGAATTATTTATTCAAATAGTGCGTAAAGACAGCTTACACGGGTAGGGTTGAGTGCTGGTATTCAGGAAAATCCAATGCCTGGATTTTTCTCTGCTATACAGGTCACTCCTGCTCATCTTTAGTTCCCTGGATAGGTAATTACTTTAGGCCAAGTATATCTGTGAGGGAGTAAAACCAAAAACGCTGAGGGAGGAACACTTCAAGCTGATGAGGTCTGGCAACTAAACCCTCATTCAGGCATCCTGGGTTAGCTTGCATCCTCCCAAAGACAGCAGCATGCACCTTTCCAAAGGGCATTTCCTCAATTTGCACATGAAGGGGACTCTCAGCCTTGGGGCTGGATCATATTCATTTGCAAGGGCTCAGATAACACTGGTGTTAAGATTATTTCATGCCCAGGGGCTGCTGTGGGCTGCCAGGCCTGCAAGACAGTTTGGGAGGAGTTTTCTTGATTCTTTGAAGAGACAGCAAAAAAAAGTGGTGATTACTTGTGGCTGGTCTGATCTTGGAAGATGAGAGGAAACAACTGAATTAGCAGAAACGGGTGAGGCTACAGGAGCATGGTACCTTTGTTCTGAACATCTGCAGTCTTTCTCCCACTCGCTTCTTGTACTGAAAATGTGCAGTCTTACAGATATTAGACTGTCAATCAGACAGATTATTTAGGAACTGTTCAAATACAGGTTGACCTCAGCAATGCTATGATCCACTTGTAGAGGAGCACGTACTGTCAGTATGTGGGCCACCTGCAACAAGAAAAATGGCTTTGTTGTGTTTGGTAGCACAACATGTGTTTGGTAGCCAAAAGTGCATGCCTGCTGCAGCTGCAAAAGGACAGTGTAGATGTGTTGATCTCATGATTCATGGTGGAAGGCAACTGAAGAAGAAGACAGCTTAAAAGCCATGACAAGATCTTTGCTGACTTCTGCAAACTGCTAATTGCACCAATTCTGGAAGGAGCCAAGAGATCTTTACTGGTTCAGATTACAAACCCCTGTAAAAGTGAAAGGGTTAGAAATGTTTATCCCTTATAATCCCATTGTGTAAATAATCTGTTCAGGAATTCAAATTCCAAGCTAAAGAGGGCCATAGGGATACCCCTGCCAGCAAGCCACCCATGCCTGAGGATGCAGCTGCCTCCATCTTGTCCTTCTGTTCACCAAGGCTTTGAAAGAGCCATAGCACAGAAATAAAAGGTGTGTTCTCACTGAAGCAACAGTGAGTCCCCATGCCAAAGTCCCCAGCCATCCCACCACACTCTAGCAATGTGCACTTCTTCACCAGCCTTAGCATGTAGGAACTTTCTAGCACCACTGCTTCCATGTCTGCGTTCTTGCTATGCCCTCCTGACGTACTCGGCAAGACCACTCCTCTCTCTCGGCTCAGATCCTTGCCCAAGGCCCCTCCTGCCACTGGCATTCACATGAGCTGGCTAGTTTGAACACTAGTCCTGGCTGAGTTCTGCTCACACCTAGAAAACCGACCAGGACAAGCTCAGAGATAGCAGGGAAGGCCCAGGCAAGTGAGCCCCTGGAGAAGCCAGCTGCTGAGCTCTGTGAAGGGCTCAAGGGCTCTACAAGACCTGGGGACAGCCTGGGGTCAAGTCCATCCATTTCTGCACTTGAAAGAACATCCCAGCTGCAAGCACAGGCTTATCTCAAAGGCTCAGCTTTAATTCTGAGTACTCCCCTCCTTTTGTACCATTTTTCTTAGCGAGTGGTGGTGGGTTTTTTTCCAGGAATTTCTGATTAGCAAATGTCTCAGCAGTGTGTCAAGAATATAAATCCTACTGGGAACCTCAGGCTGAATGTCAAACATGTGCAGCCCTTATTTATCGGGTGTCTGCTGGGTTCACAGGGAGACCCAAAGCCCAGGGTAACAGCTGCTGCAGAGCAGAGCCATGTAGCATTGCTGGGTGGCTCTGCTGTGGCAGGAACACAGCTTGGTATCATCTGTAGACCTTGTCTGAATCTCATTTATTCCACAGTAAGCAAGCGTTAATTACTCAAATTATAAGATTGAGTGTATCAAATCATCACTTAACCCACCTCAATCCCATTGCTGTGTTAAAGACAATATGGCCTTAGTGAAGAGCCCAGACAGAACTGGCCTTAGTGAAGAACCACAAAGGCATGGGATCATCTGGTCTACTGTGCTACCCAACCCATGCAGGAAGGAAGGGCTAAAGTTGACGCCATGGCTGCCTGTTTACTTACAGAGGCTGGACAGGGAGCGTGCTGCCGGTCCAGTGATGCACCGTGGATGTGGCCGGGAAGCCCCCATGGGGCACTGGGAGTACCCCTGCGGGAGGGTAGTGGTGGTGGTGGTGCACTGCAGATGGCCTGGGCCTGTTTGCTTTCAGAGCCAGGGGAGCAGCAAACTGCAGGTCCTTGTTGGAGAGAGACAAAGGGTGATTTGTGAAACCTGTGCCCCCACAGGAAGGGTCCCTGGCTGAGGGGTTCCGTTCCCACGTGGCCACTGCTTGGTAAAGGAAGTCCTTCAGCATGCATCTGGAAATGGGTTTTGCAGGCTCCAACATAGAAGGTCCAGCAAATACTTGGTGATTTCAGATTTCACCTGATATTCACCTGAGAGGCACTCAGACCCCACTCCCACCCAGTTTATTCCACCAGCCTATGCCAGGGAAACACAGGGTGACAGGATGGCCTGGGGAGGAAGGTGGGGACAGGGGCAACACATGCTCTTCCTCTGCCATCTTCCCTTAGACACAGGGTCCTCCACAGAAGGCTGCAGATGAGTCTGCTGGCTCTCCCAGCACCACCGTCTGCCCCAGACATCTCCCCCCCAGCAAGGGGGAAGGAGTAGTGAAAACCAGAAACTGCAAAGTTTAAGGAAAATAGAAAAGGACTTTCATCTGAGGCAGCGCTCAGTGCAGCTCCGACACGAGGAAGCGTTGGCACTGCCTGCCATTTCCACAGCAAGTCTGCCCTGGGACCACGGCTGACGGAGCCAGTGAGCCCCTCTGCACCGCGGGTGGCCTCCTGGGACGTCAGCGCCCCGAAACACGAGAGCTAGCAGCTGCTGCTGGGGGCTTCTGTTCAGGGAAGACATTTGGTCCCAACAGGTGCAAAAAACAGTCTGCTCCACCCAGGCCATGGGATGGGTGATGGAGGAGGACGGCGTTTCCTACCCCTCCTCTAGACCCGGGGCTCAGGGCCTTTTAAGCTGTCTGTTGCTTCTGCAAATAGCATGTAGGAAAGGTGCGAGTGAGCTGGGCAAGGACTGCAGAAGTGTGGGCGTTACTTTCTCAGCACTAGACAACCTTAACATCTGAGAAAAAGAAAACAAATCTTTCTTACAGCACTGGCAAAAGACATAACCCGAAAATGGAAGGGTAGGAAAAGTACCAGGGGAGTTTTTGCAACACTGGGACATCCCCTCCTCCCCAGAGATCAAATGTCCTTGCTTCTTAGGTAATAAGTAAGCTACAGAGTAGAGATTAGAAATGCATTTTTCCAAAGCACTTAGGGATGCTAAGGAGCTATATCACTTTGTTAAAAATAGCTTAGGAATTGGGTATCTAAGGATACATTCAAAATGACTTACCTCTTATCAGGCACTGGACACGTTTTGGAAAAAGCCCTATAGGGATCTACACACCAAAATATCTTTAAGATCTGTCCTTTCAGAGCTCAGTAGCCATTGATTTTCAGTGAGACAGGAACTAGAGCAGTGGGCCTCCAAGTACAGTCGCAAAATTTGTTCTTCTAGCACATTTGAAACTGCCCAGTCAAATTTTACCAATTACAGGATTTGTAACACAAATATTGCCCTGCTGTTTGCAGCAAGTGGACCTGCAGCAGCAGGTGCCCCCTGTAGATGTCTTCCATGCATAGTCTGTTAGTGGTTCAACTGTACAGGCCAGATAATTTTCAGAGCTAGACTGAATCTAGTTTGCACTTGTGGAGGAGACAATTCTTCCATTGGGTCCTGTCACAGTGCTCATAATGGTAAAGAGGCAGGCTGTGCTCTGCTCAGTAACACTTCCCTGGTGCAGTGAGTTTGAAGATGCTGTTAAACATCCCCGACTTTCTGTATGTTTTGTCCAAGCCCTGCACCCTACCCAGGAGATCAGCCATTGCCTCGTATGAGCAAGGGTGCCCTTCCCACTCCAGTGTCGTTACCTGCTGTGCATGCTGAAGCGGGGGAGAGCTGCCTCCAGCAGGCTGTGTGAACGCCATCGGTGGCAAAGCCTTCAGCATCATGTTCTGCATGATGATCTGGTGCATCTGAGCATTCTGCATCAGCATCATCTCTACCATATCTGGGAAGAGGTCACCCCAAGGAAGAAAGTAAGAGTCTTATCAGCAACTGACAAGCAGCAGAGGCATCTCAGCAAGAAGTGTCCTTCAGCACACAGCCCGGTCACTGCAACCAAGACAAAGCAGCTGAAAGGGACACATGAAGAATATTAGCATTATTTGCCCAGGCAGTGCAAAATTAATGTCTATGAATAAGAATATTCATACCAGGTTTCCTGTTTTTCCTCTCTTCTGCAAGAAAGCTGCTGTTGAGCATCTTCTGTCTGTTAGTTTCCCTACAAGCCCACCCCTCTGGCTGTGCTGGAGAAGGGCTGAGCACTAGAGCTCTCTTGCTTCCTCCAGCATGGACCTGCTCCTTACAGTGCTCTCCATTGCTTTGGCTCAAGATCATTGCTTTCCATGTGAGAGGTTTCCTAAACTTTACATGATATTGCAGTGCCACCTTGAGAGTCTACTGCATGTGCATCAAATCTGCTTACCAAGATCTCTGGGTCCTAATCACAAAGGACCTGTGCAGTGGAGCTAATTTGGTTGGGGGAGGGAGGAAGGAAGGAGGAAGAGGGGAAAAAAAAGAAGAAAAAAAATATCAAGGCAACTCTCTCTTTTTTTTTTTTTTTTTAAACTGGTCATATCAAAAATAATTTACATGTATCAGCTTCAGAAAAGTCATGCATGAATTGGGACTAGTTAGTTTATGAAAATAAACCCTGATTCAAAAATTCAGGCACTTAGATGAAGAAGAATGAAGCTGAGAAATATTGCAATTTCATGACTGAGGATTTCTCTATGGGATGAAGAAAACTTTGGCTGAAGGTTGAGCCAGGGAAGTCATCCTAGGGATTTGTTCATGTATTATTTCACAATAGCATCCACCTATGTTTAGAAACAAATGCTTTTTATTGCCATTGCACTATATTTGGAATAGCACTTTCAGCTGTTCTGTCTTGTTTCCAAACTCAGGGCATAATAAAAGCCTGTATTGTTCTGAGGAGTTTGAACAGCAGGTTAACAGGGAACAAAGGAATAAAACCAGATTTTAGAAGCCTGTTTGTTAATTTTGGAAGCAACTGTGTGCATGAGTTTAACCTCATTAATATTATTCAGTGCCTTGGATTGAGCTGATTTGCTTTCCCAAGTTTCCCTGGCAGCTTAATCTGGCTTTGCTCAGTTTGTAGTCCCTTTTTCTTTAGTTATAGTAATAAGAATTTGTCTGAAAGCCTCTCAGAAACTGTATCTAGTCCACTTATGGAGTGCAATTCCCACAGCTCCAGCAGCATCCCAGTCGTGAAACAACACGTCACTAACTAGCTTGGATGCTGTCCCGTGCCCCCTTCTACTTGCCATGGCAGCCTGCCTGCCCTCTCCAGGCCTGGTGATAGGAGCTGGCTGCTAGATGGAGGGTACATTACCTTCTTTAATGCTTCCCGAGTGGGGGGCTGCAAAAGGCTGGGCAGGAGGGATCTGCGTGATCAGGGGGGGTGCCTGAGGTAACTGCTGGATGATGGTGGCAGGCTGAGGCGGCATCTGAAAAGAAAGGAAAATTGGAAAGTCAGGGTTGGTTTTGGCCAGCTCCCTCCTCTTTGAGAGGGCAGAGCAGTGGGTATCATCTGCCTGGACTTCAGTGAGTCTTTGGACATGGTCTCCCATGAGATCCTCGTGGAGAAGCTGTTGAAGTTGTGGGCTGTATGAGCAGACAGTGATGTGCATTGGAAACTGGCTGAATGGCTGGGTCAGAGCGTGGGCACTTCTCCCATTCCTCTTGCTACCATGTTCCTATGGTAAACCATTCACACTGTTAATTTTGTGCCTTATTTGTAAAATGATTTCCCTTAGATTTTGCATAGGGCAGTAAGTCCCATACCACAGCAAGAGGCATATTGTCCCTTTCAGTGGGATGAGTGTTTCCATACAGCCCCCAAGTCCCTCCACCTGTGGTTATTGTCTCAGACTGGCACAGCACTAGCCGTGTTTCCAAGGGGAGAGGATCCTTACCGTCTGCTGGATAATCCTTGGTGGCTCTGCTCGGGGAGCTGGAAAAGGTATCTGGTAGACATGAGGGAGGCCAGCTCTGTGGTTAAGACACTGTCCTTCAGCTGGTGCACGCGGCTGTGAAAGCTCTTCCAGAAGGTGCTGCTCCTGTAAAATCAAGTATCTTCTTAAAGAAACCCTGGTGACAGGAAGGCAGACAGTATTGTTATGCTCTCTGGAATAAATGGGATTAGCCCCTGGGAGCCCACAGCAGGGCGCAGCCTCACTCACCAAAACACCGCTGCAGAAACGCCCAGCACTGCCACGTCTGACAGGCAGACCACAAGTGGCCGTGGCATGAAGGGAAGCACTCAACCAGTGCTCACACAAGTATAAAGAAAGTTTTTCTTCCCACATATCTCAAAGCCACACAGTTTTCAGTGCAAGCAAAAAAGGAATGTAAAATAAAGTGAAGAACAAACTGCCAAAAGTTTGGGAAAATGTTTCATTAATGGTTGGGACCCTCCATAAACTAGGAATAAATAACAGTTACTATTGTCCCTGTTTTGGGGGCATTAAAAGACCCTTATTTGCATTTTGGCAGTACCCCAGAGAGTTTATAATACAGCAGTTCAGGACAAACAGAATCAACCCACCAACTAACTGAAGTGGGTGCAAGCTTCATTAGCTGTAGTGAGGGTGGACATTGCTCTCTGGCCCCTCTCCCTCATTAGCTGGCCCAGCCTCTATACTCTGGACCAGCAGAAGACTGAATACTGCCCAGCCTAAGAACTAAAGGACAAGAAAAAACCGAATCCACAAAGGCAGCAGATGTGCAGATAACCTGACCCTTTCTGTTGCTTCTGTCCACAGAGAGGGCTCTTACCCTAAGCTCCTGCAGGAGATCTTTCCTTCTCCTTAGGGCACTTTGGAGCATATCCTCACGTCTGTTCCCTGAAGGAAGAAAAGCCCCTTATCTTCTCAAAGGATCACAAAGGCAGAGCTATTATAGCACCTACATTATGAGATTAATGCTGGAAAATGTGTTATAAGATAGCTTGACTTCTTCCACAAAAGGCTTTAGGCTACTTTTCTTGTCAAATCCACGAATGGATAATGACTTTGTGCCACATGCAGACACAGCTGTTCAGCAGCTCTACAAAGGCAATGCACCTTCTCTGAAAATAAACTTTTCAGATTGCTCTGAAAGTCCCCTTTTAACCTCCTGGCTTAGAAACTCATTTCAGCCTGAAATTTTCTACCTATACTCTGTACGTGCAGAGGATGATTGTGCAAATAGTAAAGAAAGTTTTTGTGACGTATCAAAACAAACCCAGTTTTGAAAGTCAACTTTTCTGTTTCCTTTTTGTTCTGAATCAACTTCCTTTTCAGTTCTTCCCACATACAGCTGATTTTGAACCCGCTTGAAATGAAAATAAGAAAGAACGCTTTCAGATACTTTGGAGGCATGTCTGACATGTGCTCTGAAAAGCATAACTTTGTATTTTGAAACTGTAAGTTGTTAAACGGGTTTTGAATTTTTGGCTACAGCATTGAGTTTCCAACTATTTGTGCATCAGCTCAATGGATATGAGCCCAGAGTACAATCCAGAAATATTACTGATCTTCTACTGGTAGTCTTTAATCCATAGATAATATAGTTATAAACAGTGCATGTGCCATGCAAAGAAATTAATGCATTGCACATAGCATGCATAGCTTCCATGGGAGTATTGTTGAAGGGAACACACTACTTCTATGTGAAACATCACAGCAGTCTTTGAAAGGGTTTGATAAAGACACAAGTTATTGTCAACTCCCTTATTTATCAACTTTTAGCTGGTTCACTAGCTTTTATAGCAAACTGTCTAAACTTTGGAAGTTTCATAAGCGTGCTGGAATTCCTGACCTTTCTGCCCAAACCAAAGTCAGGATGTAATCGCACATGCGTGGTTTCCTGGTAAAATGGTTCCCCAGCTCTTAACACAGTCCTCAAGACCAACTCTTTCAGTATAACGATTTGTTTCATAAGCTGAGTCACATATTTTTACACTGGAAACCATGTTCTGGTCTGCACAAGGCTGCACTGGTCAGCTTCAAAGGTGCAAAGCAGCATTGGTAGTGGAGTATTTCTCCTGCCTGGATCCCTCAGAGACATGCAGCCATCCTAACGACTCCTTTTCAGGATCACCAGAGCCAAGCATCCAGCTGGACTGCAACAGGGGCTCACTCCTAGCTATAGGAGCTAGGACAAATCGGATCACCAGTAGTTTGTTGCAGCTGAACCAGCATCTGCAGCTGAGAGGCTGCAGAGAACAGCTGGGCAGGAGGTCATTCTTATGTTAGTGCTCAGCTGGCAGATCATTTCCCTTTATAAAAAAAAACAGTTGAAGAAATTCAAAAAGATAAAATTTAGATAGTTCAAAAGATAAAATTTAGATAGCTGTGCAGTATAGCAAGCCCGCTTCTCCTTGCATCAAGGCTGCTAAGATTCACCAACTTGGTTAGGACTGAGACTAGTATACAGACTGACATTACTGCACAAGCTTCACTGGACCTTGTGTTCTTGCTACTCCCAGGGCTGCGTATAGATTTAGATCTGCAGGCTGAGCTAGGGCAGCACTGACTCAAGTTCAGTCTCCCTCCTGCTCTCCAGACAATGTCCCTGTCATAGAAGCCAAGACAGAGCAAGTCCTGACTACCCAAATGCCCAACTACTGAGCACACAGAGGCCCCTTCCAGCTTTTAGGGAGGAGATGTGATCATCTGGTGTGACCTGCTGAGGAACTCATGCCTGAGAACATCACTAAGCCCTTTGTATATCATGTCCATAATTAGAACAAATGCTTCTCTTTTACTTGCAGTTGGGAGAAGTGACTCCATCTTCTCTAAGTTCTCCTGTTCATTTTGTAGTCTCTGTTGGTAGAACCACAACAAGAACTGGTTATGAGTCAGGCAGCAAAGATCACAACAATTTCCAACAATTACAGGCATAGATTTGGGATGGAGGAAATGAAGCAGAAGTGTAGACAAGCAGTGCTTCTTAACTGCTGAAACACAGCTAGTGAGGGATACAAGAAGTATTCATAGAAGTATGAAATGTCTCACTACAAATCTATGGTAACAAAACAGTCATGCTTCCAACTGGTCAGGCTATCCCAGACCTGGAAATTGATAGCATGGTGAATCAGGAGTCTTGTATACCATTTATTTTGTAGGGCAAAAAGCTGGATCATATGAAGAACTTGATGCTGGACAGTTCTGGGTATTTGGTGCACTAATAGGCCTAAATGGCCCTGACTACCCCCACCTGAGGCTACCATCCACACCTGCTGCTCATGTGTCCAGGATCCCCTTTAATCTCAGCTCTAGGTCTTCAGTTTATAACTGATACTGGATGAGTACTAGTCTGCAGTTCAACCGCAGCTGTGCCTGTGACTGGCCATGGATCCATTTAACCCCGATACCCAACCTGCAGACACTTCTCAGGTTGGCCTTGGACCTGCTCCATCACCATAAGCTTGCCTGATAGATCTGGACTTTTGGTTGAACCTGGACACCTTCTCTGGCTCTGCTCTGCTTGCGTTGCTTGGGGGCTGGACAGCCAGGCCCCTGCCCTTCTGGCTGTGTTATTGTGCTCAACTCCTTCCTCCTTAGGGAGCACTTGGCCCTTGATGCTCCCTGATACTCAGAAATTACAGACCTTTCGCTCATGCACAGGCTTCTTTCTTGGTTCTGTATGTCTTCACACTGGTGAAAGCTTTGCCCTCAAATGGCTGCTGCATCTAAGAACAAAAGTCCTCTGTAGAGAAAGGTTAGATGCCACCTCCAGTGTTCCTGTTCCGAGGCAAATTGTTTGTCCTTACAGAAAACTCTTTAAGTGGCTTCTAGAGGACACTGAAGCAGAAGATCCACACTAAATGGATGTCAGGTGTGCTGAGGGTGGAGCAACAGGGCTGAGTCAAGAACCTTGGGTGCATTAGTGTGTGGAGTCAAAGCAAAGAGCTACTGGGATTCTGTGCAGCACCTTGTGTGCTCCCAGTGAAGGACTGCCCATGTTTCACTAGGCAACATATGTAAAAGTAAACAAAAAAGAAGACATGAAATTGCCTTAAAACAATCCGAGGTCCTATTTACCCCAAATTTACTCCTAAACCTTTCCCGTCACAACTCAAACAGGTTTTGAGATAACTCGTGACATCTCCCATAAGACATCCCATAAGTTCAAAGTCACTTTAACTCTATTTTTCTTTTCTGTAGGTCCATGTAAACTTGTTCAATGTTATTTAAGGAAGTGATAGTGACTGTAGCACCACTGCACATTGGTCTGTCTCTGCCTGCATGAAGAAAGAGGTTCTCAATTGACTGCAGATTCTCTTTGTACCTCAGTAGAAATATAATTATTTAAAATACAATGTTAATGCTTAAACATGCAAGAGCAAAAAGCAGAACAAAGGTGACCACTGCAGAATTACTCCCTTACCTTTTCTAGGAGTTTGAGTTTCAGTTGTGTCAGGTGATCCACCACTAAAGGATCTGTCATTATAGCCTTGGAAGAGTGGGCAGGCAAAAATAGGTTAAAAAGCTAAGCAAAGACAGATAGGTTTTCAGTGGCCATTTTTTCCCCTCCACAATCTTCATAGAAGAATAATTTCATTAAGGAAAAAAAAAAAAAAAGATTGTGAGGAATTGAGGCATGAAGATAAAAGCTTCATTTCTCTCCCAAGTAAAAATGAGTATCGATGTTCACCACGATGTCACAGACACAGCTTTTTCTGCCATTTCTCTCAACGCATTTTCATGCTGCAGGCTGTGATAGTCACAGAAGGGTGACTCAGGGTGAATATTAATCTGTTCGTAATGGTTGCTAGCCCTCCCCTGGCAGCGACACTAAGCCTGGCCCTCTGTATTGTTAGTGCCTTTAAATAGCTCAGAGTTTTGTTCCTGGAACCTGGTTGCTAAGTTTGTAGTGTCAAGCCACAATATAAACAATTTAATCTCCAGGTGTAGAAGGTCCAGTTCCTTTTGTAAAACAAATGCCCAGCATATTAGAGGACAAGAACAAAATAAATAAAAGCCAAAGGTTCTTTAACACAAGCCCAATGCTAGGGGTCCGATTACGATTTTGCTGATTGCAATATTTATCCCACTGTAAGGGGCTCATACACTTTTGACATAGCCCTTCATATGAGTTTTCATCACTAGATAGTAACTAAAAACTCAAAAAGTTAAGGAGCATAGCTGGAACTCATCTGTGGATGAGTAAAAGAGTAAAGAGGCTATGGTATAACATCCTTTTGCTTCCCATCTCCCAAGCAATGTGTAGGGTGTCTCCCCCTTCCAGCAAAGCCCTACCAGCATAAAAAACAAGACAACATTCATCAGTGACATCCATAAAATCAGCACCAAGGCATGAGAAAGAAGCCAGGTAGTAGCTACTCATTCTCAGTATCATATTTTAAGCCTGATTCTGCTCCTCAGAGAGCAAAGTTACAACCCCTTCCTTATTTGAAGGCCCTAGCAAAGCCACAGCTGAGCCACTGCTAGCAGCTGGAGCAACTGATGCTTGTAGGGAGCTGTGTGGGAACAGCATGGATCACCTTCTCCAGCTGTGACCCACACAGCATGTGGGCGCAATCTGTCCTTAAAAATACACAGGCTGGTAGTCGCTGGAGAGGTTATAGAAACTGAGACGTGGGGATCCCAAAAATAGCTGTGCCGCGTCAGAGCTGGGGCTCAGCTTTCTTTGGCAGGGCTCATTTGTGAATGCTACGAGTGACATGGTGGTTCAGAAAACCCTCTCACCTGCCAGCAGTTTTCCTGAGAAGCAGCTCTGTGTACATTTTTGTACTTTAAAGCCCCAATAGCTTTTTCTCCCATTATCTCTAATATCTTTGATCCCTTCATCCTTTGGGCAGCTGCAATAACCTTTGACAAGGAGTTTCCCAGTTATCTTAAACTTAAACATAAGCCTAGTTATGCAAGTAAACTGTGTAAGCATAGTTTACTTAAGTATTAGGCAAAAAAATGATTACATTTAGCCTGGTTTGAATGTAGATTCCTGAAAATTTTATTGGAAATCTCGTTTGTTGTGTGAAATTTATATGACTGTTCTCTATGCACTTTTTCCATCCCATTCACAACTTAGAATCATTTAGGTATCACATTCCTATTTGGGTGTCTCCCTTTCTAAGCAAGAGAATCTATTTAATTGCCCTCAAATAGCAGATTTTCCTTACTCATGGATCTCATAACTCAGCTGGGAAGGTGTAATGAAAGAACCCACCTCTACTGGCCAGTCTCAGAAGGTGCTGCATCAGCTGCACCTTTGATCACACCATGGCTGTACGTCTGCTTGTACAGTCTCATGTTCATCCTAGTTGCTTATCTCTGCACCTTCCTAGTTCATAAACCCTTCCGTGATGGGGTGACTGGGGTTGTGGGCAGTATTTGGGCAGGGATGTATCAAAGCAAGCTGTGTTGGCATCTCCAGACAACTGCAACAGCCACAAGCCTGCTATTAGTCATTAGTGATGCTGCAGTAGACTTCCTGACTGCTGATGAATATTGAGCTGATGTTTTACCATCAACTGGTTTAATACAGTGCCCCCTAGACGTTAAATTTCTAGAGCCTTCATTGCAATAGGAATAGAGGGTTACAAGAAAGGTTGACAAAAAGAACCACGTATAAGTATTCCATTAAAAATACAGCGGCAGTGTTAAGGAACTGAGTTGACTGTAGAGGAAAGGAAGAGAGAGAAACTTCTGCTTGATGTGACAGGTACCCCAGAGAAAATCCAACACTAGGTAAAAAATGCTTTCCAGCAAATCTGCTAAGGGATCTTTCTTTTTCCACACTTATGGATGTCCCGGTCACAGTGGGATCCCTACTCTAGGCACACCTTACAACCTGCTAATTAATGACTTGCCAGAAATGTGCCAGCCAGACACGAAGGATGCTGCTGAAAGGGATCTATAGTTACATTGAATCACAAACTGGGGATCACACATGAACAGGGTGATGCAAAGAGCCAAACCAGACATACTTAATTCTGCAAAGGATTATCAGGAGTGTTATTTGCACCCCACAGGAGATAATTATTCTGCTCTATTTAGCAGCACTGAAGTCAGAGTTTGAATACTAATGCCTAATTTTAGACATCATGGTTTAAGAAAGTCCAGGAAAAAAAGATAAATACGGTACATTTACAGAATGTAAGTTTGTACACTGTAGGACTATTAGACCGCTCCTCAGATACAAGAATGGATTAGATAACCTGGTAAGGTCCATACCAGTACTACATTTCTATGATGTCTTTTATTGATTTTGATACTTTATGCCTTTAATTTTAATTACTATGATTTCTAAAACACAATATAAAAAGAACCAAACAAACTGACACACCTGGAAATATCTGGAGACAATAAACTTTCACGCTTTGGTTCCCCAGGTAGGAGTCTTTATCATTTCAGCTTGTTTTAAAATTTACTAAAAGAGAGTTAAAAGAATAAAAAAAGAAACACACACATACACAAATCACCAACAGAGAAGTACATACAATTTCCTTCCCATCAGTTGCGTACTTCTGCCAATTGTAATGTTGCAAATTAACAGTAGAGAGCTCTTGTTAGGCTGCTTGGTGGTTACAGGTATTGTAAAAAGCCCTATCTGCATTTGAAGCTAAACATATGAATAAAACATATTTTACAATTAAGAGTGATTTCATGCCACTTTCATATAACAACGTGCAATGTTGATTTTTACTGTTATTTCTGAAAACATTGATCCCTGTTTGAACCAAATTATACTTACGATTAAATCTTCTTCCTTATGATTAAGTACACTGTACTAATCATATACTATACTTATGATTATTGTCTTCTTACACGACAGTGGCAAACCACTAGTCTCTGCAAACACTGCTCATTTATTTGCAGATGTGTTGCAGCAGCACGCAGAGCTCTCAGTAAAGTTTTGTTACCAGCCTGATCTTGGTGCAGCATTATCAGCACTACTGCTAATTTAGTCGACCTATAAATGACCTCTACTGCTTTTATGGCTATGTCAGGTAGGATTGGCCCCAGTGGAAACAGCGGCGGTGGCTCTGCCACCCTGTCTGGTTGGCTTCAGCTCCCCCACTGCAAAGCTGCACCAGTAGTGCAGAACCTGAGCCCAGCTGCCAGCGGGACGATTTGGGGGTGACCCAAATGGAGTTGCTGGTGCTGGCTGATGTGCTGCTGAGCCAGGTCTCTTTTCAAATATTTCCACTTGAGTCAATTTAATTAGATTAGCACTAGAAATCCTGACGTTTTAACAAACAGACAGGAATATTAGAAAATATAATGCATGAGTTGTTTTTTTTTTTTTTTTTAAATAAAGAATTTCCAATAAACCAAAATCCATTAAACCCAAACAAACATGACTTATTTATTTTACATTTTCAGCTGGAGCAAGAAGTCCAAGCAGCAATTTATTTTAAACCAAAATTTTTTAAGTGACATATCTAACAAAATTGCCGTTATAAATACCATGATATTACCTCTTTTAAGAAACGTCTTTATCCTGAGCTTACCAGTTTCCTTTTGCTTCTCAGATTACACAAGCTTTTGCACTAAGAAATTTCATAATTCAGACTTTATCTCTTAGCATTTACTGGGGACAAACTCAGAATCCCGGCCATGGGGTCAGAGGACATGGCAGTACTACCAGGAAGACCAAATAAACAGAGAAAGCCCTCAAAACAGCCAAGACCTGACAAAGCAGGTGACCAGAATTAGCATCAGGAGTCTGTCCTCACTGTCTAATGTCCCTGCATGGTTTGCTCACTGGAACTTCCACTCTTCCTTAGAAGAGACAAATTGGTTGTGAAGAAAAGGAAAGCCAAGGCACACTGTCCCCCAGCAACCTCTGCAGTAGTTTAAAACTTAACCTCTACCTCAGCTCTGGACACAGACAGGCTTTCTGATGCGTAGAGAAAGCCTCGCCAACCCTGCCTTGCTCCTGGTGTCCTCAGCTTTCTCTTTGGAGCATTGAGCAGGCATTGCTCCAGTCTTTTTGTTGTCTATCCTGAAATATTTACATAATGTGGGAGACCAGGACATGGGTACAGAATCACAGAATCATCATCTAGGTTGGAAAAGCCCTTGAAGATCCTCCAGTCCAACCATGAACCTCACACTGACCGTTCCCAACTCCACCAGATCCCGCAGCGCTGGGTCAACCCGACTCTTCAACCCCTCCAGGGATGGGGACTCCCCCCCTGCCCTGGGCAGCCCATTCCAACGCCCAACAACCCCTTCTGCACAGAAATCCTTCCTAAGAGCCAGTCTGACCCTGCCCTGGCGCAGCTTGAGGCCATTCCCTCTCGTCCTATCACTTGTACAGAATCACAGAATCATCTAAAATGGTACAGAAGGGTTTACTCTGAGAATGCGATCATGTCCATGTTTCTTCCCAGATACTTTTTGGATGCTGGTTGACATAGTGTGTTGGGTTTGTGTGTGGTGGGGTTTTGGTAGCAGGGGAGGGTCTACAGGGGGGGTTCCTGTGAAAAGCTGTTCAAAGCTCCCCCGGTTCCAAGTTGGACCTGCTGCTGGCCCAGGCCGAGCCAATTAGTGATGGTGCCTGCAGCTCTGTGATAAGATATTTAAGAAGGGGAACCTGAGAGGAGGAGTTGTGAGGGAGACATCTCTGCAAACACCAAGGTCAGTGGAAGAAAAGGAAGAAGCAGGAGGGAGGTAGTGCGGGAGCAGAGACTCTTGCAGCCAGTGGTGAAAGGTCAGGCTGTGCCCCTGCACCCATGGAGGTCACTGGTGGAGCAGATGCCACCCTGCAGCCAGAGCAGGGGGCTGTGCCCGGAGAGGGCAGCCCGCACTGGAGCAGTCAGTTGCTGGGAGGGCTGCACCCCGCGGCAGGGACCCACACTGGAGCAGTCTGGGAAGAGCTGCAGCCCGTGGGCAGGACTCATGTCAGAGAAAGTTCGTGGAGAACTGCCTCCCATGGGAAGGACCCCACGCTGGAGCAGGGGAAGAGCATGAGGAATCCTCCCCTGAGGAGAAAGGAGCAGCAGAAACAAGTGATGAACTGACCGCAACCCCCATCCCCTGCCCCTCTGCAGGGGAGGAGGGAGAGAAATCAGGAGCAAAGCTGAGCCCAGGAAGAAGGGTGGGGTGGGGGCAAGGTGTTTTTAAGATGTGGTTGCATTTCTCACTGTCCTACTCTGACTGGAAAATTAATGAAGGTTGTGTTCAAATTCAACTAATGTTCTTTTTCTTCCCCAAGTCAGAGTCTCTCTTTTACCCATGACCATAATTGAGTCATCCCTCCCTGTCCTTGTCTCGATTCTGAGCCCTTTGGTTTATTTTCTCTTCCCCATCCCTGAGGGGGAAGGAGTAAGCAAACAGCTTTACGGGGCTCGGTTGCCGTCTGGGCTTAAACCCAACAGTAGGCATGGGAAACACTGACAGCATAGACACAGTCCCCAGGAGCAGCTGGGTCCTGCTCACGGCCTGGACCATGCAATGTCTGAATTTAGGGCAAAAGCCCATACAGAGGAGTCCAACTTAAGGACCAAATGCATGGAAAGGCCCAGGGATAGAAAAGGGGTTGTTAGATCATGACAACGTTTGCATTTCTGTGTTTCTTAGGCAGAAAAAGCCAGTGTATTGCAAGAGGTTACCTCTGAACTGGGGCAAGTAGCAAATTTGATTAAAGCATGTTTTCCAGTATGATTTCATGGCTTCAAGAGACAAGCTGCCAAGTCTCGTAGCTGACTGTAAGTTTAATTATTTTCAATATTAAGAAAAGAGCACCTTATTTCTTCCTTGTTATCTGACAATTATTTCCAGATGTTAGCTCTCACTGCACCCACACTTCCTAGATGAAGGGATTCCGCAGGTAACTCCTCACAGCCCGCTTGCTGCAATGGAAACAGGGCGCTGCGACGCTGTAAAACCAGGACCCAATGTACACGCAGACGGCGGACTAGGCGTGCTGCAAAGGGTAGTATTTCTACACAGGAGTTTATAATCCAGCTGGATGGGCAACCCCTCTGCGCCAGCACCTCCAACGGGAGAGGCGGCTGAGGGGGCTGAGGCCTCGCGGCGGAGCCCGCCCCGGCCGCCGCTCAGCGCCGCGCGGCAGCCGCCCCCTCTCCCCATTGGCTGTGTCCCGCCGCTGGGCGGGGCCGCGCCCGGCGGCCTGTTTGAAACGGGCCAGCCAGCGTAGCCCTCGCCGCGCGCGGCGGCTCGCCCGGGGGTGCTGGGGAGGGGCGGGGCAGCTCCCAGGAGTCAGTTAGAGGGAGTGGGCGGGGCTAAGACAGCGGCCGCTCTCGGCATTGGCTGTCCAGCCTCTTACGTGCGGTGCGCCGCGCCAATTGCTGGAGAACTTCCTCCCTTCCCCGGGGGGCGGGCCGGCCCCTGATCGCTTATTGGTCAGCGCCCGCTGCCGCCGCCTTGCGGTTGGCGGTGGGGGCGAGGCGGGCGGGGAGAAGGCGCTGGGGCGGCCATGACCGAAACTTCGGTCCCCGCTGCGGTGTGACAGCTGGAGCAGCGAGGGGAGCGGGCTGGGCCGGGCCCGTCCCGGCTGCCGCCCTCGGGCCCCCGCCTTGCCCGCCACATGGACGCGGAGGAGGGGGTGCGGAGGCAGAAAGTGGAGGCCGGCAGGGCCAAGGTGAGCGGGGGCCTCCTGTCCTGGGGGGGGGGGCGCGCCCAGCCCGGCCCGGCCTGGCTCCCGGCGCCCTGCAGCGCTCCCGGCCGGGAACCGAGCGGCGGGGCCTGGCGGGGGGTTGGCTCCTGGAGCCGCCCGCGGCGTCGCCTCTGCCCGCCCCGGGTCTCCCCCCCGCGGCGCTGTGCCGGCGGGTTTTCCCTCGTTGCATGGCGGGGTCGGTGCCGCCCTCGAAGCCCGAGTCCGAGGCTCTGGGCGGCGGCGGTGCTGAAGCGTTGCTGCTAGCTCGGAGCTGTGGCAGGAGGTGAGAGGTGTTTCGCTGGGCAGCGTGGCTCTGCCAGAAATAAACGTACCTAGCGGTGCTCCCGGAATGCAGGTTGCCTGGGAGGTTTCCCGAATTACTACAGAGGTATATAAACATTATCCTCAGTGAGCAAGGAGCAGCTTGAAGTGGTGCATATATCTTCCCCAGGTTCTCGTTTTGTTTTGTTGACCTTTCCCAGTTCTCCCATTTTTACATAGGATTCCACCCAGTTATTTGTGGAAATACTGTATTTCCAGGTGAGAATCCCCAAGAATAGGTGTTGCATGTTATGTTACTTCAGTGACTAGTCTTGCCTTTGCATCTGCAGGTGGGTTATTGGAGAACTGGATTGATTTGATTTGTTTCCAGTCATGCTGTTGGCCAATACTTCACTGCTTTGAGCAGTTACATGCTTTCAGTTAGGTGTAGTTTGGTGGGACTGTGTAGAGAGCCCATATGATGTGACATGTGTGAAGATAACATTCTCTTAGTAATTATTGTCTGCAACTATATGACTAGTACTTGATATGTATTAACCCTCCTTTCTGCTTTGTTTTGGTAATGATGTTCAAGAAGCTGGTTAGAACTCCCTGATTACTTTTCTTTAAATTCAGTGTTTCTGCTGTTTTTTGAGTTGCTATTGTCATATTTCCCTTCTGGGAATCTATTGCTGAATAAGGCTTGCCAGTCTGCAGCTACAGCTTTTCCCAGTTCTCATCATCCTAGTAGGACTGGAATGGGGGACTGCAGCTGGAAGGGCTGCACAGGGTTTCAGGATGTTTGGACTGGTCTGATCTTTACATGATGTGCTACAGCCTCTTCACCCCTGGTATCACTCCTAGTGATTCTCCTACAGGTGTAGGGGCATGGCCTCTCTGCCGGGGATCTGTCTGGAAATCTAGCTAGAGGGGTCAGAGGTGGCTTGGAGTGAGCTGCACTGTCTGCTTCAGACTTTTTTCAGCAGTCTTCTGTGTTTCTGTTTCAGATCCCTCCTCCCAGTGCTGTGCAGAAGGCAATTAAAGAGAGTGTTCCTGGGAGGGGAGCGGGGTTGTGACTGGGCTGTGCTGAAGCAGCTTGATGGTGGGCAGTACAGCTCCTCTGTCCCTGGCCTGTCCCACCCAGATGCTGTCACAGTTGCCACACTCTCTGCTCAGCAGCTCCTCATCCGCTTGCCCTTGCAGCCTTGTTGTGTGCTGTGTGGACAAAATCCCCTGTTGGAGAGCAATCGCATGATTAGGGTTTGGATTAATACTGAGAGAGGAAACTTTGAGAACGGGTTGAAAAGTTACATTAGCTGTGGCAAGACTTATGTTAACATTTATTTTGTTAACACTTCTCTTAAGTGCAGTATGTGTTTATAGTTAGAAAAATGTGATGGACTTGCCTTGAATAAGTTATTAGTTCCCACCTGTTGTACAGCTGTTGTTTGCCATTGGGGAAAAAAAAAAAAAGTGGGGACTTGCATTATGTTTCAAGTTATGTGTGCAGAACCAATGTTGTAGTTCATATTTTTTATAAACTATGTGCTAAATACCTCTCATCTTACCATTTTTTTAGAAAAATTGTTAGCAATATCAATGCTAGCAGTGTTGCTATTGCATGGTATTGCATACCTGATATACTGAGAAGAAAGGCCTTAGAAAGGCAGAGATAGATGTAGTGCTTCCTCTGCTTGTTAAAATGTCGGAGATCCATTACTTAGCTAGCAGATTGTGGGCACCAGATTTTCAAAAAAACGTCCAGATAAATGAATGGCAACTATATGCATTGGGGCTTATTAAACGCAAAGATAGTATGTTAGAGTTTGGAAGGCAAACATGTGAGCTGCACATATATTCCTTACTGTGCTGACACCCACTTTCTACCATGTATGGCTGTGTGCTTGCCCTGTCTTTGTATCTTTACTTATATACCTGAAGTTGTAGAACTAGCTTATGGAACAGATGCATATTGGGCTAATTACTGGAATAAATGCACCTTTGGTCTTACTTGGTGTAGCCCTTTCTGTAAGCCCACAGTAGGATGTGGTCATGCTGCAGGACTGTAGCTTGCTTCAGACTCTTCCTTTGGATAGCTCATGTTTTTGAAGGCTCTTATATAATAGAGCAGTAGGGAAAATTGTTCTTTTCCTTTTCTTTTTTTCTTGTTTTCTTTGAGCTGCCCTCCTCACGAATACAAATGCAATTTTGAAAGGGAGAAATGACCATGAGCAGGTACAGTATTGCCTTCCTGTGGTGCAGGCCTACAGGAGCTTAAGGTGATCCCGTCTCTGGACTGATACAGAGCCGTTCAGTGTTCATCCAGATCAGCTTCCTGAATCATCTCCCCACATCGCTGCGAGGGCGCTCACAGCGGCAGGGGACAGGAGTGCCAGGCTAGCTGCATGTTGCAGGCCTCTGTTGTAGCAGTCTGACTTGTAGCAACCTATGGAGTCAGCCTAACTGCAGTCTGATGCTGCTTGGATCTGGAGGTGTGAACTGCCGTGGGGTCTTTTTGCATCTCTCCCCCAATTTATTCTTTTGTCTTTGGCATCCTTGGATTTTTGTCTGCGAAATAATGACTTAGGAAAGGAATATAATGTGAATGTTTTCCTCTTTAAACCAGTACTTGCGTTATTCTTTTTCACATAGGAACAAAACCTCCATTATTGAAATGCATTTAAATTATCGCTTAATAATAATAATTCCAACTGTTGTATTAATTGGAAATTGTTGTGATTTGGCAGCTAAGTACTGACTGTATTAGGTACATTAGATTTCCATTTTTAATAAATGTAATACAGATAGCCAAGGTAGTAATTGAGAAACAGAATGAAGCCCAAGTATGCAGTGCTGCTTTTTTTCCTCCTTGTTTTTTTCCACCTCACGTTACCTAATATGCATGTTGGCCTCTAGTTACAGATTTGTATGTGCGAGAAGTTTTTGCTGTTTCCACATTTTGTGCGGTAGGAGTTCAAAAAGGAGTGCCTGTTTTCCAGGAAGTTTTCCCACTTGATCAGTTTGAGAAAGCTCTAGAAAACACTTCTGGGTTCTGTCTAAGAGCACTCATTGCTTAAGTTTACCGTATCCAAGAGGTGGGCTAAGGTTTATTTGAACAAGCTGTTTCTGTTTGTGGTCTGATGTGGTTTTCTGCTCTGTTTCATTTTCTATGGGTATTCTTTTGGTACTAATTTCTGAAGCGTGTAAAGCAGTAAGTCAAAGAGTAAATTATGTGTGAGGTAGGCTGGGGAGAGCTGAATAGTGCTGCATGTGCTGTAGTTTTCCTGTCTGCTGGCCCGTATCACTGGTGCCAGTCAGCTTGCAATAATGTGGTGGAAGGATGTCAGCGCAGCGGTTAATTGGGGACTGGGATGGCATGGGGACCACGCGACAAAACCTGGCAGGCTTGTTCTAGTTCTGGGATGCTCGATGGTCCTGGCTGTGCCAGTTCAGAGCTGCCTTGCGGTTGCCACTTTTAACTGCCTGGTCCTGATGAAGTTGCAGTATATTGGTACCTGCAGAAAGGCCGGGTGTTCCTCTCTTACAGAGGGCTGCTTTGGATGCTACTGTGAACAGCGCTGTTGGTGTTCCAGTGGCGTGCTACATCTTAGCTAAAAATGGAGCACGTGCTGCCAGAAAGCAAACTGAGAATTTGATCCTTCAAAGGGGGCATGATGGGTTCTTACTGGGATGGGGGAGAGTCAGTGTTATATGCTTTCTTCATGTTCACACACACTACTTCATGTTGGATGACTCTGTGTGTGTCTGATGATACTCTTACAATGGCACTTAAATTTATGTAGCTAATTAAAGGCTTTGGAAACCTGATATTGCCCTAAATAGAGCTTTTCCTCATCAAGTGTTTTCATAAATCTGGAGCATGCTTGACTCCAGCCACTTTCATGGACCAACAAATCCTGTAGTTCCATAAAATTTTGGAGTAGTTGGATATTTTTGCATGATACATCTTATGATTTCATATGTTCAATACATACGAATGGGACAAAGTTTTGTTTTCTTTGAGCTGTGCATTTAAAAATTCATATTCATTTAGATGTTCAGTCATGGCAAGTCTTGGTACGTTAATGTCAAATCCTTGGTCTCCGTTCATGAAATCGTTAACTGCTCTCTATGATGGCTGCGCTCTCTGCCTTTTCTCAGCTTTTCTGATGTTTTACTCCTGTTTTCCCCTTTTTCCTGCTTCAGCAGCTTCCTCTAGTCTCCATTTTTATGCAGGTTTCCTCCTGTTCCTTTTCGCCGTGTTATCAGGTTAATTAGTGCAATAGCTATTTTTGACATATATTGGCATTAGTAAGTGCTAGAGCGAACACCTGATTGCAGAGAATAGTATTTGTGTCTTACTACAGCTTCATCTACTGGTCTGTTCATTTTGCGTATTATGAAAGGCAACAGAGCACCTGGCAATCTGTGTTTAATCTGTACGTGGAAACGACAGAACATAATCTTAAAAATAAGCTATTTGTACATGAACATCTTGAATGCTGGTAGAAAACGGCTACCTTCCTGCAAATACACCTTTTAAACAGGCTGCTCAGTGCAGCGGGTCTGTAACTGTGTATCTGTTGAGTAGCTAAGCTCTCAGGTTGAAGTTGCTATAATGTTACCAGTGTAAGGAGAAAGGGCTGAACCAAATCCGGTTCACAAGTTGAATGAAAAGAAACAGACAAAATTCTTCTGCAAGGTGTCTATTTTACAGGAAAACCAAGCCCTCAAGCAGTGGATTTTCATATGTATCGCAGGTGGAACTTGACAAACATGTTTACATCCCGTTGTCACTTAACTGTTTTATCTCATCACAAGGATATATGAACTGTGCACTTGATAACCTGTGGTTGTAACCTTGGAGAAGGCTTTTTCCTTACGAGGGTGATGGCTGGCTTTATGCTGTGAGGGAGATGTTACTTGGAAATGCTGCCTAAACACAATACTAGAGTTGAAAATACAATAATCTTCTTAAAGCTGTTTGAGGTGCTAATGAAAGTTGGGTAATAAATTCTGTCAGTGACATTCTTTACAAGTCCCTGGTGCTTTGTAGAGCTGTGATAGTGTGATAAAGTAGAGCATCTGATTCTTCAACAGAAAAATTAAAATGACCTGGCTTAATTGATTTTCTATTTATGTACTGTAGGCTGCTTTCTGGCTAGGAAGTTTTGCTGTATTCCCTTAAGGGGGTGACAGGGAAGGAGCATGAGGATTCACTTCCGTTAATTTTAATCTTAAAGCTTACGCTGGCAAAGATCTGTTTAGATACATTTGTAGGCAGTTACTGTTTTTGCTGGTCTTGCAGAAAGACTGCTCAATTATTCTTTTTTCCTAATGATTCTAGTATATTAACAACTCATTCCTGTACTGATTTGCCTTGCTGTAATTCTGGATTATCGTTGACACATAAAGTTTCACTGAGTAAAATTTGATTCCTGTATAGAAATGAGTCTTTAGTACTGGTGTGAGATTTCTTGCTTAATTTCACAGTTATCCAGTATGTTCTGAATGTGTAGAAAGTAGGAAGATAAAGCAGTTTTTCTGCAGATGTATATATTTTACCAAGATAAGATCTTCATCACCCATGAGTGTGTTAATCTTGTGGTCCTGCTACCTTTTTCTCACTTACCTCTCCCTCTACCTCTTCCAATCTTTTCTGCACAGTTTGCTTACTTCAGACAACGAAAACCAAAAAGTGACATCACGCAGTCGCAGAAAAAGACGGCGACGAGGAAGGGCTCGTCTGTCCACACGCATGACGTTCCGAAGGAAGAGTGTGCCCTCGCAGCCCAAGATGTTGGTAAGGGTATAGAGAGTAAGGCTGAAGACACCAACCTACTAGAGAGTAAGGCTGAAGACACCAACCTACTAGAGAGTAAGGCTGAAGACACCAACCTACTAGAGACAACAGAGACAGAGGTAAATCTTGGTATTTCTTGCATTTCGCTTGACTCTATCTGCAAATAACAAGTATTCCAAGTGGTTGTTTTACTTACTTGAGTATTAGCTCTCTGGCACTGTCAACTGCCTGCCATTGAGAAGTAAACTGATGTTTTTTCACTTGTAATAATTAATTCTCTTACACAGTGATGTAAACAACTGAAAAAAAACTTCTCCACTATATGGACTGGACATCTGGTATTGTCAAGGAGCTGCCTGCTCTTAGCCTGCTAAATTGAGGTCTTTCCCCTTTCACTGCTGTGAACTTCTTTGGGCAGATGTCTGGCTATGTGGCTGTGGCTTCATGAAATGGCAAATCCAGACTGAGAGGCGTAGTAGCTGAGCAAAACTGCCAGGACCTTATAATGCACATCATTAGTTTGTTTTTTTTATCATTTTGCTGACTCAAATGTGCTTACTGTTTTCTGAAAAAATGTAATTTGTTTCAGCATGCTCTTAGTATCTGTTGTAAAGCCAGCATAGACGTTATGTTCTGTGACAAGTTTGTTTAAAATGTGACTCTGCTTGTGCCTGATATATTTCAGTATGTTTGTACTGGTGACCCTTTAAAGGTAGTCATGTTAATAAAGATGGAAATATAGCTTGTGATATAGCTTGAGAGATTATTAGACGTCTGCTAGTAGATGTACTGGTCTGCCTGAATTAAGCAATTGCTTTCTTGCTTTAGCTCACAAGCAAGATTTTAATTTTTATATCAGCTGTGGATTAGACAGTCATGTAATGCTTTTTCTTTCTGTCTGTCTTGTAATAAAAATAAGCAAAACGTAGCTTTGAACAATTTTTTTATAGGAATCCAGCTTGCTTCAGAAGCGATTGGCTAATGCTTTCACAAGCCTCAGAAGCTACAAGGCAACTCTGGCCACAACAAACTGTATCTGTCTTGTTCTGGCAGTTTGTTTAGAAAGTAGTTTCCCAGTGCATTTCAGCGTGTTGTCTATGCAAAGGTTTGACTTTTGGGGAGGTGGTACCTTCTGCATAAAAAGCATCTCTCCAGCTGTTGGTGTGTTTTTACAACACACAACAATAGCATCAAAGCAGTGTGTCTGCAAACCTGCAGTAACTGAGGATACCGTTGGCATGTATTGTCCTGCTTTCTGTTGTGAGGGCATCCCTAGTGCTTTGAGGTTACCCTGAGCATTGCAAAGGCTTTTATGAAGCTACAAGCTGTCTCTGCCTTAAGGAAAAAGCATACAGGATTTTGTCCCTCAACCACAGCAGTGTTCTTATTGCATTCATGTGAACTTAAACTAAAAAACAAACAGAAATCACTTATTGCTTCTAAACACCTTCTGTCAAAATATCTGTCTTGTAAAGCAAATGGAATTGCTTTCTAGGTTATGTGGAGAGGACATGTCTAGGGAGACAGTTATTGGGAACTACTTTGTGCAGATTCAAAACAGAGAGGGGCTATGGCTGCCTTTTCTAAATAGTGCTACAGTCATCTCTGAATTTAGTGAGAGGTAAATATCTTTTAAGATATGAAGCTACATTAAGTATATGTGTCAGAAAATAGTAGTGCTTTTGTAATTGTCTGAATGATTTTAGCATGTTTGTTAAATAATCTGTCAGTTAGTTTACTAATACTTAGTAGTAGATTGAAGAGTGCTCAACTGTATTTGCAAGCCACAAAAGTGGAATATAAAACATTATATCTCAGTGGTGAGACTTAGCCCTAAATTTTTGAGTAGACAATCATAATAATTTTAATTTTTTTTGCATTTATTTCATTCATTTGAGAATGGACAACCAGCTGAGTTTAGCATTAAATTCAGTCTCTCTCTCTCTCTCTCTCACTGGTATGTTGTGAGACAGCATGGACCTTTCTGTCTTATGTGCTTTGGGTGTTTCCAGAAAAATTCAGCTTTTCCTTATGTGTCTCTAAAATGGCCATGATTTAGTGTTTGTTTCATGTGTTTGCTTACCAGGGGAGTGCTGACTTGTCCAACTGGGATGTACTGAATGATCATGCGGCTGAAGTAAGTGTGCGACAATGTATCTTTAGTAGAAGATGCTGGTATATGTGTGAAAGAAAAGTGTGATAACTGGTTACTAAAATGATTACTTATTGAGCATTGTATCAAATGTGCTGGAGGTGATGCAGTTTCACTATTTTACAGTCTAAAACGGGTACTTATCCGTAAGTACATGTACGAAATTGGTTGCTAAGAGAACTGGTTTTAGTGAAATCATGGACCTTGTCCAGAGAAATCTGAACTATGTTTGTAATTGAAAAGTAGGTTTATTCTTTTTCATATGTTAAAAACAAATTATTTAAAATAACATACAAGATACTGTCTCCTCTGTGAGAATTGTGACAATGTTGCTCCTAAGAAACCACACCATTGATTGGAGCAGCTTCTGTCTTTGTACTTGTTTTTTTGTTTTGCTGTTAAAGGCCATAGAAACTCAGAGTATGTTGAATATTTATTTGGAATAGCTGCTTACACTTGAATTTAATTTTAAGTCAAGACCTTTGCATTATTATTTTTCCTATGGTTGGACAGTTCTGCACTCAGCACAGATGGATGTAAAAACCTTGTTTAACTTTGGGAGTGTTCCTGCCCTGCCCTCTTTACCCCACCCCAACTTGTAAGTTGGAATGTATTTTAAATCCCAACGTGTCTCAAAATGGCACTTTGCTGTGATTTGGTGCTATAGAATCACAATGCTCTTCTCCCTAATTTACTTCTGCGCCTTAAAGTATCATATGAAAATATATTATCTATGAAAACTTTTTATTTGAAATTTATAAGAATTAAGGACTCTGTATTTAATAGAAACATTATACATAAAGTCCCAATGTTGAATTACTTTTAAAGTAGAATTTGCTAAGAATTTAAGCTTGAAGCTGAAATTATATTTAGAGCAATCACAAAAAAGAAATGGCATATTGTTTCGGTGAATAAATACATTTTTGTTTCTTTTATGAAGAAAGCTACGATAAGTTCTGCTGCAGAATACAGTGAGCTTGATGCTAAGATGTGTCAGGTGAGAATAGCTGAGTTAGAGAACAGACTTCTGGAGAAACAGGAAGCAGTCGAAAGACTCACTGCACAGATGGACGAGTTACAGGAACAACTTACCCAGCACAGTGACTCTGTGCAACTTCAGGTATGTTTTGCAGAACTGGATAATGGGGATAATACTACTTTATTGTAATCCTAAAAATCTTTAGTGGTCAAAACTCAAAATAAGTATTGTTTTTTATTGAAAAATACTTCACTTTGCTAACATGTGCTGCGAAAAGCAGTACTTAGGTTTTCCATTCACCAATGTCCAGGACTTCATATTGCTGGAATCAAGTGAGAGTAAAATTAAACTTGAAATGCTTCTATTTTTAGAGTTTTTATGAAATGCATAGTTAAATTCATCTGCTGAGAAATGGTTGGACACTTGCTACTAGTTTTTATTGATAAATTTTCTTAGCATATTGAGGAGGCCTTTATAGAGGGAACCCGCAAGAACCACTACAGTAAGTATAGTTAATCATACATTGAGGTAGGGGCTCACTGTAAAAGCTTGGGGCTTATATTTTTATAAATACTGACTTTAAAAAAAAAAGTGTATTATCTATCAAGGTCATGCTGGAAAATGGTTGAGGAAAAAACCCCAAAGTAGCATTCAAACTCTTGAAAAAGAAGTACTGAAATGTCAGTGTTCCTGTGGATATGCCTGGAAACCACTTTAAGGATGCAGCTAGGCTCCTTTCCAAGTGTTCACACAGGATGGCAGACACCACTACCCCATCACCTGCCCGATGACTTTTCCCCCCAGAGATCATTCACGCTTTTTGAATACTTGTAAATACTTGTGGCTTTTTGGGTTTGGGATGGGATTTTTTTTTTTGTATGGACAAATGATTAGGTAGGATAAGTTAAACTTTAATAAACTGATGTGTAGCTTCCCCTCTCCCAAAATATTAAGAAAAAGATAATTTGAATTCCCCATCACTAGCATTTCTGTGTAAAGGTAAATTATCTGGTGCTTCTGAAGAATAGTTACTTCCCTCTTTACGTGTTGTTTTTCTCCTTTTAGGACTGGGAAGCAAAGACATTTCCTGTTGGTGAGAAATAAGTTGAAAAGGTTAATGTGATTAACATAAAATAGGATTGATGTATCCCATCTCATTAGCTTTCTCTCACATGACTGAAAAGAAGAGCTGACAGATAGGAAACAACTTAGGGGATACTAAATATTCATTATATCCTGTAGAAAATTTGATTGCTTTTACATCAGTAAGAGCTATAAAATTTTAAAGTAAAAATATTTGTTTCATTACTGGTATCCTGTAATTTGTTTAAAAAGTCACTTTTAGTTTTGTCATCTCTCTTAAGATCAGTGTAAGATTACTCTTTCATCAGCCCTGCCATCATGTTTGAACACAAATATTTCTGGTCCTTTGGTGCAAGTTTGTTAAAACTTAAGTGTAACTATAGAGTCTAACAGCTTTGCTTTAAGAAAACTTACTGGGTTCCTAATACTTTAAGAATATTTTGATTTTTTTAAAAGTGTGCTTCTTGTGACCCACATAGGAAACTACTGCACAAGAGCAGAATGAAGTCATCAGGAAACTAAGGAGCTGCCTTGAACAGGCAAGGAAGGATTGGAATGACCTACAGGAAGAGGCTTCATGTGTAGCTGGTCAGATCCACTATCTACAACTCCAGTTACATCAGGTGTGCCTCTCCTCCTATTTCTGTTTTCTTACAAAGAGAATAAGAACAGGTTTGGAATCTGAACATAAAAACATATTGAGCTTATCACCTAGCTCTTCACAGTTCAGCCTGCAGTGCAGCAGTGAAAATGATTTCAGGGCAAGGCAGAGTTTTCTCCAGTTGCTAGGGAGAATTCCTGGAAATATCCTTTTATTTTCCACTTAATTGCTTGTGTAATGTTTGGGAGGTCAGTACACTACTTTGTTCATCAGTTTAGCCATTGTTAGGGAATTTTACCCCATTATGTTAGTGATTTGGCATCGTACACAACAATCACTGTAGTGATGGGGCTTACATGTGATCAGTTTTCCTTGCCTTTGCCGAAGAAAGCTCTGAATACATGCATGGGTAAGTGTAGCAGCTCAGCTGTTATACAGAAACCTGCTATGTTGAGGTAATGTGACTTGGCTCAAAGAAGGAGATTTAAAATAACCTGAAGACAGTTGATGCAGCCCCTGTGACACACAGGAACCTGCTTCAGTGCCACAAGTTGACTGTGGATCTAATCCCTGGATAATGAGATATACTTTCATCTACTTTGAAAAAAATATTTTGAAATACTTTTTTTTTTGGTGAAGCTCAGTGTTTTAGTGGCTGTTCTCTCTCTAAACACTTGTATATGTGTTGTCTTGGGAGTAGTGTATGCCAAAAAGTAATATTTATGTTCACTTACAATTGCAGGTTTGTAAGATAAAAATTGTGCTAGTAGAGATTACATGTTTTAAATGTCTGGATAGGAAGCAGGTTTAAAAAAAAATTAAAGTTAAAAACTGGGACTTACTGAAGTCCAGGGATTATCTTGAAGGAGTTGCTCATGTCCTGGCCAATAGATCCTCTCCTAAATGAAATTTTGGAAAAGGACAAAAAAATACTGTTTTCTATCTACAATTCTGATTGCTATTGACAAAATGTGTGGTAATAGTGAAAGAGACTAATACTGTCTTAGATATTATCCTCTTGGTTTTAGCAAAGTCTTTTGGAAAAGTTTTTAAAAATGTTTTAAAAACACATTTTATTTTACCGCCATAGTGGTAAATGTTTTCATTTGGAGGGAAGTGGAGAGAAAAAAAAAAACCCCACCTTTTGTATTGAGCTGTAAATCCTTTGCAGAGATTTTTTTCATTGTCTTCTTGCCAGTGTGTCCAGTCCATTGGAAGTCCTGCTTTGTTTTGGGGGCTTCATAGAAGTGAATTATCTAACACTTATATCTTTACAGTAAGTAATAGTATCTAAAACATGAAAGTGTTGTCTGACTTTTTAGGGAAATTCTTATTCATTGAGAATGAAAGCCATAGGGTAAGTCTGTAGTAAATGAATACAGTATATTGTATGCATACAGAGAGATTTCTGTATGAGTTATTCTGACACAGACTTTCTTCTGACTGTGAGTGCCTTTATGTGTTCAGGTTAATGAGATGCCGAGGAGTAAAAGCCGTGGGAAAAACAAAGTATTAGAAGCCCAGCAGCAAATATCCTTGTTTCAGAACCATCTGAGAGAGCAAAATGCTCATTTGGAGACGCTACATCAGAAAGCACGTGACCTGGAATTACAGCTTGAGTCTCCTCAAAAGGTAAAAACTGTTTAAAGTTCCTTTATAGTTATGAGTTCTAGGTAGTTAGGTTTTTGTTGCAATTGTGCAAGCCAAGGTGGTGGTACTTGGAGGAAGAACCTGCAATGAAGATTTGATTTGTGCAGGAGGTAACATTGATGCTTCAGGACTGAAATTACTATTTATTATGGAATTAAAAGTCTGTTCTTCTGAAGGTAATGATATTCAGCTAAGGCAAAGTAGCTGCTCACAACTTAAGATTTTTTTTTTTTGCATGAAATAAGGATTCAGTTCTGACTCTTTAAAATTTGCTTATTTTTTGAAATTACTCCACTGGTTTGTGTTGCAGAAGAACTGGTCTTTAACTCAGTTATTAAACTGTTGTATAAGAAGTTTCCATGAGAAGCAGGTCCATGTGGTGTTTTTTGAACTGAGGCATGTCGGAACATAACTGACAGAGGCTTGCAGTGGGGTGAAGGTTGCTGAATATGCTGTGGAGACATACAACAACAGTTGTGCATGAACTTGAAACACCTAGATGAGAGTAAAAGTTAACTGTATCTGTAATCATGTTAGTTTCAGATACAAAACAAAGCAAAAAGCCTGTGTTGGAATATTTTGATGTAATCATTCCAGAAACAAGCACTATGAATAAAGAAACTCAGTTAAAAACACATAACAGATTTTTTTTTTATAATGTGTTTCAAATTTGGTGATAATTCTTACCTGCTGTAGTAGCATAGTCATGAAAAGTCTTTTTCTTTAGAAACAAATTTATAGGGATTGTGATTACTAGCATATATTAAAGGAACAGTTTAAAAAGGTCTGATTTCCTTTAAGCACATAATCAGCAATGCCTTAAGTAGAAGCCTTAAACTCTTAAGTGAATCAGATGAGTCAAAATTTGACATGGCTGTTCTGTTGGCCTACTCCTGCCTGCGGAAGGTGTTTTCTTTGTGCAGATGGATGTGAGAAGGAGAGATGTCTGTAGCTCTGATTTTTTTATTTTTTATTTATTCATTTGTTTAAAATATTTGAAGTTTGACACAGCTGCTATTTTCATTCTTTCTGGAGTCAGTGGCATACCATTTGTTATTGCTTGAACAATTTGATATTTGTTACCACATTTGAAGAGTCTTTAAGTAGTACTTTCCTCTCTCAACGATGTGCTTAAAAATCCTGTTGTCTAGGCCAATGATACACCTTGCACTTAGCAGTAAATAGTATTTGTGAAGACACATTAAAAGCATGAGGCTTAAGGAAATTAAAACATGGCATATTTCAATGGCATATTTCATATGTAATATTTTATTTTGAAGAATACCAAAGATAAAGAAAATCTGCTCGCTCAAATGGAAGAGGATATGAAAGATACAATGCAACAACTATACAAAAGCATAGGAGAAAAAGAACAGCATATTAAAAGTCTTCAGGATCTACTGACATTGGAAAGATTTAGCTTGTCTATACTACAACACACCCTTTCTCTCCGGGACTCAGAAATAACAGAATTAAAAAATGAAATAGCTTTATCCAAAATGAATGAACAGCAATGTATTGACAAACTGAAAATCAGTCATGAAAAGGATATTTGCAGACAACTGGAGAACTTGAGGGCCGAGCTGGAGAAGTGCCACAGAAGAGAGATTGCAGAAGCCAAGCAGGTATATGAGGAAGAAATTATTTTAAAGTATAAGAATGAGCTTGAACAGTTGAAAAAAGAGCTCTGTACTCTGAATTCTGAAGAACACATTCAGAATTTGAAAGGCATAATAATTGACTTAAATAACAGACTTTGTGAGTCTGAAATTAATAAAGAAAATTTGAGAAAGAAACTTGAAAACCAACAGGAAGACTTCCAGAGAGAAAAATATGAAATTGAAACTAAATACAAGGATTTAATTGATGACCTTAAGTCTCAACTTTCTGATGCAGAAGAGCAGGCCAAGGAAGCTCAGCGATATAAACAAGAAAAACAGTCCTTGAATGAAGAGATCCAGAAACTGAATTCTTTCATCCAGGAATTAAATGAAAAGCGACTTTATGAGGCTGAAAAAAGTGTAGATGTAAGGCAAAAGCATGATGAAGAGATTGTCTCCAGTAAAAAGCTAATGAAATTGAAGGAAAACCAGATTTTACCAGAGGTGTTGCAGAGAGCAGAGCTTGAGGAGATGTGGAATAAACCTCACCAGTTGAAAGGTGAAGATGAGCTAGTTCATGAAGAACTAGAGTTCCAGTGGGACTTGGGAGTACATTCCTCAAGGAATCAACTAGAAGAAATTAAGAATTCAAAGATCACGGAAAATAATGAAAGTAGTGATGGCTATAACCTGTCTGAAGAACACTTGTCAGAGCTAGGACTTCTCAGTTGTGATGAAGGCATGTTGGCTAAATATCTTATCTCCACAGAGAGACCGGAAGAGTCATATGCATCCAGTGCTTCTGAAGGTTATGCCATTGAAGAAGGTAGATGCAGTAGGGATGGGTTAGACAGTAGTGTGCTTCTGGAACCCAGCAGAGATTTTATACCTTCTTTGTTAAACTTTGACCTTCATGAGGAAACATGTCCTAGTGGTTTGGCTCAAGAGACTTTTGAAGAGACTGAGGTGGGAGCAGAGGCCTTTGTTTCATTTTTGTCAGATAACTCCCTGCAGCAGAACCAAATAAGTGACCATGATGACATAAACGAAGGTGAGACAACTTGTTTAGTAGAGAGATGTGTGAAACTAACAGAGCAGCTTCATGAGAAAGAGTCAGTCTTGAAGAAATCTTATCAGGAGACCCAAGAAGCTGTTGGAAAATGGGAAAAGGTAATGGCTGAGCTCTCACATACACGTGTGGAACTGGATGAGGAACGTGAAGCACGGATCCGTTGTGAAAAAGAACTTCTTCAAAAAACAGAGAAGGAGAAAAAACTTGAAAACAAAATAATGTTTCTAGTAAAGCAGCAGGGTGAGGGTGGTGGCCAACCTTCCTGTGCTTTAGAGTCTTTAACACAAGCGTCAAACTCCTCTACCTGGCAAGAAATGGTAAAAGACCTCCAGGAGGAAAGAGAAATGTTGATGGTGCAGCTGCGAACTCAGGAGCAGTTAGTGAAAGATGTTCAAGAGCAGAAAACAGCTTCTGATTCTGTAACAAGTGAAGTGCAGACTCTTTTTGGACGTCAGCTGGCTGCTTTGCAAAGTCAGAGGGATCAAATGCAAAGCCAGCTTGATTCTCAGAAGGCTAAAAACCAGACAATAGCAGAGCTGCTTGGTCAGAAAGCTGTATCTGAAGAGACATTGCTAAAAGAACAGGAGTTGCTCAAAGCTGAAATCAATGATAAAGAACAACTTTTAGCACTCTTACTGGAGGAAAAAGCAGCCTTAGGAGAAAGGTTATCTGACGTGGAGGAGGATCTAATAAAAGCAGAAAAAGCACTAGCAGAGAATGCTAACATCATTGAGGATCTTGAGAAAAACATACATGAACTCAATACTGAAGTGAAAAACCTCAAAGGAATACGGGAGTGTGAAAGACTGGGATATGAGGACAGGTTAAACTCCAGCAACCTAGAAATTCATAAACTTAATGCTGAAACAAAGGCAAAAAGTATTGAATACAGTGAGAAAGAAAGCCAGCTGACCAAAGAAATCACCCGTTTGAAGAAGGCTTATTTGGAGCTTGAGACTCGCTTGCAGGAGTCCTTTCAGTCTGCACAAGCTGCGCAGGAAGCACAATCCAAGATGGTGAAACATTACAAAGAGGAAATTGATAAAAGGGAGACTCAACACCTTGCTGAATTATCTAAAGTGAGTTTGACACACAAGAAGGAGGTAGGAAACCCCTATAGCAGCAGGAGATTTGAGATTTCAGAATGCTGAAGGTAGTCATTGCAAATGTTTGTGTGCCTGTTTTCAGATAGAAGAATTAAATGCTGAAATAAAAGATAAGGTGGACAAACAGCAGAAGTTGGAAGAAGAAAGAAAGGAACAGATTGCTTTAATAAAAAAGGTAAATGTTGTAATTAGGCTTATTTCAGGGGAAAAAAACACCAACATTTTGCTTCATTTGCAGAAATCTGTTGTTTTTTCCATGGTGTCTTTGATTTGGGGTCAGGAGGAGGGGAGAATCTTGGCTCAATTATTTATTAAGGAGCTAACTAACCCTATTTTGAAGAAAGCTCTTTATCTGAGTATTCTGTGCAGGTACACGAACGAGAGCATGATCGTGAAATCTCTGAACTGATTACTAAACACAAAGAGGAAAAGGAGAAGCTCCGTGCTGAACTAAATAAAGAACAGCAGCAACTGTTGGATGAACTTCGGCAGCAAATGGCAGCCACACACAAAGCAGAGATGGAGCAAGCTCAGCTCCAATCACAGGTAAAATAAACACAGTAATTACCGTAGTGCTTACCTGGCTGATGTAAAGAAGTTTTTGATTCTTGCAGATGCATGTGCTCTTCTATGTAGTGCTGCAATTGAAGAATTAGGAGTGTTCTCTTTGTGCATGGTGGTAGATATTTTGAACAAGAGTTCTCCAGGATCCTCACTGCAATTATATTTTAACTCTGAAGCAAATTGGATGCCTAAATTGATGGGTTTAAAAAAAAAAAAAGGCCAAACTTTGTCATTTTTAATGTCTTGATAAGTTTAACAAGTAAATTAATAAAAAATACTAAACCCCTCCTACTTTTTAATTATCTCACTGATGTAATTAGGAATGCTTTCATGCTAAACTTCAGTATGCTAAACCTGACTTTTTCCTCTGAATATTTGCTGGGTTTTTGATTACTTCCACTAAATGTAAAGTGGAAATGGAAGGAATGTCTAGCGTTAGGTCTGATTACAAGATGTTGGGGTACTGTTTAGTTTATTTAAGAATTGAAAAGTTTGGTTGCTCTATTTTAGCTGCCATATCTAACTGTTGGATATTCCTCACTTCTTTTTTTAATAAAGCATGGTGAATTTTATTTCCACTTTTCCAATACCACTTCAGAATTTTGCTTTTTAGCAAATTATAACCAGTAGCAAATATGAGGAATTTTTTTAAGTAGATGGTGAAGGGTTGGGATGTGCTTGTGTTATGTTCCAGTGACATTGTGAGGAAGTGGACAGATACAAGGTATATGGTAGGAGGTGAAGTTGAGACAAGTAAGAAAAGCCTTTTACTTTGCACTGAGAATGTTATGCAAATCTCATTGTAACAAGTCAGCTTATTTTCAGGGTTCTGTCCCTGCCATGTAGAAACACTTTACAAGTGCAGAAAGGCAAAACTTAGATGTGTTTAACAGTTGAAAGCAGTTGAAACTGAAACTGGTCTTGAAAAATCTTGAATGTGTTTCATTAGAGGGTAGGGAAAAACTGTTTGTCTTCTCCATTACAGACACTCCACAGCCTTGAACTGGAAGCTTTACGCCTAAGCTTAAATAATATGCATACCTCTCAGCTTGAGCTTACGCAATCTAACTTGAGAAAAGAAAAGGAAACTGCCCTTGTGGAACTACGTGAGATGCTCAATGATAAACGTGCTCAAGAGGTAGCAATTCTGCAAAGCCGCCATCAGCTGGAGTGGGAGAAGGTTAAAGAACAGTGTCTGAAGGAGAAAGAAGACCTTAAGTCAAAGTATCAGCAAGAACTAGGTATTAAAATTTGGGAATAATGGACCAGAAATTGAAACCCCATCAGTATTTTTCTTCCTCTACAGGTTCCTGTCTTGGTGTAGAGCCAGCCTTTTGAGTGATAGCTGGTGTTGACTTGAACAGGGACAGCAGCTAGACTGGCATGTGCAAGAGTGCGTGGTTTATATATGAAAATGAAGTTGTCCGGACCTAAATTTAATTTTTCTTCAACCATATGGGTGTTTTGTTGCTCCCTCTGTAAAACAGCACTATACTGAACCAGTTACTTTCAAGAGGCATTAGACAGAGCTCGCATAAGGAGTTGCATCAGTGCAGAGTGTAAATCTCTTATCCCTTATGTTTCTTAAGGGTTTTTATTGCCCAAAGTCGCTACTGACTACTGTTGTGTTTCTGACAAGATATGGAAATGCTTCCCAGCTTGCCTTCTCGGTGGTTTTAAAGGGAGGTTAAAGGAGTTAGAAAGGAACTGAAAGGCTCAGTGAGAACCTGCAGCTGGGTGTCCTTTGAGATGTGTTTGATATAAGATTGTATCTGACATCAGCAAGAAGAAAGCTGCACTTTATTATATGGAAGGCCTGCTCATGGTGCTCTTGGCATTGTTTGGGATATTTGCCTCTTCCCAGATCAGGAGACCATTTCTGACCTGTATGGCAGAGCTTGAGGAATTTTTGGAGAAAGGTGAGGCCTACAGCAATTCACTGAAGAGGCTTAGGAGCCATGCCTTTAGTTGTCCTTCCCTGAGAAGAAGAGAATGTTTTAGGGCTGTGTCTTTTTGACCCAAGAGTAGAAAAGCATTTGTTGCCACCAGTAATATAGTGAACTGATGGCACGATGGGATTTGGGAGCAGAAGGAGGTCTAGATGCAGTTCTGAAGATCAATGCTGTTTATGTCTGTTTTGGCAAAGTAACTTAATATGAACATAACCACTTAGAGTGCTTGAATGTAGAGGAGAATCTAGAATCAGATTATGCAGGAGACCTGGTGGGGAGTTGTGGATATTGTTACCTGGGGGGCTAGAGGAAAGACATTTCTCTTTAGGGAGGCAATGACTGGGCATGACTCAACTCCCTGGAGTGTTGGGATGATGTCTTGTGACTTAAATGATATTTCTTTCTCTACTGGACCATTAGCTGGGTAGCTGGCACCATCTTAGTCTCTGAATTCTCATTTCCCACTGGAAGACTTGAAATAAGGTTGCAAGCTAAGTCAACAGTACTTTGAAGGTGTGAGAAGGAGACTGATAGGCTTTTACAGGGTTTTTGCAGACAAAGAAAAGTGCTGAACAAGAAGTTGGAATGAATCTGGGGAGGAACTGGGAAGGAGGAAGCCATCGGTGTCAGTGATAACTGAGCAGACAAAGGCATCTGTCTTGCAGTCTGTTTCCTAGGCATTCTTAGAAGAAATTTGAAGAGTTTCCTACTTGCTGCTGCTGCCTGCTACTCTTCTGCTGTGTCTCTGGAGATAATTCAGACACTTAATAGTGATGTGCAGTGAAATACTAGCATCTAAAATGAGATTGATAGGCATTTAAATTTATATCTTTAAGATTAAAGGGATGGTGGGTTTTGTTTGGGTTTTTGTTAGTATTGTGCTCTCTGGATTTAAGCAGATTTTCTTTTGCTAATTAAGCTGAACTTAACCTTCAGGGTTGTCTTTGCAGTTGTAACTGCTAGGTGCTTATTTTCTAAAATGAAAATGAGTTACCAGGATATAGTATAACGGCAGGTTTGGATAGAACCCAGTACCTTACACTTCTGCATGTCTACCTGTTTAAGCCCCAGGTTTGATGCTGAAAATGGTAATTTCATCCATATTTCTACTTATCATTTAATCATAACATTTTACATAAATTTATTAATAAGTATTTTATTTCACAGTTGATCAGAGAAAGAAAATAGAATTGGAAATGGAAGAGACACATATCCAGGCATTAGAGGTACAAATTCTGTTCTTCATACAAGAAAAAGTAAAACTTCTTTCAGTAAACTAGAGCTGGTAGAAGTTGCGTGTCTACTATACATTTGTTGTAGAGGACAAATAAATGGAGGAGGAGAAAAAAAAAGTACTAATTTACTAAATGTGTTTGCTTTAATAATGCATGTCTTGCTCTTTTAGACTCTCAAAAGAGACTGGGAATTGGAGTCTGATATGCGTTTAAAAAATACATGTGAAGAGCTGTCTGAAAAACATCAGACTGAAATGGTGGAACTGCAGAAAACTCTGGAAATGGAATTAGAAAAAGTCAAAGAAGAGCTGGGGCTTCTTTCTCTTGAGAACGAACAGTCTAAAAGTAAGTTCCATGGTCTGGGAAGCAGTTGTCTTTCTGGAACAACAGCAAAGCTAACTAAGTGTTTTAGAACCTGTATTAAAAAACAAATACAAGATATAGCCATGTACACT
This sequence comes from Strix aluco, assembly GCF_031877795.1. Classification (NCBI taxonomy): domain Eukaryota; kingdom Metazoa; phylum Chordata; class Aves; order Strigiformes; family Strigidae; genus Strix; species Strix aluco. Next base: position 44,277,192 of record NC_133936.1, read on the forward strand.
TACTTAAAAACTGGGTTGATGGCATGAGACTGTCTAGAAAGAGGATGTAAATTAAAAATTATTTAAGGCCTAGGTAGCTGTGTTGTGTTTTGACTTCCACAGAGTGAGATGGACCATGTTTTCCTTCAGGCGTGTTAGAGGGAGGTGCTGTTTTGCTTCCAGCTGAAAGCTGGTTTTGGCAGTTACTGAATTCATTAAAATTCAATTAATATCAATAGAAGCTTCTTCTAACAAAAAACTAGGATTTGGATTGTGAAGAGTTAAAGCTTAATGGAACAGTAGCTTTTTTTAAATACTGTTCAGGAAGTGATGTTTTTGAGACTACTGTAATTGAAGTTTTCATTAACTTGAAAAATGGGATCTGGATGAGTACCTGGCCAGGCACATCTGTTCGTGTCTTTTGTTGAGGTACAGATAGGAGATAGAACTATAAAAAGTTTGTGTAGGTCTCAGAAATCTGACACATTTATCGAGTGGTTGACCGGCACAATAGCATCAGATTTGCTGTCAGTGATGGTGTGAGAAGGAGCCACGAGAGGTGGTGTGCCATGAAGTGAAGAGATAGCTGGTTGGGTTGTATAGCCGCTGAGACGCTATGCGGGGGAGAGACGTGGGAAGTAATACTCTCTCCAAATAAATGGAAATGCAGTGTTAAGGTACTGGATGATGCTGGCTGGCAGGCAGCAAGACCAGGTTTGAGAAGTGAAGAGTAGCCTTTTTCGACCTGCCAAGGGCTGGATGCTTTCACAGTGTCTGGCTTGCCTTTGGCTGCTGCGAGGACATGTTTGTAGCAATGGCTTGTTCTTCCCAGCCTGCACTGACTTTCCTGGATTTCCTTGAACCTTTATCATTAAAGTCTGTTCTCTGAGGATTATGTGTACCTCTTGCAGCTAGCTGTGGCTAAAATGCAGTCACTTGATTGCAGGTTCTTTCTGGGCAGGTCAAGATTTGTTGACTAAATGAGGTAGTAGCAAGTTTAGAGAGTTCAGAGAGTGCTTAGCACTGAGGCAGAGCATACTTGGCATGAACTTTCCTACTCCTCTTGTTCATCCTACTGCCTGCTGCTGAGCATGGTCTTAGAAATTCTGTGTTTGTAGGCTGTGAAGAAATGCTTGATTCCATGTTCCAAGTATGTGTGTTTCTAGTACAAGATGCTTGTTCATGTATGCAGAAAACAGATGCTCATCCCTCTAGCACTACTGTTGGTTTTCTCTTGGCTAACAGCATGGGATGCAGAGAACTAGAAAGCACTGTGTGGAAATGTCTGACTTTCAAATACTTTACTATTCAAGTATTTCTGAGATTTCCTGTAAGCTAGCATTCTAGTTTAGACACATGCATTTCTATTTTAGCTGTACAAAAGTTGTACAGGTTGTTCAGTACCCAGGATGATGGTGTAACAGAACTAAATTTTAATTTTAGTAAAATACATAGAATTGGAGAAGCAACACCAGCTAGCCATTACAAAATTACAAGAACAGCTGCAGGCTGAACATAACCAACTCCTAGAAGATGTGAAGGTGAAAAGCCAAGAAAAAGAACAGAATCTTCAGAAGGAGGTAAATAAGATTTATTTACTCACTTAGAGTGGTTGATTACTCTTTATATAACAAAACCTAGACCATATACATATCATTTGAGTGACTTGTTTGTGTTTACGGATTTTATTGAAGAACTAAAATGCATCTCATGAAGCAGGTAAATACTCTGGGATTTTCTGTAGTAGTTCAAAATCTTTTGAATGAAATTGTGTTTGTGTCATTTGGTACTGTTTCTTCCTCTGTATTTACATGCTTAATTTTCTGGTTCTTATGTTTCATTGTTATCTAGCTAATACTTTACTTTTGCTAGTGATGATAAATATGGCATCAGGAACAAATTCCTCTCTCTGAGAAGTGATGAGTCTAACAGTTAAGTGCTACTCAGTATCTCTTGATAGCCTGGCTCAGGAGCTGAAAGTCTGTCACTAAGTGTTTCCACCTATTTCTGAAAGAACTATCTGTTGCATATAAAATAAGCAATTAGAACAAAATTGTTTTAAAAAGTTGGTTTTTTTGTTTTTTAACATGCCTTCCATAGCTGGAGAAACTTCAGGTCATGCATGACAAACTCAAGACTCAGTCACAGGAAGAAATCAGGCAGCTTTGGTCTCAGCTTGACAGTACCCGAGCAAATCGACAAGAGCTAAGTGGTATGTTCATAACTGATACATTTTATTTTTTGCCTCTTCTTCATATAGAGGTACACATTATTGACATCGAATACTTTCAGTTGTGTACCAGAAACACACAGGTAGGTCACAGAAGTGTCACTGGGGTATACCCTAGTGATCTGTTTCTGAAGTGAGAGATGACCAGCTGGTTCTGCAATGTCAAAAAGCATGGTGTGGCTGTGGGGAAAAGTTCACTCCTGTTGTCCTTTTCCTTCCCAATCTGTTCCTGCACACTATAAAAATATTTAGTGAAAACTGAACATTTTTCATTGCAATGTCAAATTAAAAAGAATGTGGTTAAAAAATGGAGAAAATGCTGGTCATGCAATACTGTGCTCCTATTTGTATTCAGTATGAAGTGGGTATGGATTCAGTTGAGAAAACTACTAATTGAGGTAAACTAAGCAGTGAACTTTGCTGTCTATGACTTTGAGTGGTTTATCATGGCTATGTTCTTTTATCTGGAGATAATTAGAAATCAGTCTGCTTAAAAAAAAGGCAGAAATATGTTAAAACTGGTTAGGTTATATCTTGAAGTAGAAATGGCATTTTCCCCTTTCAGTTGTGAGGTAAGTTAAATGCTTTTTCATTGACACTCAACATGGAGATTCATCATCTTCTGAAAGACTTGCAATTCTTAGATGCAGAAAGGCAATGTAATTTAATTCTTACATGTAGAAAACAAACACATTCAGGAGATACTTCTGAAATAGGAAGGAACAATAATGTTGTTTTCCTATAAGGCTAAAAATAACCTATTTTTCATTATGATGCTTCTATTTCAAAAATAAACAAATCCCCTAATCATAAAAGCAAAAAATAAAAGGAAAAATGTTGTGCACAGCAACTAAACATGAACAGGTTTTGGTTATTTGTTTTTCTTTTGTTTTCTTTTTTTTTAAGTAGTCTTATGTGTATCTGCATTAAACTTATGAAAAAATTTTTGAGCCTCAGAATGGATGAAATCTGACATTATATGTCATCATAAGACATCATCAGACCTTATATAGCTTAAGATTTCTGTTTCAAAATTTAGGTGTATTACATAAAACAGTCAGCTTTACAGTTTGGTGATCAGAAATGACACATTTTTGCTTGTTTGCATCACACAGCTGAGACATGTTTTATTTCATTACGTCTACATGAAATAAGAAATTTTTTAGAAATTAAAAAGCTATAGACCATGATGTTAACCTTGACTATCATAGAATAGCAGAATCACAGACTGTTTTGGGTTGGAGGGGACCTTAAAGATCACCCAGTTCCAACCCCCCTGCCATGGGCAGGGACACCTTCCACTAGCCCAGGTTGCCCAAAGCTCTGTCCAACCTGGCCTTGAACCCTTCCAGGGAGGGGGCAGCCACAGCTTCTCTGACCTGTGCCAGGGCCTCACCACCCTCACAGGGAAGAAATTCTTCCTTACATCTAATCTAAGTCTATCCTCTTTCAGTTTAAATCCCTTAGCCCTCATCCTATCCCTACACCTCCAATAAAAAGTCCCCCCCTCCTTTCCTGTAGCCCCTTTCAGTCCTGGGAGGCCACTCTAAGGTCTCCTTGGAGCCTTCTCTTCTCCAGCTGAACCCCCCCAACTCTCTCAGCCTGTCCTCACAGGGGAGGTGCTCCTGCCCCCCGATCATCTTCATGGCCGCCTCTGGACCCACTTGAGCAAGTCCATGTCCTTCTGATGCTGGGGGCCCCGTGGTGGACACAGTACCCCAGGTGGGGTCTCACAAGAATGTGTGTGTTCACCTTGTATTGAGACTGTAACATTAGGCGGTGGTCTTTAGTTCTGCTGGAGTAATTAAAACAAAAGGCAAACGTAATATGCTTCAAATACAGTTTCAGATTTTCTGAATAATATAACTGTAAATAGCTTTTGAAGTATAGTGGGGTTTTGTGAGGGTGGCTTTTTGTTGTGTTTTTGGTCATAAATGGAATAAATTTTCTGTCTAGTCAGACTTTACCTTCACTTTTTTGGATCTCTGTTTTGATATTACAGAATTATAGCAGATAGCACTTCACAGTACTTGCTGGAATTCTTATATTTTGTCTCTGTAGCCCTAATCTTTATTAACCTTTCAAATGTCTTTCCATGTTTCTAATCACATTCCCATTCTTTGGACTGTTTCTGTTTCTTCCTCCTCTTGCTTGAGATGGTGAGACCAGAATGCAAGCCCATGGTCCAGGTGAGAATTTCTCTTTTGGTGTGTGAGATCTTTAAGGTGTTTTGTTTTCCTCTGCTTTTCTTCGCTTGAGTGATCATTTGACAATTCATTTGCATTGATTTGAGAACTCGTGGTGGTGGATTCGAAACATAGCAGCTGGATGATGGGATTGCTGCTCTGACGCAAGAATGACATGGCAGTTCTAAACGGTTAAACGCTTTTGTGTCAATTTTGTGCCAGCAAACTTTGCTGGTTAGGCAAAACCTGCCTGTGTCAGATTGCATTCCCTTGCCCATGCCATTGGTGGTGTCTGCTTGTCACTTGATTCCTCTGGTTCCCGTGCCTGGCAACTGCTCCCTTTGGCAGCAGGCTTGAGCCATGTACTTTTCTTCTTTCTGTTTGCACGTTCACTGTGAGAATTTTTCATGCCAAGTGTGCGTTTTCTGGCTTGCTACACAAAAACACAGTGACAATCAGCTGTGCTGCTTCCTGGGTGGCATCCTCTGTTTATATAAATGTTTCTGAAATTTCTATTGTATAACATAGGCAACTCCAAGTTTGTTCTTCTTGAAATGCAGATGCATCTTCAGCTGATTCTGTGGGGATTCAGCTAACTTCAGTCATCTGGGAAGCTGAGCCATCTGGGAAACTTTTTGAATTCCCTCTCATGATTTTTGTCCTTTTTTCCTACCTTTTAACTTCCTGATACCTTACTGCTTCTTTAATACAGAACGTGGGGAAGAAAGCTCTCAGAGTTCATGAATACACTGCAATGCTGGCCATTGCCCTCACTCCCTCAAAGGAGGGTATCTTGCTGAACCAGCCTTGATTGCTGTTTTCTACTGAGGTCTATTTTTTTTTGATGGTTCTTTTTAATTCAGTGAATTTAGCCTCTGCTTGAGGATAGCCAAACCATCACTAAAATAATCCAGAATTGATTTTATTCTTTCTTTTGTGTGATTTTGTTTTTCTGCATAGTTTGTGCTGAAGTTCTTTTTGTTTGTTTAGTTTTCTCTGGAGCAAATTAAATATTCTTGACTGAATTACTGCTTCTGGTTGCTACAACAAGCAGGTGTGAAGATTAAGCAATATCGCAGGACTCTGCATGTTACTAGCCTGGACCTGAAGCACGAGGAAATGAGGAGGGCTACCAGTCTGATGGTAGTTTTGATTTTTGTCATGAGGATCCTCTGAATGCAGTGTAAATGGAGAACGTGGTTTTACTGTCTTCTGAGGAAGGAATGTTTTGTCTTTCAGAAGTTAGTTTTCTAACGTAGCTTGTGAGATAACAAAAAATGGCTGATCTTCACAGAATGACTTGGCCTAAAGATATGTACTACTGAGTAGTTGTGTTGGTTTTGTCTCCATTTCAGAGCTGAAGGAGCAGCTCCTGGCTCGTGCGTCACGGGTGGAAGAAATAGAGCGTTTAAAACAAGAATTTGAACAGCAGCGTCAGTTAAGAAAAAGTGAGCATGAAACTGAATTGGAACAACTGAGACTTTATTTTGAAAAGAAGCTAAGAATTGCTGAAGAAAACTACAGAGAAGAATTGACTCTGCTGCATCAGAGACTGCAAGAAGTGAAGGAATATTCGCTGTCAGAGTTGGCAGTGAGTCACAATCAAGCAGGGGACATCAGGTGATCTTTTTCATTTCATGCTATGACAGCATGCTTCCATATTATTATTTTTTTAATATAAAAGGTGATGTTAGCCTCTAAATATAATGAGATTGAGGATTAGGTGATCTGTAGTTAGAAACCTGGCAATGGAAGTCGTGAGTGGGCAGTCCTGGTATAGTTGCTTTGTGTCTAATTGTAAGTCAACAGCAAGTTCATTCAACTTAATTTGTGATACATATTACAATCTTAAAGTTTAAAACCCTTTTCTCAGTTCTTCTGCCACAGTTTTTGAAGAGAATGCTGAGAAAGAGAGAAGGGATACACTTGATCAGCTAAATCAACAGCTGGAACAGCACCAGGTAGGATTTCTGATATAGTAAAGTTCTACTGTTCATTACATGCTCTGTATGAAAATTGATGCCTGATTCCTAGCTCTTAGCAAAGAGTTAGTTGAGACACGTATTAAGGCTTAATTATGTTTGACAAGTATATTGTAAATTATCAACTTTAAATAGTTCTCAGACTAGCAGAACAGATGAAACAGTGTTCTGTAACTTTGTGTCCTCTTTGGGTCATCCCATGCCTAGTTAACGACCTTATCAAAGCTCTTCCACACAAGTGAAGAATTCATGGTGCTTCTCTTCTCTATAGCTTCTGTAGTAATTGTGCCTTTTATTCCTCTGATCTCTTCAAGTGGACATGCTAATCTGGTTCCTCTTCCATTTATGCACCTATTTTCATGTACCTTGTAATTTTAAGGTCTTGACTTCTTTGCTCAACTTACTTGAAGTTGACTGAGTCTCAAAAAGGAATTTTCCTTTTTTGGGCTTTAGATTTTTATTTTTTAAATTAATTATAAAAAATATTTTTTTAGTGAGGGAATGATAAGCAGACAAAACATACACAAGACAGCATGAGCTCAATTTCATTAGTAAATCACATAAAAACCATGAGTTATAAATGAGAAATGTATACATCATGCTTTTTTTTTTTTTGCTGTTTGTTACCTAGTTGAGTATGAAACTGCATTCATAGATCATTACTTCTGAGTTCTGTGGTGTGTGTAGAAGGGGGGAGTCTCCTCATTGTTGAGAGTCAGTAGTTTCTCTACCCAGATGCATGGGGGACTTCCTCCTCTATTATACTTTCAAACAGCTCCTGGAACTCAGATCTGCCTTGTGGCATGGTTCCAAAGTGTATCTATCTTGACGGGCTCTGCTGCTCTAGTAGCAGATGGAGTGGCAGGAATGGAGCAAAACCAGTTGGGTTTTTGGAAACCAGATATGTACATGTCAAACAGGTGCTTTAGAGTGCAATTCATGTAGTGCTCTCATTGAAAGATTCTCAGCATGGTTTCTTCAAAGCTAATGATGTCTTTCTAACCTATTTCTTATGTAGGAAGAACTTGCCTGTTTGCAGGCAGAACTTAAAGAACAACAAAAGCATGAATTAGATTCCTTGAGATCTTCCCTTGCACTTCAGTATAAGGAGGACCTAATGAAAATGAAGATGGATCTGTCTGACAAATGTATAACAGAAATTGAGGACATGAAAAGAAAGCATAGTTTAGAACTTGAGCAGCTCCGTGCCTGCCTTTCAGAAGAACATATTAAAGGTAAGATGATCGCTCTGGGAAATAAAGTGGTAAGCTGCTTGTGTGGCCTATGTATTTATTTAAATAGGCTTATCTGAAGAAGTTTTCAATTTGTTATTACGACTTGCAGAAACACGACCCCACAACCTATAAGGTTATAAAGTATGTATGTTTATTCAGCGCCGAGGCGCTCGGGGGATCGCTGCACCCCAAACGTGCACCCCTCTCGTGGCACCTTGTCCTGCCTTTATGCTACAAAGCATCACATATTCATAATATGCCTATACATAGGCATGACCTATCCCTGCAGTGTGTCCAGGTGGTCGTGGGCTGGGGTTGCCAAGATGAAGTAGCTCCTCTTCCTCACTGTTGAACTTTTTACTTCCGTTCTTTACACGGTCTCTGTAGCCTCCTGGACTCAGGCCGGACCATGGGGTTGGTTTTGACCAGTTTTTAGGGCTGTCTTCCTATTCCATCAGGAAGCGTTCCCTCACAGCTTCTATTAATCAAGGTTTCTATATTGTTCTGCTCTCTGGCCCATCGACTATGATCTATTATCCTATTTAGTCTTAGTTATCTTTTAACTAATGGGCCTCTAGCCCCTAGCCTGATGTCTGTCTTCCATCTTTATCTCTAAACTAAGTTATATCTTCATTTCTTAAGTGCCTAATTTCTATATCCTATTTTAATTTCTTAGTTCCCCATTTCAATTAGTCTACTCTAAACTACAGGGAACACAACACATGTTAATCCTTGACATCGAGCACTTTGCTTTTTGACTTTTATAGGCCTCTTGAGTTGTATTTCCAAAGATGTGGTGACTTGAATTTGATTAATCTGTAGTAAAACCTACTACAACTGTGGAGCAGTTGCTAAAACGAGTTGGCCAGATTTCCATTCTTGATGCCTAGAATAGCACTGTCGATTCCCAGATTAATATTTATTTGAAAATTTGTTAGTGTTGTCTGTCAGCTATGTTAACTGTCTCCTCTATTTTCATGAAATAGGGCAGTTCTTAGTCTAGTCCATAGAGTAGACCCACTTCTGTTCTATGTTCCGTGCCTCTCTTACCTGTATTTCTATTACAGGTTTGAGTGCTCCACACTCGTTTATCATTAATATTTCTGTTTCCACTAGTTGGCATACAAATTGGGATGAATTTTTTGAACAAAGAGGAAAGTATTTATGTGAGCAGAATTTGTAATGGGTATCTTTTGCTGTAGAGTTCAGGTTAAAGTTCCTCTTAAGGCTAAATTTAATGAGACTTCCTATGTGATCATGGATTTATGTAATCTCTTAACAGTTACTGCTTTTCTTGGAATTGTAATTTATAGAAATATACTGCCTTGTACTGGTTCAATATGAAATGTATATATTGTTGAGGTGCAGGTAAGGGGTCATGGCAGTTCTTTTATCTGCAACCTCTTTCTGGGAGCATAGTATGATACATAAGCATTTGGATTTACAGTCCATAACTTAGCTATATAACACACATGGGTATAACTATATTCCACTGTATGTTGGTTAAAAGGATAAGTACAACTTTTAAAATTTGCAGTTATATTTCTTCAAACATTTGTTTTTAATACTGGACAGTATATCAAAACCTCTTAAATTAGAATGTTTAGAGATTTGCTTTTTGGGGAGGTGCCTTGTGTAAGTAGTATGTGCAAAGGAGGAGATAAAACTTCCATAAATCTGCCATTACATTGCTCAAAGTCAGCTCCTGTGGCTGTTGCTGATAGGAGGGAGGTCCTGTCACACATTTCATGATCCATCCCCGTTATTCTGTGTGTGTTGATACTGATAAATTCCAAAGGTGGTGATAAAGTGGAACAGAGTACAAAACCATCCTGATAAGGTATTCTTGTTGGTCTGTAGTTAGTATGGCTACTGATAAACTCCATAGCTGACAACATTTGACTATTTGACTTTATTTCTGTGCATTAATAGGACCTGTTAAAATAAAATAATTTCCAGAATGTCATTTTATTGCTTGGTTTGGTAGTTTTTTATCTTTTTTTCTTTTTTTGATCAGAAATCACCAAACTGCGCCTACAGAGTGCTCAAGATGCAGCACGTCAAGTTGAAATGGAGGTGGCTGAGCGAGTGTCTGTGCTGGAGGAAGAGCACAAAGCTAAGCTCTCTCTCTTCCATTCTGAGAAACAGTGTATTGCAGAGCTTTCGGAAGAAATAAAGCACTTGAAGTTAGAGATTACTAAACAAAAAGATTTTTCTGTGCAGAATGAAAAGCATCTGAAAGAGGAAATGGAAAAGGTAATTCGTATTACAGTACTGTTTTAGAGTTGGGCAAGCTCGTATCTGTTGGGAAGGCCAAGGGAAATAGAAGCAGCACTTATCTTTAAATGTGTCTAGTTTAGTGATAGTAGCTTCAGCTTTAAATGGACTTGCATGGATGCACACAAATATTGGAATGCAAGTATGAAGTTCAGAGCACTTTAATGTTAAACACTTAGTTTCTCTGCAGATGAACTTTTCTTTAAGAGCAGAGATGCTGTGGGAAGGCAGGTGCTTCAAGGGTTGATCCAGCCCACCTTTTATATTGATGTGGGTCAAGCACATGTATACTGCTCCAGTACAGGCACGTACAAAAGATCCTCATCCTGAACATCTCCCTGCAGTACCTCATAGTGTCCTAGTGAAAAAGTAACATGGTGCTCTTGCATACTGTGACATGTCATGTGGTAATGGAGAATTCAGCAGAAAGCATTGTGTCAGTTGGGAAAAGCCCCTCTGCTGAATGAGTCCCCTCTAAGAAATTTCTGGTTTTGATAGGACTGTCTTCTGAAGCAAATAACAAAAAATAATTTTTCATACTGTGTTTTGAGGGGAAAAAGAGAATCAGAGCTGAAGCTTCTAGTAGTAAAGCTTTCAGTACTACTACTTTACTCCTGTTACCTGCAGTATCTTGTTTGTGGCACTGCTGGCAGTGTTTGAAATGAGCCTGTCTTGCACACTGATCCTCTCTCTGGAAACGCATGTATCGTTGGCCTTCTCCTCTCTTGCTCTCAGAAACAGAGTGAGCCAATTTCTTCAACTGCCTCTCTTTCCAGTGCCCCCCCCAAAAGTTTTCATGGATTGTGTGTTAAAGATCTGGGTTTTCTGCCTCTTCATTTAGGTTGTAGCATAACTGAATGCTTAAATATTTGTTCAAAACAAACCTTCCAAGTGAAAACTGAAGAGTATACTTCATGCTTCTATGGGATCTTTTACTAGCTTTTATTTTTCTTTTAAGAGAAGACCCTGTTGTTTCCTTAGTTTGTTATTTATTTGTTTACCTGTTTACCTCTAGTGTATTTTAGAGTTTTTTTTACCTCTTGTCACTGAGCAAACATTTGGTGCTTTTTACATGCTTTTTATGTTGCTTTTATGCTGTGTACAAGAACTGTCCTTGTCATGGACTTGGACACTGCATATAAAATATCTCTGGAACATAAAAGGAGAGGTTTGAAAAAGATTTTTAATCATGTGCAATATAAATACCTAAGGTGCCCAGGTAAGCTTTGTAAGTTGAACTCTTGAAATGAAGAGAAGTGGTCCCAAGAGAAAATAAGAGTACTATATTAATTCTAGAATTTTGCCTTAATTTTTTTGTTACCTTCCTTACCTCAATTAATTCTTAACAATACATTGAATTCCAGTACCTATAAATTGACATTTCAACCTTACTTTTATTTGGAAGGGTCATTTCACTGCAAGAATTGAATCTCTCCAAGACCTTAAATACCTGAGAATGTTTTCTTCACGCACTTCAGTTTGGTTTTGGTATTTTATGCATTTTTTTTTTAAATAACTGTGTTCACAGGTAAAATATAAAATTGCTGAGGATCACAAGAATAAATTAAGGGAAGCCAGAGAGGAAGTCCAGAAAATAGAGACAATGTACAAAGAAAAAGAGAAGAAATGGAAATGTGAAAGCGAGGACCAGAGAATCCAAGCAGAGGAGAAGTTATCATTGTTGCGTATAGAACTGCAGAATAAAGCGGAATATGAGAAGCAAAATTTACAAAAAGAGTTTGAACTTCGTGAAGCTGAAATGAAACAACTTCAAGATCACCAAGCTGCCAAAATTCTAGAACTGGAGAAGCTGGTAAAAGAGCAGCAAAACACCTTGCAGCAGCTAGAGGACAGCCTTGCAAGTGCACAGGCTATGCAGAAATCTCAGGAGCAATATGACACTGAGCTGCAGGCAGCCAAAGTGCTCATGGCAAAAGAGATGGAAAAGGCCACGCTTTGTCTGCAGGAAGAATGTGCACTGAAACTCATGGAAGCACAAAACAAGTAAGTCCTGAGTATCTGAGCACTTTCACCTACCAGTTCAGTCATTGTTATTGTTGCTTTTTCTTAATTTGAAGCTTGTTGAGTGGTAGTGATGTAGGTTTGTCACTTGATGGTACCAGCTAACTTACATAAAGCTTACTCTCTCAAAGAACAGTAATGCTGATGGTTTACTGTAGAATTTTGCTTCATGTAAATGCATTTAATCTAGTGTAGCAAGTTGAATGAAGTGTAGTCAAGTTCTGCCTGTTACAGCTAAGAATACAACACAACACTGAAAATCATACACTAGCCTTGGAGGAGGGGAAGGGTTACAGGATGTGTAAGTGGAAAAATTCTCTAAATTTTTTCGAGTATTTTCAAACAATTCAAATGAATTTGAGCAAGCTTTTCCTGGTGAGTGAAGCTTGTGTTAACCACTGAATGCTGAGGTTGATGGGCTGTATATGGTATTCTTCAGTTCTGGTTAGACATGAAGGTTGTAACTGCTCAATTTTTCCTCCCTTTCCTACCCCCATTGCTTTAAGTGTATTAAAGGAAATATTCAAACAACTACCTGTTTGTATTTGCATGCATTGCTTCAAATTTATCCATTCCTCCCCAACATACACTCACAGAACAAGATTGGGGAAATAATTACAATAAGAAAACAACAAAAGCAAGAGCTTAGCCTTTAAATAACCAATCACTTTTTAATTATTGGTGTCTGTATCCAGAAATGCTATAGTTAATGATTACAATCCACTGCAGCATTTCAGATACTAAATCATCTGTAGCAAGCTTTAAGCAGACCTCAGAGAGCCGAGATGAGTTTGGAGGAGCCCCCAAGTACCCCACGTACACTTCCACAGTGGTTTTATGTCTCGGTCTTAACCCCAGATGATTTTAGAGATGTTTCTTATGACAGTTTGTTTACTTGCAGACAACACATTTGAGATGTAGTCAATGTATGTACTATGTCCTAGATGTTCTCATACGGTGGTATTTTCTCAGAGAGACAGTGAATGATGTTGTATGAGTAATTTAAGAGGGGTGCCAGTCTACCCAGTCATAACCAGATACTACCAAGTGACATTGCAGAAAACTTTAATTTTGTGGCTATGCAATCGTTGTTGTGGCTTGCTTGGAATTAGTTCTCTATTTGAAACTTAAGTAAAGTTTGTGGAGGCTAAGTAAGGCCTACTTATTTTTCTTTGATTTTTATTTATTAGTTCAGTTTTTTTAAAAAAAACCCAACACCTGCCTTCATAACAATATTCTCTTGAATTTCTTGGAAATATAGCTTTATGGAGGAACACAAAGCTATGACTCAGAAATTCACAACTGAGCAAGAGATTCTTCTCCAAGAGCTGAAAAAGAAACATGATGATGAGTTGGAACTCCGAAGTCAGCAGTTACAGGAGAAACATAAGCAGCAAATTTTGTCTCTTACAGCTGAGTTTCAGACAAAGCACCAAGCTGAAATTGAGATGCTTAAATCTACACTAGAAAGAAAGCAGCAGATTCAGCTTGAAGCTTGTGTTGCTGAACTACAGACAAAGCATCAGGCACAAATTGATGAACTGGAGGCTAAACACCTGTCAAATCTGGATTCCTTGGAGTCGTCCTACCTATCTGAAATTCAGAATATAAGAGATGAACATTGTCAGGCTCTTGAGAATCTACAGCTGCAGCACACAGAACAGCTCCATGAAAAGGAGAAAACAGATCAAGCACGCTTGGTTCAGGAGATAGAGATGTTGAAATTAAAGCATGCTGAAGAACTTCAGCTTTGCCAAAATAACTTGAAAATTGAGCTAGCTACCGTTCATATGGAAAAACTTAAAGCCATGGCTGTTGAGGCTGAAGAAGCTCATAAGGTGAGCCAGAAAGGAAACTTGACATAGAAGGTATAATTTCATGGTACATTGTGCGGGATCACCTTTTGCTTTTTCTTGGGGTGTATTTCTGCAACCCCCTTTGTGCCAGCACCAACACTTGTACGTGGCCATATTGTGAATTGAAATAGGAAAATGAAGCTGAAAATTAAGTCCATCTGTTGCCTCCCCCCTCCAGTGCTCAGACAAATGAGTTTTCTATTTCAGTGTGTGGAAAAGGTAGAAATGGGGTAAATACTTTTAACATATTTCAGACTGGAGGGTCTCCATTTTGTGGCTCAGAGCTTCTCTGTCTGATAGAGTTACCATGTAATTCTTTAGAGGTGATTAAAACAAAGTAAATGTAATTCTGTAGGTTAAGCTACATCTCTAGGAAACTACAGATCCTCCCTATGTGGCACAGTGTTGAAGGGAAGAATAGAAGAAAGGTATCTCTAAAGATCCCACATGAGATTCTGGGTGAGTGGATCTTGTCGTAGGGCCTTTAACAAAGTCCATAGCTTCACTCTTGATAGGGCAGAGGGTTGAGCTCTTTAGAGTTCAGATGGGTAAAAAATGATCCCAAGACTGTTCCAATGTCAAGGAGGTAGGAAGGTTTAGCTCATTGCTAAAACTTAAGAACCTTCCAGAGAAAGATGTAATGTTTTCCAGACTTGACAGTCATGCCCACTTCCCAAACTTCTGATTACATGTTGTTTCTATGCCCACAAAAGCAAAGAGGAAGGTCTTAGCCTAAGGGTGGGAAAGGTGGGTATTTTTCTTCTGTCCTATCTTTGCTATCTAACCTTAAATAATCTGCATTTTAATTGTTCTTGAACATAAAGAACTTCAAAAAGAAAAAGTTGAAGGTCGTGCTAATGGGGAGTGCTGTCATGGATAGTGAATTAGTAGGGGATTTACAAAACTTCTACTAGATAGGAAAAATAAACCCATTTCAGTAATATAGAGAGTGTATATGTATGTGTGCTCATCATTTGTGAGGCAATATTGTTCCTCTTAAAAAGCTTTGATACAGTAGGACATGTGCTTCATAAATGGGTTACAGAAATATTTGTACTTATGGGTTTTTTTGTTCCTTTTTAACTTATGCTTACACAGGATGACTTGAACACAGCTCTTCAAAATCAAAAGAGGTTGCTGGAAGAAGATAAACGTCTGGCCCTGGATATATTACGCAAGGAAGTCTTGTGTATGGAGGAAAAGCATAGAAGAGCACTCCAAGAACTTCAGGATCTTCATGAGGCAGAAATTAAGAAACATAAGGAAGAATACTCCACGGAGTTGGAAAAAGAATTGGGGAAACTGAAAGCACAACATGAACATGAGCAAGAGGTCAGAATGTTGCTAATACCTAAACCCAGAATAATCCATACTTTATCATAAAGTAAATTTAGTTTTATTAACCCTAGAAGTAAGGCTGTATATCTAGGTGCTTTTGGGATTTTTCTTTCTTTTAATAGTGCCAGTAGATAATAGACAATGTTAACATTTTTTTGAGCCTTCCTTTATCTAAAAGGACTTAAGAGAATTCATAGATGTGTATTAGCCTCAGTTTTTAAAACTTAAATCCACGTTTGCAGTGCTCTCTTGAGTGGAGTGGGGGTGGGCTTGCTTTCTTTTGAGTTCCTGTCATATTTGATTCAAAATTTTAAAGCTGCCATTTTGATAGAAAACTGATAGGTAATAATTTCAGTCATTAACCATTTGTGGAAAGTAACTGCTCACTTAAAGCTTTTATAAGTGAGCACCCTTTACTACCATTGACTTCTTGTTTCCTTAGAGAAATTATAGTAGGTAATACTTTCCCAAATACATTTTCTCAGTGAGGTTTGGAAATCTTCCTAGTTGCTCTTAAAATCTTGCCATTGTTGGGAATGTTTATGTGTAGGCTTGATGATGTTTACTTTCATACTGAAGGCTAAAAATTTGATCATCTACAGTAAATTCTCTGTAAACATTGAAATGGAATAATGGAAATTTATTCAATCTTTGCTTGCATCAACAGAAGTCAGATTGTATAAGTCACAAGTGATCAAGACTTTTCACTTTTCCATATTATATATTACATTCATATATTAGAAGTCATAAACAAAATGAGCTTTATTCAGCTGTAACCAAACAACATATGTTATGTTAAAATAGAACTTATCTCTGCTTTTTCACTTATTTGAATATTGGATAATTTGCCAAATAACTTCCTAATCACTGGTGCAGCCTTGTATTACCAGGTGCACCTCACAAAAACATTTAGGTTGGAGGAAATCTCTTCTGTTCTTTTTGGGCTGTCAGGCCTTTAGAGCTTGTAGTGGCTTCCAGCTGGCTGGAGTGCATTGCAAACTCTCTTTACTTTTGGAAGAAGAGCTTGCCTGGGAAGGTAGTTTTCTTAGTTTTTAAGCCCTTCATCCCTAGAAAGAGGATTTCTCTCTATTCTGATGACTACAGTGACTCTTCTCGTGGAGGATAATAGAAAAAAAATTCAAATGAACAAAAAACCCCAAACCCTTCTCTGATATTTTTGATGGACTTTGCTGTATCTCATAGGATAATTGCATTAAATATAGCTGCGTAATGCTTAATCCCATTTGAACAAGAGAAATCATGTCTTGACAAAATATGCTCTCCCTGTGTTTTTCTCCCCCTATTTCTTTGAATTTCTCTTGGGGAAGTGTCTCTTGGAAAGAACAAGTAGGGAGTACTTTGTTAGTCTGACCTGATGGTCTCATGAATACAGGAGATACTTGGTACCTAATGCCTTGTTGCTGCTTATCTGTTGTTATTGACTTGCTTTTTTCTATAGTCAGCGTGATGACAGACAGCAGCTCTGTATGACCTTGGAAACTGGAGAGAGCTATTGTGAAAATACTCTTGAGAATTCGGTTGAGCTTGATGGTTTTGATTTGGTTTGGTTTTATTTTTTTCCTTAATTATAACACTATGGCTAAAATATTTCATATTACTTCTCTGCAGATGTATGCTTCTGTATCGGCCTCTGAAGTAGAAACTGTGCGAACAGCTCTTCTGGCTCAATTTGAGGAGGTAAAATTGAAGCAGCAGCTTCAGTTTCAGGAAGAGATTGAGCTGCTGAAGTGCCAGTCGGAGGTACTGCTTGAACAGCAGATTGCACAGCTGAAGGTAGAGTCTGATTAAAGTGAACTTCAGCGTATGCATTGATAGCATGTTTTGCTGAAAAAGAACAATTGGTGTAAATTTTTGTTCTTCAGCCCATATGACTCTAAAATGACAATCTGAGTTAAATCTCTTCCTTTCTTCACAATGTTGGAACTAGAAAAGCAGTATTGGAAACAATGCAGAGTTCTGTAAGCAGTTATGGTATTTACTACAGGGTTGTCTTAAAAATCTTGAATTGGATGTGAAGTCATGTCCTTCAAACAAAACCAAAACAATCAGTGGAAAGTATTCGCAATAAGCAGTGTTCCTTGTGTATGTTTATATTCAGTTTGTCATTTTTCCTTCTTCATGTCTGCAGAGACTGTGCCCTTGGCCTATCATCCCTTGTCTACTGTGCTTGTGTATATATGGCAAAATCACATTCGGTGTTATCTGAGCTTTTACCAAGTCTGTGATGACAGTGAGCACTTTGTGCATGAAATTTTTTTTTTCTGCAGTTGTTCTTAACTTCTGCTTTCTTGGGTTCATCATTTGACTTCCAAATTTTCATCTTGATAAGCATCTTCAAGAGGCTTATCCCTAAAAATTATTTTTGTTTGGCCTTGTGTATGATGTAGTAATTACCTATCATCTTCTGAGCGAAATGCCTTCATTGGTCAGTGACAAGTGCTTTTCGAGCTATTAAATGAGTGGAGAAGACACATCCTGTGTCAGAAGAAAGGGAAACTTGCCAACACACTGAGAGCAGTGCTTACATTCATCTCGGTGTTATCCCTGTACTGAGCATGTGTTGAGCTCAACTTGCTGAGCACAAATAAGTTAGATTAGATGAAGTACCATCTGCTTATTTGCTTCTCCTTGAGAGCTTTCAACAAATCCTTACTGTTCCTGTCAGTGCTCCAACCTGAGATGGGACTATTCCTAACAGTTGCACAAACCTCTAGAACTGGATGCTGCAGATGCGCAGAAAATTTCTCCTATTTCTTGCCTCTGGGCCTCTGTGGAGTCCTGGTCATTCTTTGACCTCTCTGTCTGGTGTAGCTGTCTTTTGAAACAGAGGACACAGGGGTACCCCAAAAGGCTGCTGGAGGTATATTTGGCATTGCTGTCCTCGACTGAAGCCCAGCCTTCAGTCCGCAGAAGCTGGGACCGGACTGACTGCTATGCCTATACCCCAGAAGTGAATCCTGCTTTTCTCTCTCTTGTGCTGCCTAGGTGCTTTTGTTAGCATTTGGGACACCAGAAACCTCTCTTCATTGAAATTTAGCCAGGGATAATTCTACTGCTAGTACAGCTGTCTCTGTTTTTTTTTCTTTTCCTCATTAAATTGATGACCAGTGTTTTGTCCCAGATGAGATGACTGGATCTTTTTGCAATGTCAGGCTGAGCTGTGTCATGGTCTGATAGAGGTTTTTAAAATGAACCTTTCCCTGCTGACTTCCCCTGTGCTCATTTATGGGGTTGTCTCCATGCTAGCCAGTTTACTTAGCAGGTTTTAGGTATTCAGAGTTCCTGTCTACAGTCTGACATGCTCTTTTAGTGGATGCACTGCTTCTGAGAAGAATAGGCAGGGCTGTTCTAGTGACTTTGTCCACAAGTTTACTGTACTGGTCAAGGAAAGTCCTCGTACTCCTTTGTGTCTGTTCGTTTGTACCTTGCTAACTACTAGGCACTCTGCTGCTTCAGTCTACTCAGTGCAAGCACTGGCTGAGTCTTCCATGAAGGATTCAAGACAGCTCAGGTGACTATATATGTTCTGCTCTGAAGTCTTATTTCATGCCCTGGGAAAAAACTGTTTTCTTGATTTACCAATAAAAAAAGGCAGCTATCACCTTAGAGTGTATTGGTGTTCATAGTGAGATGAAGAAATTGACTCAACAGTAAAGTTTTTTACTGTTAAGCAGATATTCTTGATTAGCAGCACTGGGGTCGCCCTGGGGATTCTCCACTGTAAGGGCTTCCAAGAATTAGCAAGGGACATGAGTTTACATGCACACCAATTATACATATTCATCAGATTTCCTGGAAAGGGGTGTCTTATGATAATGAGCTCCAAGCATTCATTTACATAGTCCAAGCATGTGAAGTAAAAATAGTGTGATGGTCTTTGGTGCTCAAGGGAAGAAGTAAGTAGCTGTCAGTGTTCGCTAGTTGACCTTTTCAGAGCATGTGCTGTGAAGTAAAGTCCGGGTGTCGTCTTCCTAAATCAGCAAAATCATCCTCCCATTATAGGGTTTCTGTGTTTGAGTCCCGTTAATCTTAGTTGCTCATTCTAGGAGCTGCCCAAGTGTCTGTTGAAGGCCTTGAGTCTCTGCTGTCAGTGATTTACTAGGGAGCCTAACGAACGTTGTAATCTTACCTAAACAGACAAAGAGGCCTAGGAAAACAGTTAAGGAGTCCTTGGGAAACAAACAAAGCAAAACACAAGCAAAGCTTTCATGCATCACAGTTTAGTCTTAATCAATGATTGTCAGGAATTCATTTGTTTGAGCCCTTTCAATAGATCAAATTACACGAGTGGTGTTTTTTTTATATACTGTGATCAAGAAGACTCATTTCCCAATTCTGGTGTTGCAGAAACAATTACTAATCAGGGTTCCTTTTAGCCTTTTTGGAAAGGGATCCCAGGACCTTGTTTCACCTTCCCTGCTGATGCAGGAGTGGGGGATGTCTAGTAATCCCTTCCTCTAGAGTGCTTTAGAGCACTCTAAGGTGATATCCAATTTAATAGCTTCTAGATCATTTACCCATGTAAGTCTACCTTGTAGGTTTTAATTTTTTTCTGGTAAATCACTCCCCTTACGTCGAACTCAGTACTATGTTTATCGTACTACTTGCAGTTGCTTAAAGTAGCTTTTCTCCATCTCTTGACTTATCCATCTGTTCCTCATCACTATCTCAGCGGTCTGAAATGACCCAGGTCTCAGTGAGCACATTCAGGTTGTTCATTTACCTACCTAACTATTTTTAAGTCATAGTTCTGGCATAGTTTTGTTGATTGGGAGTGTTAACTGTGTAAGTTACTGCTAGTTAATCTGAGAGGTAAGGTATGCATGTTTAAAGGCAATAAAAAAAAAAAGGGGGGGGGGCAGAGGGGTTTTGGTTCTGGGGTTTTTGGGGGTTGGTTTTGGTTTTTTCCCCCTCTCTGTAAATCAAAGTATATGTGACATACGCAGGATGAATTTGAAGCTGAAAAAAAAGCATCACTACATGACAAGGAACAGATGTTGATTCAGGAGAGGAAGACAACACAGACTGCTCACCAAAAGGAGCAGGAGATGTTATCAGCCCAGCTGCAGGAAAAAGCGGCAATAATTGTCCAGGTATGTGGAAAATACTTTAAATCTAGATTTTAAATGCACTTT
The DNA here is from genome assembly GCF_031877795.1 of Strix aluco. NCBI lineage: Eukaryota > Metazoa > Chordata > Aves > Strigiformes > Strigidae > Strix > Strix aluco. Next base: position 44,297,453 of record NC_133936.1, read on the forward strand.
TGTGCTTGGACTTTAACACAGTGCTCACAGGTTTCTCATGCTGTATATAGAGGGACTGTGTGTATAATTCTTGCGATCGCTAGTTTTCAAGGTGTAATGTGTCATGGTGTCGTGGTTTGAGCCCAGAGAACGATTGAGCACCACGCAGCTGTTCACTCACCCCTTCCTCCCCCAGTGCTGGGTAGGAGAAAATGAATCAAAAGGCTCAGGAATGGAGATAAGGACAGAGAGGGGTTGCTCACCCATTAACAGTCACAGGCAAAAGGCAGACTTGTTTTCTTCTTGCCCTAACAAGACCATCACTTTAATACAAACACTAACAAAGCCAACACTTAATAGACAGAATGGGACAGTGAGAAGTATTACCATGTCTTAAAAAGACCTCCCCCCACCCCTCCCTTCTTCCTGGCTCAGTTTTGTTCCTGATATTTGTACCTCCTCTTCCAGCGCACGGGCAGTGCGGGGAGCAGTATGGTCAGTCTGCTGCTTCTTCCTCCAAAAGGTGTGTGGGGAGGGAAGCACTCTTCTGCATTCTTCCCTCTGCTCCACATGGCATCCCTCTCATGAGAGACAGTCCTCCACAAGCTCTCTCTGCTGTGAGTCCTCCCCACAGGATGCATTCTTCTCGAGATGCTCTGGTGTGGGTCACCTCCATGTGTTGCAGTCCTCTCAGCGCCAGACTACAACAGCAGGGACTGCTTCTTCCCTCAGAGTCCCGGGCTAGTGCTGGTGTGGGGTTCTCCACAGGCTGCAGGTGGATCTCTGCTCCTCCTGTGAGCTCTGCGGGTGGCAGTGGGGGCAGCCCTGCCATTTCACTGCAGGACATGGGAGGCCTCCCTGCTCTGGTGCAGCTCCCCCCACTTCCTCCTCCTTCCTTCCACTGACCTCGGGGCTCACATAGGTGTCCTTCTCGTAACGCCTCCTCAAAGTCCCCAATCTTCTCTCAGGCTTCCCTTCTCAAATATGTTATCACAGAGGTACAGCCACTGTCACTAATTGGTTTGGCCTTGGCCAGAGGCAGGTCTGACTGGGAGCTGGGGGAGCTTTGAGAAGCTTCTCAAAGGGGGACCACTGCTGTAGCCCCCTCCCCCAGTACCAAAACCCCACCACACAAACCCAGCACACATGGGCTCTGTCTCTTAGTTGGAGTAAGATGGAAATTTGGTATCAGCTTGAAAACTGGTCTTCAGCCATTTCTCAGGGAGATTAACACTGCTTTATAAGATAAGGTTGGATGTTTGCCTTTTTGTTGTCTGTGTATTGGTGCCATCTGTATCTATCACAGTTTTTGTCAAAAGAATTAGTGCTCTAGTAGCTTTTGTTGGACCAACTTGTCTATAGCTCGGAGGAAGTAAGACAGGCAAACTGGAAGTTTGGATCTGGAAGAGGCAAAGATAATACTTGTTTGCCAAACAAAACAAAATTTTATGCCTCCTGTAAAGCAAGTATCTAAGTTGAATCTAGATTACCAAGAAAGCTTTAGAGAAAGAAGAACAGCTTGGAAGAGGTATCTGTTTTAATTAGGAAGTTTAGAAATGTCAAGTTCTTTTTCAGTGATTAAAATAATAGCTTTGAGTTTTCAAAATAGAAGATAAACTGAAATCAAACATTCATGTCTCCTATCGCAGTCTGGGAAGCTCTGACCAAAATGTAAATTTGGTATATTGGGCTGTTCTGTAGGGCCTGTTAGTGGGGAAACTGGGAGAAACACTAAGAATTTTCCCTATTGGAAGAAATGCATTATTGTTTCCTGCTCTTCATGCAGGTGTTTCATGAGGGGTGAGAAAGCTGGCAGGAGAGTAGAAAGCTTTGCTTTACTTGCAGTTTCCTCCCAAACAGATATTTTGATGGCTTACTTTTGAGACAGTTTCTAACAAAATAGTACTGATTTGTGTGGCAGCTAAATCCAGGGGTCAGAGGTGGGTATATACATACATATATGTATTTGTATATATATTTTAATGGGTGTCAGAGGTGTCATCTGAGCATATGAATGTAAGAAGACATTTTTCTAGGAACTTGTTTTCAGGCAGAGCTTATAAAGCAAAGGAAGTTAGTTGGCACTGATGATACTGGATCAGGTTGCTGTTCAGGTTTGTGTGCTAGTGTCAAAGCCTGTGCTAGGATGTTGCTTTGTGTCTCTGAGGCATAACAATGAAAACAAACTACAGTATGATGCAAAGTTTTTTACAAGCTTTTTGCATTGCTTGTGTGCACTGAGTCTGAATGCAAGTGAGTCAGCTCCCTGAAGCAAAATTAGCATCAGAAAAGAACTAGAAAAATAACAATTCATTTTTAGCCTTTCCGCTGTCCTTCATTTCTAGTATTTGTAGAAGTAAATTTGTGTAACAGCAGACAACTATTGTGTGAATATATATGAAGTGATGAAGGGTAAGATCAGAATCATCTAGGTTGGAAAAGACCTTGTAGATCATCCAGTCCAAATCATCCAAAGATCGTTGGGTGAAGTTTGTAGTTTAGACAAAATGATTGACTTTGTTGTATTGTTACTATATTTTCCATAGCTGGAAAAGAAAGTAGAGTCTTTAAACCATGAAATAGAGGTGACCAACTCCGGACTGGAGACTCTGCTTCAGCGGCGGGACAGGGAAAACCAAGAAGGAGGGAATTTGGTAGCCATGCTGAGATCTGATATAGAGGAGTCAAAGGATGAAAGGTTTGTACATCTTGGGTTACATAATGCTTGGTGGTTGGTTTTTTGTTTGCTTGTTTTCTCATATTTCATAAAGAAATCAATAACTAGGTAAAATTAAGCCAGCTCAAATTAATAGTGTAAGATGATGGCTTTGGCTTTATTTGCAAGGTTTTCTTAATTATCAACCTATCTTGATATTGAGAGCAAGATTTTTTTTTCCTTTTTTTTTCCTTGCAGTCTGATGGACACTTTGGTGTTTTGGGTTTTCCACTGTCTATAATCTTGGAAGAAGCTAGGATATGGAAAAAGCCTCTTGGTCTTGAAACCTTTGAGTGTAATGTGTGTTGGTTTGATATGTCGTTGGAATGTGTGGGTTAGAGAAGCTGTCATGGTGAATAAGCTTCTAGAAGAATTCCCCCACTCACCTCTAAGAAACTGGCTTACTGTTTTTCTTAAAACTAAATTTTTTTTCATAAATATAATTTTTGTTGTCTACTCTGCCAGAACACCCTAGTTATTTTGATGCCACAGATACTGTAGTAGTAGCCATGTTCTCCCTACTGGTGCTTCCACAGATGTGGAAGCCCAGGAGACTTGTGACTGCAGTATGATCTCTCCAGCTACCTGTGGAGAAAACAAAGGTTTTTTGCTGAGCCTGCTTTGTGAAAATGGTCTTGTTTTTTTGTGAGTCATCTGAATCCTCTTCACTGATCACTGTCAAACCTATGGCAAGGCTATTTTTAGGCTATCAGTTTTTCAGTTGGTTCAAAGTGTCTTTTAAATCAAGTGCATGCAATTTTTGAAGTGTTCAATATGCTTTTGTTCTAGGAAGAAACTGCAGGAATCCTATCAGCATGTTTTGAAACTGCTTATGGAGTTGGTGAAGGCCACAATAGCTATTGAGGACCTTATCTGTAGCAAGATTGGTCTTTGCATTGATGACAGTCTGGCTTCTGGAGATTCTAGAGACAGCCACAGTATTATGGAAGAAATGGGATTCATGCAGTGTTTCAAAGCCAAAGAAAAGCATCACCTAGAAAAAGGTGAGTACAAATCTGCATAACTGGATGTAGTCAATTCACGTTCTTGAAAAACACCTTTTCATTTCTTTTTATATGGATGAGGTTCAGAAAGGGGATAACTCTTGTTGCAGTGTTTTCTGTGTCTCTTTCAAAGTTGCTCCACACTTAAGATAGTGTCTATCAGTGCTCTTTCATTTTAATTCTTTCAATAGTGCAACTACTAAATCGTTGCTGGAAAAGGCTGAATGGATTATAGGACAGGAAAAATGAACTTTGTGAATGCAGAGTTTCGGGCCCTGATACAGCACAGTATTTCCAAATGTTGTGAAAGATTATCTTGATTTTTCAGCACTGAGTTACTGATGTGTACAAGTCTTCACCTTGTAATACATCTTCAGGACCAACTGATGTCACTGTCTGATGTCAGTTGTTATCTGAGTAGCCAGTTCTGTGTCATTTTTCTGTGTTTTTGAACAGCTTGCTTTTTTTCAGTAGATGAGCTGCTTGATGAAACTCTTACAGAACACAACCAATTGTCTCCAGTGACTGATGAGGGGTCTGAGTTGAGCCAATATTTATGTGAAAGTGTTTTTGCAAAGCCAGAATTGGCATGTGAAAATGAAGAAATGATACTGAAAATTTGCCATCGTTTGCACACTGCAGTGGAGAGACTTCTGGGACTGATTACAGAATCAACTAAACAAGTAAAACTATTTAATCTGTACAGATGTATAAATATACTGAAAATGTGAAATCTGTTTTAAGCTTGTGTATTTAGCACCCTGTAGGACTGGCTGCTAAAAAGAAACAGCTTTTGTCTGAATACATGACAAGTTATCAGTATAGGGAGGCATGTGCATCCCCTGCTTCTTTACAATGAAGGTTTTACCTTATTTGAACATTTCTTATCAGCGAGAGTTTAATGACTTTTTTCTTCTAGCAGATGCAAGCTGTAAATTGTTTGCCTTAAGTAGATTTAAACTAGGGTTTTAGATGCATTTGTAACTTCAGGAGACCAAGAGTTAAGTGTTTTTGGGGGGTTTTTATTGCACCTCACATCAGTGCTTCTTCAACACTGATAAAGAGGTTCAAGAAAACTCAGTCCTATGTTAAAATATTTTGGAAATATGTAGACAGCAGCAAGCAAACATCTTTGTAATTACGTACTGTTTAGTTGTGATAAAAGGAGCTGGACTGAATATCATAAAAAGTTGAGTATTTTCATACTGAGTTTTGCAGTGTTTAGACATTCAGCTTTGGGAAGAGAAGTTGTAAATCTCAGGTAGATGCCTGAGTACTTAGAGGATTGAATTTAGTGCTACAGAATTAGTTTGAGTAAGGAAGCCCCTACTTTAAGAGGAAGAAGTGAGGGGAAGGAATATATCTGAAATTCATCTTATCAGATATTTCATACAACCCAGAGATAAGGATCTGTGTGAAGTGTATATTTGCTGTCTTAAAAAAATCCCTCCTAGAATGAGGTGCTTAAATTTGTACTTTTGGGCACTGATGCTGGTTCCACTAGCATTTAGCTAACTTGTTGTTAAAGCACTTGCCCAAGCCATGGCAGATCTAGATTCTAGGTCACCTTCATCAGCTGCATTCAAGCATACTTTGCTTGTGTCTGTTCTATCCACCAGGATAAGCTAAATATAAACTAAATGGGAATGGGGCTGCTCTATTCCTTTCCTTTGAACTTGAGACATTGCACATAGGAGTGCAGGGTACACAGACTCAGAGAACTGGTGCCGTACCTTGGAAACCTGATGATGTTTTGACTTCACAGTCTATTAGACATGCCTGAATCTCTTGAAGAATTTAAGTGTAAGAATTTCAAGTGGCTCAGGAAGTATCAAGCTGAGCAGTGTAGCCAACAGGGAGGTGTACCTTTTTATGCACAGGAAGACACTTATGTGCCTAAGGAAGATTTGTGGCCAAAATACAGGTATGTGAGTACAAGGAGTCACCAAAGTATCCAGGGGTTTTGGGCAAAGTCAACCTAGTACTAAAATGAAACTTCAAAACCTGGACCTTAATGCATAAATGTTATAAAAATTAAGAAGTTTTTTGTTTAAATGTCTGTAGTATTATTACACTGCATGTGCATCCAAGATCTGTTGCTAGGGGAAATTGTTTACTTTTAGCTGGAGAAAATGCATGAAAACCATGCACAATTTGAAGAAGAATTCAGCCGCCGAAATCGGGAAACTGCCCAAGTGGTTAGTCAGCACCAGGAACTAATGGAGTGCCTCAATGAGGAGAGCGAGGCCAAGAATCAGCTGGCACTAGAGCTTCATAAAGCGGAGGGTAAGAAAATGAAACCAGTGTAAAGAGACTTCAGTGTCATTGACTCATAGCTCATTCCTCCAAATATCTGAGATACGCTTTTTGTGTCTTCTGCTGTTAATTTGCCTATCTGTCATCCATTTTCTGCATTTCAGATTGCTAAGTTACTTGAAGCATGGGTCTTCTCTTGCAGATCTATTACTTAATTCTCTTCATGTGGTTTCCCTGGGGCAAGTGTGATAGTGCTTAGTCTTATACTTACACCACTGACCATGTGTGAAAAATACCGTAAGTTTTAAAACAGCAATTTGCATTCCTGCTTGGATTATTGAGAAGAATATATGCTCGCAGTGTAAATCAGCCCACTTGTCTGACCTTGGAAGGGTTCAGCATTAACTAGAGCAATGGTTGATGGCAGTGCAGACATAAAGGGATTCTGTAAGAAGAGACAAAAAGGCTGAGGCAGCTGGTCTCAGCGCTATCACAGACTGCATATTGTTGGTCTAATTCCCCCTTGTAAAGATTATGACTCGAGGCTTTTGCCTTGATGTAGGAGAATCTTTTTAGGGTTTTCATGTCCTTCAAGTTGAGCTTCTCTCCCTAATCATGCAATCTGCTTTCCATTCCTCTTCTCAGTCATACTCCTTTACGCTTATTTAGTCTTTCCAAAATCCTGTTTCTTTCCTTTCTGTGAATCATTTCTGGATTTCTTGGTCTCTGAATCTAACATTTGATTCTACTTTCTGGAGATTCTGTTTCTTTGAACCTCAGCCCCCAGCAGAGGATGTGTCAGACTGTCCTGTGTTGTGAGGTGATCCCAGGCCATCAAGGCTTAACAGTCCCCGTATATATTCTGCATGTTTGGACACATTTTGTGACATGGCATCCTCGTAAAATCTGTTAGAGTACATCAACCGGTACATGTTATTCCTTAAGGTACTTCAAAAAGCCTAGCTACAGTGTAAATATAAGTTTTCTTGCACTTCTTTCTTTCTACATCACCTTTCGTTTTTGCAAAAAATTGCTTACTCATGTTTTCAAGTTGCTTTTTTCCAATAGATGAGTTTGTTGCTTTATTTGCATTCTGACTTGGGATTTTAGGCATTATCGAAGGCTATGTTGCAGAAAAAGCTGCATTGGAAGAGGCCTTGAATCTGAAAGAGGAATCTGAACGTCGCCTTGTTGTGGAGCTGGAGAATATGCGGGAACGCTTCCAGGAGCTAACCCAGGAGCAAGCAATTCTTGGTGAGGAGTGGGTATGACACTATTAGTGGAAAACAAAATTGTCTCCAGTCAGGGCACACCGCAGTGTGTTTCTAGAACGTATCGGTCTCTGGTTTGATGACCTAGTGAGCAGCTCAGTCTGGTACAGAGGTTAGCAGGGTCTTCCTGTAAAAGCAGAAAATAAAACAGCTGGTTCTTTGCTTATAAGGTGATAGTACTGTCAGTGAAGAGTACTGCTGTAGTCTTATGCTTGGTTAGAAATGGAAAGTGTCTCAGACAATAAGAGGCATATATTAACTACAGGTAGTTAGTTGCAACAGATGATTAGCACCTACGTAGTTAGTAACTGAAATGCTGGTTATTTGACAACTGCAGTCCGAGAGAAGAGTTGGAGCTTCAAGGGTCTTGACTGCTTCCAGAACTAAGAAGATAGCTTGATAATGACAGAAGAAATAAAATACTCCTGGAAGATTATTTGAATTACGCCACAATTGTGGTGGTGATGTGTACTTAGCTTCATACATAAGCTTTTCCCCTGCTCTCCAGCCTTGTCCTGTCAAAACACACACACACATATGATCAGTAAGGGTGACTGTGGAAAGATTGTAATGATCAAGCTCAAAGTCTGTGTAGGTTTTTAAAGGAAAGTGTATGGGTTGAAAGAGCAGAATGAGGTAGTGTTGTTGGAAAGGATAAGGTGAGGCAAGTATCTAAAACTTTTATATAAGGGTGACTCACTGCAAGGCACAGCCAGCCACTGAAATACCAAATCAAACTCAGATGAGTAAGTGTAAATAAGCAATCTGCATAACTCCTTCCCCCATCCCATCACTCCCTCAGCCCCACAGAGTATGTGATATGATGTAAGCTAACTACAGGGAGCTTGTGTAGGGAAGGGGAGTAGGATGGGGGGGAATGTTTCAACACACTGGGTGGAGTCTAATATTCAATGAGTGGAAGTTGTTGCTGTGATAACTCACACTGCAAATGAGGGAGCACACGTTTCAACAGTGACAGCACTGATTTAATAAAAACCCTGAAGAATCTCAGTGTAATATAACTGGCTTACATGTAAGGTACTACTTTGATTCCCAGAAGAAAATTCAGAGATCTTATGTGACTTGCACTATGCAGGAACTCAAGACTAGGTTATGCTGGTTCTTGGTGATGAATCTGAGTCATTTAAACATCATTATATAGTTTTAATTTTTTGAATTTGCAGCCTTAATGTCATTCTAGTAATTCTATAAGTGAATTTCTCTGTATCATCTTCCAGTAGAAATCTTATCATTTGGGATCACTGCCTTTCCATTTCTGCTAATGCCAACATTACGCTACCCTCAGCTATGTCACCACAATGTCACCTTCAGTGATGTTGCACAGATCTTTACTGCCTGAGCAGGCTGCATAACAGGTAGTTGTGTATAGTTGTACAGGTCAGAAATAAAGACAGCAGGAAACTGTTTTCTAGTGAATTTCTCTATTGTCAGTAGTAAAGGAATGTAAAGACTTAGGTTTTAGGGTATGGAGCCAAATTCTATAGGAGTGGTGTGTTTGACTGGACACAGTCTATATGTTGCAATTACCTGTCCACTTCTTAGGAACCTCTGCTGTAGACTCCTGCCTGACTTTCAGTCCTACTGTATCATTCCTCTGCAACTTCTCTCTGCCTGTTGCCTCTCTCCCACCTCATCTTCTCTTCACCTTGCTCTCTTCACCTCTCTTCTGACTTTTTGACTCTACCATTGTTCTGCTCTTGTGGGCATCCTTCCGTGTCCTTCTTTTTGGCTCTGCACTTGACCTTTCAAATATAGTGCAATCAAAATACTTATGTTGTATGTAGAATCATAGAATGGTTTGGGTTGGAAGGAGCCTTAAAGATCGTTTAGTCCAATTCTTCTGCAATGAGCAGGGACATCTTCAACTAGAATATAGTAAAATATTTTCAGTTGGAAGGGACCTACAACAATCATCTAGTTCAACTGCCTGACAACTTTTGGTCAGTCCTGAAGTGAAAGCATGTTAAGGGTTGTACAGATGCGTCTTAAACTCTGACAGGCTTGGGGCATTGACGACCTCACCAGGAAGCCTGTTCCAGTGTTTGACCACCCTCTTGGTAAAGAAAGAAATGCTGCCTAATGTCCAGTCTGAACCTCCCCTGGTGCAGCTTTGAACCATTCCCAGGTGTCCTGTCTCTGGACACCTGGCAGAAGAAACCAGCACCTCCCTCTCCAGGTCCCCTTCTCAGGAATCTGCAGAGAGCCATGAGGCTGCTCCTCAGCTTCCTTTTCTCCAAACTAGACAAACCCATAGTCCTCAGCTGCTCTTCACAGGACATGCCTTCCAGCCCTTTACCAGCAACTAGATCAGGTTGCTCAGAGCCCTGTCCAACCTGACCTTGAATGTTTCCAGGGATGGGGCATCAACAACTTATTTGGGCAACCTGTTCCACCACCCTCATTGTAAAAAAATTTCTTCCTTATATGTAGTCTGAATCTACCCTTTTTAGTTTAAAACCATTACCCTTTGTCCTATTGCTACAGGCCCTATTAAAGAGTATAGGACATATGTTAGTATTAAAAGTTGTGTCAGTCTTTGACCTCTCATATGGTATCTTAATAATATCTTACTATTACCTTAAGAGAAAATTGAATAGTGGTCTCACAGATTGCCCTGGTTTACAGAGCCTACACTTTGCCCCAGGAAGAGAGGTCTTCCCCCACCTCTTCCTCAGGGGAAAGACAGAACACAAACAGATTCAGGGGCTGTAGCTGAAACTAAATGCATGTTGTGCTTGCTTTATGACAGTGATTATGGCATCGGGTAATGTGTCCCACAGGAAACACAAAATCATTCCATGTTATT